>NC_141538.1:133246071-133564285 GCF_021556685.1 Rattus norvegicus
AAAGTGGTCAATCAACTTTCCAGTGCCTTTCATGTTTACAATTTGGTCAGGGTGCTGGTGATAGGCAAGGCAGTATGGCAATCATGCCTACTGGTTGGCATTACAACCATCCAGGGGAATTTTTGGTGCTCCATCTATCTTCCTGGAGATCTTGAGGTCACAAGTAGAATCTTATGTTTCTGTCTATTGTAAGCTGTAAATATGATATTCACCAGATACTTAACAAGTTTGAGGACCATTATTAAGTATAAATAAGTTAAACAATTTTTGCTTATTTTTAGTTACTTGCTCCACTATATTCATTGTTTTCAGCCATTTTTAGTTTATTAATCTTGCCAATCCATGAGAATTGAAGGACTTTCCATTTTCTGAGATCTTTTTCGTTATTATGGTATACTTAAGGTACCCCAAAAATTCCACCAGAGTACTCCTACACCTGATAAACAACTTCAGCAAGTGGCTGGATATAAAATTAACTCAAATCAGTAACCTTCCTCTCCTCTATGATAAACAGGATGAGAAAGAAATTAAGGAAATAACACCTTTCACAATATTCACAAATAATATAAAATAACTTGTATGACAAGAACTTCAAGTCTCTGAAGAAATAAATCAAAGAAGATATCAGAAAATGGGAAGCTCTCTCATGCTTATGGACTGATAGGTTTGATGTAGTAAAAATTGTCATCTTGTGGAAAGCAATCTACAGATTCAATGTAATCCCCATCAAAATTAAAAGCAAATTCTTCATAGTATTAGAAAACAATTTGTAAATGTTTTTGGAATATTTCTCAAGTAATAATTATTTTCATCACAATAGAGTGATTGTGTCACCTTAAACTGCTGAGCAATTGACCTATATGAGTCATACGCTAGAATGAAACTGTTGTGATCATAAATTCCAGAATCCAGGAGTGTGATGTTGTTGTTGGTGGTGGTGTGGTGGTGGTGGTGGTGATGGTGGTGGTGGTAGTGGTGGTGGTGGTGGTGGTGGTGGTGTGTGTGTGTGTGTGTGTGTGTGTGTGTGTGTGTGTGTTATATACACATGTATGCGTTCAGATGCTTAGACATATTTGGACCTTTGTTTTCATTCTCATATGCCAGAGGTGAATTTTGGGTTTCTTACTCTATCATTCTCAAGATTATTCTTTTAAGACAGTACCTCTCACTGGAACTAGTGATAGGCTAGCAGAAAGAAAATCCAAATAACCCACATTTTTTATTTTACAGATAGTTATAGGTAGTTATGCAGACATATCCAGCTTTTATTTTTTTAAATGTACATACAGGAATTTGAACTCAGTTCCTCATGCCTGGACAACAAATTATTTTTTCTCATTTTATGCCTAGATTTAATCTGTATATACACTCTGTTATGATACAGGGACTGGATTCAGTGACTAAAAGAACAATAATTGTTTTTAAGAAAAACCACTGGGGCTGGAGAGATTGCTCAGTTCTTAAAATCACTGACTTTTTTCCCAGAGGATCTGAGTTCAATTTTCAGCTCCTCTATGGTGGCTCATATCTGTGTATAAGTCTGCTCCAGGAGATCCAATTTCCCTTTTCTTGTCACTGTATGCATAATACATACAAGTGATGCACAATAGTGCATGTAGGTAAAATATTTATACACATAAAATTAGAGAAAAAGAACAGTACTCTTTTTCTCATTCTAATGACTAAACAAAACCTATTATTTATTATAGAATTGAGTATTTGCTTCCTTTTTTCTAGAGGGCTCAGGAGTTCTGTTGAGCTGCTAGAATGGGATCTCATAAACTTTCTTTATGAAGGCATTTATTGCTATGAACTTTGCTCTTAGCATTGCTTTCCTTGTGTCTCATTAGTTTGAGTATAGTGTGCATTCCTTTTATTGAATTCTAAAATTTTTTTCTTTTTTCTTTCTTTTTCTCTTGACTCAGCAGTCATGAAGTAGAGAATTGTCTGTTTTGATGAGTTTGTAGTTTTTCTCTCCTTTCTGTTGTTATGTCCAGTTTTAATCCAAAGTGGTTTAATAAGATACAGGGTTTATTTCTATTTTACTATACCTGTTAAGATTTGATATTGTCAATCCTTGAGTAAGTTCCATAATGTCTTATAAAATATGCATGCCCTTATATTTGAGGCACAAATATTTAGAATTGAGATCCTATCTTGTTGGATGTTTTATGAATATGAAGTGTCCTTTCCTGTATTTTTTATTTATTTTGTTTGAAAGTATTTTATTAGTTATTAGATTGGATACACAAACTTGCTTCTTGGGTCTATTTACCTGGAAGAACTTTATTCAGCTACTTATTCTGAGGTATTGTCTTTATTTGTTATTGAGGTGTTTTTCTTGTATACACCAAAATGATGAATCCTGATTTTGCATCCACTTTTTAGTCTGTGTCTCATTTTTTGTGTAATTGCAGCCATTGATTTGAAGCACATTAAGGACCATAATTATGAATTTTATTTGATAGTGGTGGTAGTGTGTGTCTGTATCTGTGTGTGTGTGTGTGTGTGTGTGTGTGTGTGTGTGTGTGTGGTATGTTTCCCTTGTTCCCTTCTTATGTTCTCCTGGTTTTTGTGTTTTTTGGGTGTGCTTAAGCTCTTTCAGTTGGAATTTTAATTGTAGTATCGTTGATAGGACTGGTTGTTATGGATAGATAATTGTTTAAATTTGGCTTAGCAATGTTAAAATATCCATGGCATGCTGTAGTAAGAGAACTCTGCTCTTGTGGTAGTATATTGCCCTGGTAAATATTGATTATGTTCTTACACTGGCCTCTAACAATCTGGGTTTGTGATTATTATAGGTTTAGCTGTTGATTTCTTAGATATTTATTTTTGTTGAATGATTACTTTTTATATATGTTTTTATATTTTGTTTCCTGCTCAAAGATCAGCCACAGCAGGTCTTCTTTCTTGTTTGCTTCTTCTTGAGGCATAGGAGGGGGAAGAGCATAGTTGCAGGGTAAGACTTGGTCTTACAAAATATTTAAGGTAGCTGTATAATAATAAAACTTTTACATGTATAAGTTACTTTGTTAATGTAGTTGATCTGCCTTAGTCATTTTGAGCCCAACAACTTTAGCCACCTGCATTTAGCACCTTACACTATCACGGTATTAAGTAGAAGATTAATTGATAGAGCCTTTTCCTTTTGCTTGTCAAGCTAGGCGAAACTTTGGAGCTGTAAACTTCTACTGAACCAGGAGAAGAGAATAATGCTCACAGAAGGGAAAACTTTGCATAAGTAAATATGAATTAAACTCACATAAATTCATATGCAGATTCATGCATATGTTTCTTAAATCTCCATTCAAAGCAGTTGGGCCTAGCTTACATACATTCTCATAGATTCATATTTACACACACACACACACACACACACACACACACACACACACTTCCATATATATATGGAGCAAAAGACCAAGTACCAATACAGAAAGAAATCACACATTGTGGATGGAAAAAAAATAGCTCCAATCTTTATTGTACAGAGAGAAAAAAGCTCCTACACTTTTATGGCTGAATGAATTAAACCCATTCTGTAAGAAAAAAATCTGTGTTCTCTTTGTAGGACTAAGACTTATTATTAAGAAAAGATTGGTCAGTTGATTTCTGACATAGGAGCTAAAGCCATCCAATGGAAAACAGCATTTTCAACAAATGGTACTGGTTCAACTGGATGTCAGCATGGAGAAGAATGCAAATCTATACATTCTTATTGCCCTGTACAAAGCTCAAGTGCAAGTGAATCATGAACCTCCACATAAAACCAGATACACTCATACTAATACAAGAAGAAATAGGAAAGATCCATGAACACATAGGTAACTGGGGAAAATTTCCTGAACAGAACACCAATGCCTTATGCCCTAAGATCAAGGATTGATAAATGGAACTTCGTCAAATTGCAAAGCTCTGTAAGACAAAGGACAACATCTTTAGGACAAAATGGCAACCAAAAGATTGAGATAAGATCTTTAACAATCCTACATCTGATAGAGAGCTAATAGCTAATATATAAAAAAAGAAAAAGAAAAAAAAACACTCAAGAAGTTAGACTCCAGAGAGCCAAATAACCCCATTAAAATTGGGATACAGAGTTAAACAAAGAATTCTTAACTGAGAAATATCAAATGTCTGAGAAACACATAAAGAAATGTTCAACATTCTTAATCATCAGGGAAATGCAACTCAAAATAACCATAAGATTCCACCTCACACCAGTGAGAATGGCTAGCATAAAAATCTCAGGTGAGGATGTGGAGAAAGAGGTACATTCTTCGATTGTTGGTGGGATTTCAAGCTGGTACAACCACTCTGGATATCAGTTTGGAGGTTCCTCAGAAAATTGGAAATACGACTACCTGAGGACCCAGCTGTACCACTCCTGGGCATATACCCAATAGATGCTCCAACATACAACAAAGACACATGGTCCACTATGTTCATGGCAGCCTTATTTATAGTAGCCAGAACCTGGAAAGAACCCAGATGTTGTTCAACAGAGGAATGTATACAAAAAATGTTGAACATTTACACAATGGAATACCATTCAGTTATTAAAAACAATTAATTGGTGAAATTCATAGGCAAATGGATAGAATTAGAAAATATCCTACTGAGTGAGGTAACCCAATTACAAAATAACCACACATAGTATGCACTCACTTATAAGTAGATATTAACCCTAAAGCTTGGATTACCCAAGATAAAATCCATAGACTACATGAAGTTCAACAAGAAGGATGACCAAAGTGCAGAACCTTCAGTCTTTCTTAGAAGGGGGAACAAAAATATTCATAGGATGCAATACAGAGATAAAGGTTGGAGCAGAGACTGAAGGAAAGGCCATTGTGAGACTGCCCCACCTGGGGATCCAGCCCATATACATACAATCATCAATGCAGACAATATTGCTGATACCAAGACAGGAGCCTGATATAGATGTCTCCTGAGAGGCCTTGTCAGAATATGACAAATACAGAGGCAAATGCTCACTGTCAAACATTTAACTGAAAATGGTGTCCCCATTAGAGGAGTTAGAGAAAGTATTGAAGGAGCTGAAAGGGTTTGCATCCCCATAAGAACAACAATACCAACCAACCAGCGCTCTCAGGGACTAAATCACCTTTAAAAATACACCCATAAACAGACCCATGGCTCCAGCTGCATATGTAGTAGAGGATGGCCTTGTTAGGCACCAATGGGAGGCGAAGCCCTTGGTTCTATGAAGGCTCGATGCCCCCGTGTAAGGGAATGTCAGCGCAGGGAGCCAGGAAGAGGTGGGTTGGTGGGTAGGTGGATACCGTCATAGAAGAAGGGTGAGGGGGGATGGAATAGGGTGTTTATAAATGGGAAACCAGGAAAGGGAATGACATTTGGAATGTAAATTTAAAAAATCAATAAAAAAGAAAAGAAAAGATGTGTTCTATCCCATGGTAAGAAGTCTGCCTGCTCCTTCTGCTCTCTACAGCTTCTTCTTTCCTAATTCCTTCTGCATTTTGCATATTTCTCTCTTACATTGTCTCATATTTTCTAAGTTATTCCACTCTGTATTTGTCTTCTAATCTTGTTTTTTTTCCTCCAGCTCTAAAGTCACAATAATGCTCTTATTCTCAAAATTTTTTCTCCCAATGCTATTTCTTCACTTCTAAGTCCTTGAGTTCATTTTTTTTCTAAAACGTGTTCTGTCTAAAAATTTCTTCTCAGCTCAGCTCAGTTCTGTCTAAATATTCTGTCTAAAAATGTATACTCAGCTCAGTTCTTGTTTCCCCTTTGTTCTCAGCACTTAAACATTTTGCAGAATACATGATCACATAATAAAAAGTTCACTACAAGATTATACATAGATCCACATCATAAATAGAATGAGAACTTTACTGCACCAAATGTTTACATGAACATACATTAAGAGTGATTATCTGGCTAAATGTTCATCACTTGTCACAGCTCCATATTGAAAAGTTAAAAACCATAACTAAGTTATTAGTGGTTTGTATAAATAAACCCAGTTAATATTTTATGTTCTGTCCTAGCACCTAGAGTAAATTGTTAGTTTCCTTGTTATGGCCTTTGGATTCTGAATTTACAAATTTATAATGTGCTCTGAGTAGTAGATGCCTACTTTCTATCCCAGAAGCAATTAACTTCTAACACTAATGATTGGCAGTTTACAATGCAATTTTGACTATCAGAAGAGATCTAATAGCAGTCGCACTATAAAGGAGCTTAATAAATACTGATAAAGTTTTAGGAATTCTTATAGGATCATCATTAAGAACTAAAAAAATCTTCTATTTTTCTATATTACATAACTACAAAACAGTACATCTTTGTTGTTCTGCAAAGAACTGCTCAAAAGGGTAGGCTAAAATGTAATGATTTGTATGTATGTTTAATAATAACAGGGAAAGCTTATTAATAGCAGGAATATTTCATAACATATATTTGTCCCAGGACGTGTCTAATGGAGGAAATCCATTGTGGCTTATAATCCAAGGTGGACTCATCTCAGGAAGATCACCTGCAAGTTATTAGTTTGCTGGTTCTTGACAGTTTCTGTTTCCTCTCAGTCTTCTGTCTTGAGTGCTGACTTTGTGATGAGAGAATCTTCTGTCCCAGCA
The DNA here is from genome assembly GCF_021556685.1 of Rattus norvegicus. Lineage (NCBI taxonomy): Eukaryota > Metazoa > Chordata > Mammalia > Rodentia > Muridae > Rattus > Rattus norvegicus. Next base: position 133,252,698 of record NC_141538.1, read on the forward strand.
GAATCTCTATTCTATGTTCTTTTTTTTTTTGCCTGTATGGTATCTTGGGTATGGGATGCTAATGGTGCATCTGGGGTCCCTAGTAAAAGAATGGTCTGGGTTCCCTTGAAGCTGCATGTTCTCACCCAAATCATGTGGAGCTATGGGCCAGAAAACAGAACCCTGTAGAACGGGTGCAGTTTATTTCTGTTCGATGTGCTTTGAGAGTCATCAGTAGGCAAAGGGTATAAAAAGGGATCTTGCCTGATATCCCTGTTACCTGCATGGCCTTCATGAAAATAAGTGGAGTTGTCAAGTTTCTCTGTTTCCAGAAGGCCGTGGGGAAAACAGAGTTATAGGCCAGAAAATGGAGTGCATGAGATCAGGTGTACTTTCCCTTGGCGAACCAGACTATTCTGTAATTTTGTCTTTGCTATACTTTTCAGGCTTTGCATGTTATAGGGTTCATTTCTTTCATTGGCTTAATTCACATAATCTTCTTTAGCTACTGTAATCAATTTCTTGCTTTATTTTTAATTTCCAGGCACTAAGATCTTTTCATCTCTGATCAACCATTTTGGGCTCTCTCTTACCACCACCACCATTTCCTCCTTCTCCTCCTCTTCCTCCTCCTTTTCTTCTTTATTACCAGCAGCAGCAGCAGCAGCAGCAGCAGCAGCAGCAGCAGCAGCAGCACACCTCTTCTACCACAACCATTATCTTTAAAATCACTGTCATCATCATTATTATTGGTGTTTCAAGAAAGGATTTTCTTTGTAGCCCTGGCTGATCTGGAACTTGCTTTGTAGATTAGGCTGACCTCAACCTCAAATATCCATCTGTCTTTCTCTCCTGGTCACTGGAATTAAAGACATGTGTACCACCTGACTGGAATAGCATTGCTTTTTAAAATGTTGGCATTCTATTCTCACAAGTCCTCTCAATACACTGTTCTTGATTGTGTATTTTAGTCTTTAGGAATTTTCTTGATATTTATTTACAGTGCTATGTATTTTGTATTCTTTGTCATCACAAATGACAAAGTTATAGTCCTTCTTTAGAGATTATTACCTACATTTCTAAGTGTTGTTCAAGATTCCTGTAGTAGAATGTTCTGGTAGGTACCATGGCTTCAGCTTTGTGTGAATAGGTACTCTTTTGATTTTAGCAGCTTAGATATAGGATGTCCTGGTAAAAACTACCTTGGGTTGAACTTCATCAGATACCATTGAACTTTTTGTAGTCTGATGTTCCTATGTTTCCTAAAGTTGTGAAGTTTTGATCTAACATCTCTTTAAATAATCGTTCATTCCCTTCTAGAAATTATATTATACAAAACATAGCTGACAGATTATGTTTTCCATGCAGCATAAAAGTTACTCATTCCTTTCATGCTTCACTTTTTCTGCTTTGTCTGAATGATTCAAAATAATCTTTCTCTTTTATGGATTGTACTAAATTTGGCTAAATGTTTTATCGTTGTTGAGACATACCAAAAGAATCTGAGAAAAATTTTAAAAAAATCATCAGATTGTATTACAAATGCCTACACTCAACACAACTGGAAAATCTGGATGAAATGGACAATTTTCTAGAGCAATACTAGATAAGTAAATTTGGGATCAGATAAACCACATCTAAAATATCCTATAATTCCTGAAGAACTAGAAGCAGTTGTTAAAAGTCTCCCAACAAAAAACGTTCAGGACTAGATGGGTTTAGTGCAGAATTCTATCAGACCTTCATAGAAGTCCTAATATCATTAGTGTCTAAACTATTCCAAAAAAATAGAAATAGAAGGAACACCACCCAATCCCTTCTATGAAGGCACGATTACAGTTATACCTAAATCACACAAAGAAAGAGAAATTCAGAACAATTTTCCTCATGAACATCGACGCAAAAATATTCAATGAAATTCTTGCAAACTGAATCCAAGAACTCATCAACAAGATCATCCATCATGGTCATGTAGGTTTGATCCCAGAGATGCATGCATGGTTCAGTATTTGGAAATCCATCATTGTAATCTATTATATAAAAAAACTCAGAGGGAAAAACACATGATCATCTCATTAGAAGTTGAGAAAACATTTGACAAAATCAACACCCCCTCATATTAAAAGTATTGGAAAGATCAGGAGTTCAAGGCCCCTACCTAAACATAGTAAAAGCAATATACAATCAACCAATAGCCACCGTCAAACTAAATGGAGAGAAACTTGGAGCAATCCTACTAAAATCAGTGAGTATTCAAGGATGCCCACTCTTTCCCTTCCTTTTCAATATAGTACTTGAAGTCTTAGTCAGAGTGGAAAACAAAAGGTGGTGATAGGGACACAAATTGGAAAGGAAGAAGTCAAAATATCAGTATTTGCAGTTGATATGATAGTATACATAATTGACCCAAAAATTACACCAAAGCACTCCTGAGTCTGATAAACAACTTCAGCAAAGTGGTTGGGTATAAAATTAATTCAAACAAATCAGTAGCCTTCCCTACTCAAAGAATAAACAGATTGAGAAGGAAATTAGAAAAATAACAACCTTCACAATAGTCACAATATAAAAGAGCTTGGTGTGGTTCTAACAAAGCAAGTGAATAATCTGTATGACAAGAACATCAAGTTTCTGAAGAAAGAAATTGAAGATCTCAGAAAATGGAAAGATCTCCCATGCTTCTGGATTGTTAGGATTAATATAGTCAAATTGGCCATTTTGTCAAAAGCAATCTACAGATTCAATGCAATCTCCCTAAAAATTCCAACTCAATTCTTTATAGAGTTGGGAAGAGAAATTTGCAAATTCATTTGGATTACCAAAAAAATTCTCAGCAATAAAAGAACTTTTGGCATAATTACCATCCCTGACCTCAATTTGTATTACAGAGCAATCATGATAAAAAAACACTGCCTGGAATTGGTACAGTTTCAGACAGGTAGATGTATGGAATAAAATTGAAGACCCAGAAATGAACCCATATACCTTTGGTCTCTTGAACTTCAACAAACCAGCTAAAACCATCCAGTGGAAAGTAGATAGCATTTTCAACAAATGGTGCTAGTTCAACTGGCAGTCAGCATGCAGAAGAATGCAAATTGATCCATTCTTATTGCCCTGTACAAAGCTTCACTTAAGTCCAAGTTGATCAAGAAACTCATCATAAAGAAGATACACTCAAACTAATAGAAGAAAAAGTAGGGGAAGAGCCTATATCACATAGGCATTGGGGATAATTTCCTGAACAGAGTAGCAATGCCTTATGCTTTAAGGTCAAGAATTCACAATTGGGACTTCATAAAATTGCAAAGCTTCTGTAAGGCAAAGGAAACTCATTCGGACAAAACAGCAACCAACAGATTGGAAAAGAACTTTACCAATCCTACATCTGATAGAAGGCTAATATCCCAACACATGCAAATAACTCAAGAAGTTAGATTCTAGAGAATCAAATCACCCTATTGAAAAATTGGGTACAGAGCTAAACAAATAATCCTCAGCTGAGGAGTATTGAATGGTTGAGAAGCATCTAAAAATGTTTAAACTCTTTAGTCATCAGGGAAATGCAAATAAAAAAACCAAAACAAACAAACAAACAAACAAAAAAACCCTGAGATACCACCTCACACCAGACAGAATGGCTAAGATAAAGAACTTAGGCGACAACAGATACTGGTGAGGATGTGGAAAAAGTGTAACATTCCTTCATTGTTGGTGGATTGCCATATGTTACAATCACTCTGGAAATCTATCTGGAGTTTCCTTAGAAATTGGACATTGTACTACATTAGGACCTAGCTTGACCACTCCAAGGAATACACCCATAAATGCTCCAACAAATAACAAGTACACATGCCCTGCTATGTATATATCAGCCTTATTTATAATAACCAGGAGCTAGAAAGAACCCAGATGTCCTTCAACAGAGCAAGGGATACAGAAAATGTGGTACATTTACTCAATGGAGTAATAATCAGGTATTAAAAACAATCACTTCATAAAATTTATAGTAAAATGGATGTAACTAGAAAATATCATCCTGAGTAAAGTGATACAGTCACAAAAGAACACACATGGTATATACTTACTGATAAGTGGATATTACCCCCCATAGCTTGGATTACCCAAGATACAATATATAGACCACATGAAGCTCTAGAAGAAAGATGACCAAAATGTGTATGTTTCTGTCCTTAGAAGAGGGAATAAATATATTCACAGGAGGAGATGCAGAGACAAAGCTTGGAGCAGAAACTGAAGGAATAGCCATTCAGAGTCTGCCCCACCCAGGTAGCTAGCCCATGTATATACAGCCACCAAACCCAAACAATACTGCTGACATCAAGAGGTACATGCTGATAGGAGCCTGACATAGCTGTCTCCTGAGATGCTCTTCCAGAACTTAACAAATACAGAAGTGAATGCTCTCTGCCAACTATTTAACGGAGAACAGGGTCCCCATTGGAAGTGTTAAAGAAAGGATTGAAGTAGCTGAAGGGGTGGCATCCCCATAAGAACAACAATACCAACTAACCAGAGCTCCCAAGGACTAAAGCACCATCCAAAGAGTATGCATGGGCAGACCCACGGCTCCAGTTGCATACGTAGCAGAGGATGGCCTTCTTGGGAACAATGCAAAGAGAAGTCCTGGGTCCTGCAAAGTCTTGACCCCCCCCCAACCCCCAATCTTGGGGAATGTCAGGGCAGGGAGGTAGGAAGGGGTGTATGAATGAGTGGGGGAACACCATTACAGAAGGGGAATCAGTTGGCCTAGGGGGTTTATGGATGGGAAACTGGGAAAGGGGATAACATGGAAATAAATGAGGCAGATTGATCAAGGAAATAATATCAAAAGCACACTTCATGTAGCCAGATAATATGTTTTTTAATTTTTTCTTAGATATATATATCTTTACTTACATTTCAAATATCTTCCTGGTTTCATGTGGGGAGAAATTTCAGCAGCTCACATATAAAACTGTCAACTTAAAATGTTTCCTACCTATAAGATGTGCAGAGACAAAGAGCAGAAATAGAGAGAATGTTCAACAAATGACTGTCCTAAATTTAGACCTATTGCATGGGAAAGAACCAATCCTAACACTATTATATTTGTAGATACTCTGTTATGCTTGCAGACAAGAGCCTTGCATAACTATCCTCTGAGAGACTATCCCCAGCATCTAATGGAAGCAGATGAGACCAACAGACAACCATTAGATGGAGCTTGGGGAGTCTTGTAGAAGATTTAAAGGGACAGATTGAGGGACCCAGAGAGGAGAGGGACTCTACAGGAAGACTTGACAGAATCAACTAATCCAGATTCCTGCTGAATCCCTGAGAGTAAACCTGAGCTGGACCTATACACCCTGCACGTATATAGCAAATATGCAGCATGCCTATCATGTGGACCCCCAAACAACTAAAGTGGGGGTGTCCGTGAATCTGTTTTCTGCCTGTGGATCATGTCCCCCTAACTGGGGTGCCTTGTTTAGCTTCAGAGTATGTGCCTAGTCCTACAATGAGATGATGTTCCAGGATAGGATAATATCTAGGATGTTCTTCTCAGAGAAAAAGTGAAGGGGGAGTTGGGGAGGAACTGTGTAAATGGGGGACTTGGAGGAGAGAGGGCAGATATTGTGACGTAATGTAAACAAATATATAAATTAATTAGGAAAGATGTTTGTGATCATGGTTTCTTTTCACAGTAATACAAACCCTAATTAATACAACGAATAAGCAAGTGTTTCTTTAGTGTGATGTCAAGTTCTATGGGTATATCCATAAAATTGTATAGCCATATCTTGTGGAAAAATCTATTTCTTGCTACTTGAATAAACTTCACATTGTTTTCTATATCGACATAATAAAAATAATTGAGTGGATATATAGGTATAAATATATGATATATATCACATATGTATTCTAAAGATTAAAATCTCTTATTTCTTCCTGATGATCACATCTGGTTGTTCTTTCCTGTGCATTCTTTCAATCATCCTACTGAAAATTACTGAGAGTTTTTTTATTGACTCCTTTTTTGTGTGTCTTCAAGATGTACCAGGTATTTCCAAATGTATGTACCAAATGCCAGATCATTTGAAGACTTGTTATCTGGGTGTTCCAGTACTCTTTCAGCTTGGGTAACTACTGTGCTCCTTTGCGTAACTGGACTAACTGGTTTTTGATTTTGAGATTATTGCAATTTATCATTAACTGTATGAAACTTCCTTGGAAAAAAATCATCAGGACTTAAGTTTTCTTGTGTGTGTTTCTACAGCTCCCTCACCTTTATATGTATAGTTCTAACATTCAAAATGCATTCAACACAGCTTTTCATTATTCTCCTTTCAGTATATGGCAGGTATGGGTGAGGTTTTGTTTTACTTCTTTTTAGGTGAGACAATCTTGCTAGTACTTCCTAGTACTTGATAGTACAGGCATTGAGGTAAGCAAAGATTTTAGCTGTGGGTTGATATGACTAGACCTGTCCTAAGTTTCAGGCTTGCAGAAACATTTAGCCATGTTTCCAGTGTAGGATATGGGCGTTGATATTTACTTTACCTGATCTCCATTTGACTCTGGAATGAATTGTAGCTTCAGAAAAGTTTTAAAGCATTATCAGAAACACAAGTGACACACTTGCTATTTTTGTAGAGACAACAGAGAGCTGACAAAGTCAACAGGTTCAGGTAAGTAAAGGTATTTAATAAACTTTTAGAATATATTTCTATATTTACATATTTTTGCCTCCTGGGAGGAATACTGTCCCCTTACGAAACAAATTTCAAAGACTTAGACAAAAGTATGTAATGATTAATAGATCTTGGGGATTGAAAAATGGAGAATTAGTACCTTTTGAGGGGATTCCAGGTTTATTTTATGGGTCAGTAGAAATCTGAAAGTGACTCTGTAAAATTAAATCTTAGTGGATACTGAGCTAAGGTTCTGCATTATGCTTTGATCAGGGTAAAGATAATATATGCCTATGACTATTATTTCTCAGCTACATAAAATGACACTCATGTCTGTCCCATGAGTACAACCAGAATATCTTCTCTATTGTATTTATTTGTAATTAACAAAAGAAGACAGGGATAGAATGTGTAAGATGATCCTGTTGAGCTTCTACAATGTGTCTTTAAAAATATGTTTTCTAAAATAGACTAGCGAAAAGAAATAAAAAATATTGCTTCATGTATTTAGTCATTTATAAAAGATTTAAAGGCTGATTTTTTAGAAATGGTTACTTAAATAAGACTGGAATAATGGAATTAGAAGACATGTTAATATGGAAGATGAAAAGTTTTTCAGGGATTCCAACCCTAGACAGTAAACTACAGACAACTAATTATTCATTGCAAAAGGATAAGTAGTCTCTCCTAGAAATGAGTCTTCTTTTTCTTGTCAAATGCGGAGTAGTCAACCTTGAAACCACAAACAAGAAACAAATAACTCAGCAAGATGTGTTTATGTATATTTGTACATATACAAATATACAAAAAAGCACACATATGTATATACACAAATCTATATATTTTGTATTATTGTTGTTACATTAATAATGTTGTGTATTTTAAGATAATAATGTTAGCACACATATATACACATGTATATATGTTTATATATATATATATATAGAGAGAGAGAGAGGTAGATAGATAGATAGATCTGTAAAGATAGATAGATATACCTATATGTGTGCTGTATGTGTATACCAATAATAAAGACAAAGATGCTATTGAGTTAAGAGGGGAAAGTGTGAGAGAAGATGGAGAAAGGAAGGGCAGTGAAAATGTAATATAATTCTATTTCATCTCAAATATGTTTAAATGTATATTTCATCATATAGAGCAAAATGCATCATCACTAGGATCTAGAAAATGGAAAGAGGTGGAGAAGTGAGAGATATTTGTTGTTTTAACATTTTATGAAAGTAAAATTATCGAAGCAAAATAAATGTGATAGGGAAACTCTAGTTTAAAATAGTTTATTGTACCCAGAATGGGTAGGATATGCTTTTAATCCCAGTACTCCACAGGCAAAGGCAGGAGTGTCTCTGTGTATTTTGGTCTGCAGACCAAGTTCCAGGACATCCAGGGTTCTGACACACAGGTAATCCTTCTCTTGAAAAAAAGAGAAGACCAATTTTGCATATGTTTTTAAAAGAACTTGAAGAGATCATCAAAAGTTTTTAACTTGAAGAGTTTATACATTGAAATATAACACTGTAGCATATAAAACACAAACTTATCACATTTCAATTAACATTCAATTAGAATGCTAAAGGAAGTGAAAAGTAGACTTTCTGAATAGGACATTAAATTTTCCTTGGAAATATTTTAACTCAAAGCAACTGTGATCTCCTACACAAGACCTTCACTAGGTCAGATTCCATCATTACCATTGTAGAAGTAGGAGAAACTCACAAGATTCCTCCCACTCTGAGGTTTTATATGAAGGTAATAATTGCCAATAGGGGAAGAGATGGCTTTGAGTGGTACAGCCACGAATGAGCTATTTTCTCTTAAACAAACCTTTACCATATTCCAGCAATATATCCTAATTGAATACTTTGACTTTGATTAGTATTATAAACAATAAAAAAAAGATGTGAAAATATGAGGGAAAGTAGTTGGAAAGAGGAAGGTTAGTGGGCATAGGAGGTATAGATTAGATTTATTTTAATGTTTCATTCAATTTCTCATTTCCTAAAACTCTAATACCTAACCTGTTATGTTTATAATAAAAATACAAATCTGTCACATTTGATTGTTGATTTTGACCAATGGAAAAATTACTAAGTGATAAAAAGCCTTCAAATGTGAATATGACAATTTATTTTTCACCTTAACTTTTTACTAACCATAAGGTCTGAAAAATATATTCTTATTATGAATTCTTCATAAAAATAAAATTCAGTAATTTTGTAAAATTGAGTCTTGGCCTTCTAAAATGCCAATGTAATTACTCTAAAAATTGTAAGGGTAAATCTTTATTACATTTTCTATAATTAAATATAGCTAAATGTGACAGCCACATGCACCACAAGGCCTCTGAGACTGGAATCTGTTTGGCAGTCGCATAAACTTGTCTAGAGAGACAGGCAACCTGATAAACCTTGCAAATCCATAGGAAAACAACAATTATGGGAGAATGCGATCCTCTATTGGGGAAGAAGAATCAAATCACTACATGGAACATTCCTAAAACTAGGATCACCAGATTTAGCAAATAAAAATGCCATGATTATTAAAACCAAATAAAACACCAAAAAGGAAGTAAATGATTGTTTTACAGTTATTTATTGTCAGAAATTGAGGTCTAATGATGGGTAACTTTACTTGGAAACCGGCTGTTGCAGAAAATATAGAGGTATTTAATTTCTGAAAATATGTGATTTCAGTAGTTATTAACTTGTGTCTCATCATAGGTGTAATGGGAGCTAGAGGAGTACCTCTTATAGTACACTGTGTTGCCTTGTATCTCCTCCAGATGGTAGCACTGACTTCAGGTATGGATCTATCAGTCCCTATCTATCTCTTCATGTTTTATTTTTTCTTCCTACTGAGGTCTCTTTATACACAACCTCTGTGAATATATGGATTGTACTTTTCTTATCAAAGACTTAAAAGCTAACATCCATATATAAGATAAAACATAATCTATTTGTCTTTCTGTAACTGGGTTACCTCACTTGAAATGATTTTTTTCTACTGACATAACACAGGCCCATAAGTGCTACCAGGAAACATCAGCAATTAGCTGGTCAGTACCCTTGTTACCACTGTCTCTCATCCTGCTAAATATCCTCTCCTTGAACATCAAAACTATGTGAATTTTTGTATATTTTGCTCCTTGGAAATATTTTCTAATAGGAGATTCTTCCACAAAGTCTATTAAACAAATTAAGATAGCCAGTCAGAGTCACATAACTGAATTGCTGGGATGTGGGGAAGGTTTGGAGGCATGCAGTATAGTATTGTTTAATTGAACTCAGGGCTCAGATTTTAGATGGACTTCAGCCAATTCTGTGTGTGTCAACACAGCATGATGAAGCTATCTCCTGGGAAAAAAGAATGAATTTTTTTCCTAGTTCCATCCATTTAACTGCAAACTTTGTGTTTTCATATTTTTAGTGACTGGGTAATATTTTGATGTAAAGATGTATGTTTTCTTTATTCAGTCATCCATTGAGAAATATGAAGTTTGTTTATATTTTGTGAATATTTTTGACTACATTCTTTACCATGATTAAACAAGTGTCTCTGTACTAGAGTAAAGCATCTTTTGGGTATGTGCTCTGCAGTAGAATAGCTAGATTTTGAGGTAGAGCTATTCTCAGCTTCCTGAGAAAGAACCACAGAGATTTCTTAAATTTGCACTCACACCAGCAATGGATATATGTGCCTCTTACTTCACATCTTTAACAGTATAAACTGTCATTTCTTTTATTGAAAGCTATAGTTGGTGGATGTAGGATGAATTTTATTGGTTTGGATTTTCATTTAACTCATGGCTAAGTATGATGAAGACTTTTAAGTGTTTTTATAGCCATTTTAATTTTCTCTTTGAGAATTCTTTGTTTAGAACTGTACCCTTCCCTTTTAGATTATTTGTTTTCTCCATGTCCAGCTTTTTAAACTTTTATTCATCTTAGATATTAACTCTATCAAATGTGTATCTGATAAAAATCTTTCTACAAATGATAGTATCTGCTCAGGTTTCAGTTTCATAAGGTCCCATTTATTATTTATTGTTCTTAGTACTTGTGCTAATGGTGTCCAGTTCAGAAAGTCTTTTTGTGTGTGAGTAGTTTCAAGACTCTTTCTCACTTTCTCTTCCAGCAGACTATGTATCTGTGTTTATGTTGATGTCCTTGATCTACTTGTAGTTAAGTATTGTGTTAGGTGATAAGTATTGATCAGTGTGCATTCTTCTGCATGTAGGCATCCACATTGAACAGTACCATTTGTTAAAGATGCTGTCTTTTTTCCCACTGTGTATGTATTGTGTTATCATAAAACAGATGTCCATAAATGTATTTACTAACTACGGTCTGAGTCTTCAATTCAATTTTAATGATAAATGTGTCTGGTTTTGCTACTACAGCTCTGTACTGCAATCTAAGTAGGAAAATACTAATGTCTACAACAAGTTCTTTCACTATTCAAGAGCTTCAGACCTACCCTGGATTTTTGTGTTTTCATTTGCAGCTGAACATTATCCTTTCAAGATCTATGTGGAAATGTTTTGTGAATTAGATGGAATATGTAGGTTTCAATTAGTAGTATGACCATTTTTTGCTATGTTAACCCTACTAATCCATGTGCATGGGATATTTTTCTACCTTCTTATATCTTCCTCAGTGTCTTAAAATTTTATCATACAGGTTTTTCACTTGCTTGGTTATATATATATAATTTTTATATATATTTATATATATTTATATATATATAATTATATATATATAATTTTTTTCAATTAAATGTAATATATTCCATTAAATATAATATATATTCCATTAAATATAATGTATATTCCATTAAAAATATTTGAACTTTATTCCTTCCTATTCATATCTTTAGCAGTACAATTTTTGCTTGATTATTATGGACAGTGAGGAATTTCTTTTCTTGTCCAGTATATTTTGTGTTCTGTATACTGACTGTAACTTGATAGACCTCTCATTCGTTAAGTTAAAAACATTATTCTCTGTTTTTTTAAAAAAATATTTTATATGTATTTGACTTGAATTTCTCCTTTCCCTAGTAGTATTATTTGTAGATTAATTTTTTCATAATGTCCAAACTTTCTTAGTTGTTTTCTGCCTGGATGCTATTAGACTCATTTCTTTTACTACATATCAATTTCTTATATCTTGCCTTCAATGCCTGAGATCCATTCTTTTATCTATTCTATTTTGGCAGTGAGTTTTACCTTTGTGTTCCTTGTTCAGTTTCCTAAATTTTCACTTCCATTTTTCCTTCAGTTTAGATGTTTATTGATTATATTTCCTATTATTGATTCTATTTCAGTTTTGTGTCTTGAACTTTTTTCTGAATTTCATTCTACTGTTGGTTTGAGTTTTCACAGATTTCATTGTTAGATTTTTTTAATTTCCTCTTTAAAAATCTTCAAAATATTCACAGTAGCTGTTTTGAATGCCTGTCTTGTGCTTCAGCTCTATTGCATTTACAAAAGCCTGTTTAGTAGGTCATTGGGTTATACTATTCAAAATTATTGATTATTATTTTTTATGGAAATATTTTTAGAATGATTGCTATTCCAGATGCTGATATATGGTTTAGTAAGAGCTGAACATAAGCCTTGGAGATGTGGATTATTCACATGGAGGGAGAGTGAAGGTCTCCTACCTGATTTGCCTGCAGATGCATTTTCAGGGAATGCCTAATGGGAGCTAGTGGATTCTATAACTATTTGTTCTTTAATTTTTATTTATTCTTTGCATCTTTAAATATTAAATGTGTGCTCTGGCACGTTGTACATATTTAAAATAAATTCTGATTACCCTCCCTTATACTCCCTTATCTCCTTCCTACCTTTGTCAATTTATCCTTTTTCCTACAGGTGTCATTACCATGCTTCTGGGTTTTTTTCTTTGATTTTTTTTTTATTTTTCTTGTTTTTGAACCTATTGAGTTTAATCAGGACCACCTGTATGACCACAAGTATGGAAATATCTACTGGAGCCTGGTGAACACAATGGGTACACATCTGAAGATAATAATTCTCTCAACTCAATAAACTTTCAATAACAAATAGTTCAGCCAGGGTTAAGGGGATGGGAAACATGAGACTTTTCTATACTCATGAGCAAGTGTTTACCATTCTTGTACTATATGGGCCCAAATTAGGCAAACTCAGCTGCTGTATACCCAGGATTTAACCCGCAAATAACATTTGACTATTCTTTTGTTTGTCTTCTAGTTTTATAGTCTTACTATACCTGCTTCTATAACATTCCATTTTCTAATCAGATATTGTAGAAAGACTGGTTAATGTACTCCTCTCGGTATAAATTTAGATATTTAGAAATCAGTTTGATAAATCAATTTGCATAAACAACAGTAGTAAGTTACAACATAGGACACATGACCATCCTAAACATAAGTAACTGACCAGATTTACATATCAGGCTTGAAATTCTTCCTACATAATAGGCCATGAATCCAACTGGAGAATAGTCAGTTACTCAGTAACAATCATGCCATTATTATGTCAAGTGGCACATTTGCCTGGTGTGTTCAGGTTGTAATTCAGAGGTGTATTAGACCTCTTATGCATTTTCTCCACCGTGCAGGCAGCTTTGAATCTTCTGTCATTGTAAGAGCTACCTAACAGGAAAGCTAAGATCTATTTTGTTTTGTTTATATGTTGAAAACAATGTTTGGGGTATTTTTAGTAATAGGGTTCTATAATTGTATCTGTTGTGTAACTGATAGAGCTTTTTTAAAAAGTCATTAATATTAAGAATTATGTTTTTGCTTTGTAATAACTTTTCTACTATTTTCTTACAAGATAATATGTTTAAATGATCACTAAATATATTTTGAAGGTATGAAATTCTTTTACATTTATTTTTATTTTATTTTGTGAATTACAAGTGCCATTCACATATTTACAATATACCCTTTGGGATTTTCCCCCCTTTGGTTTTTTTACTTGACTTTTTAGTCATGTAGCAATTTAAAATTTATTCTTTGAAACTTTCATGTAATGCATATAATGCATCTTGATCATGCTCAAATGAAATCCTTGCCTTAGTCTATGCAGATCATACCAATGTATCCCCTTTCATCATTAAATCCTCTTTTTTATGGAATCCAGTTAGTATCATCTGCATGAACTTGGGTGTGAGGCATGCATATCCACTGTAGCATGAGAAACCTGCTAGCTATCACATCTTCAAGAAAAATTACCACTCCTCTCCTAACAGTTATCACTTGGTAATATGTTTCTCAGCTATTGGTGGGGCCTCATGAGTTGCATTATTGACTGGCTTGTTTTTGTGCAGTTCTTCTGTGGGTAATAACAGCTGCTGCAATCCATGAGTTTAACAGCTATGTTGTGTCCAGAATATAGCATATTAGAGCACTCCTCTCAATTTTCAGCTCTTACATCCATTCTATGTGCTTCTACCACTCCACTATATTCCCTAAAACACAAGAACATTGATATAAATTCTTTATTTGAGGCTGATCATGGAACATTCATTTATTCTCAGTACTTTGACCAGTTACAACCTTTTTTTATTAATAAATAAAACAATAAAATAAAACAATAAAGTTACTCTTTTCTTATATATTAAATCCAAAATGAAAATTTCCCTTGCTCCCTTCCTATCAGTATCTTCCTTCCATCTCCCCTTGATTCCAGATCCATCCTTCCTCTGTCTACCCTTAGAAAAGTTCAGGCCTCCCAGTGATATCAACAATTTATAGTAACATAACAATTTATAGTAAGACTAGGCATATGCCATCATATCAAGGCTGGATGAATCTGGGGAAAGAGTTCAAAGAGTAGATAAAAGTCAGACAAGCCCCTGATCTGAAAAGAACTTCACAAGAAAATCAAGCTATACAGCCATAGCATATGCACATGCCTTGGGTCTGACCCCTACAGGTTCCCTAATCTCTTTGAACCCTCATGAGTCCTGCTCAGTTGATTCTGTGGGCTACGTTCTTGAGGTGTCCCTCATCCCTCTGATTTTTCACCTCCTACACTGTACTACTCAAACTCTTCCTAATTTTTGGCTGTTATTCTCTGCATCTGCTCTCATCAGTTGCTGAATGCAGTTTCGCTAGCCTCTGAGATAATGATTATACAGGCTCCATTCTCAGAGCACTTGCAGACAGGACAAACATATTTCAAAGTTCTGTGGTTAGGTTGGTGCCCCAATCTCTCTGATTGAGGCCTTGCCTAGTTATAGAATATAGCCAGTTCAAGTTCTGTGATCCCCATTATTAGGAATCTCTATTAAGGTTACTATTAAAAGAATACAGAGAGTTTGAATTGCATTACTTTTCTATCTGACCCCCAAGTTAAACTCAAATTCTAGAATTTTCTTCTAGTATTTTCTCCCTTTCTCTCTCATCTGATAGCTCATGTTCCCAACTTCACCAAACCCTGCGCACCAGAAAAATATATTCTACTTTCCCTTCCCAGAGAGATCCCCAACTAAAGCTGTCCTTGTTCCCCAGCCGTTATTGGTGTGTGGGTTATAGCCTGATTATCTTTACTATAGAGCTAATACCCACTTATAAGTGAGTATATACTATATTTGTCTTTCTAAGTCTGTGTTACCTCACTATGGATATTCTTTTCTAGTTTTATCAATTTGCCTCTGAATTTTATGATATCATTCCTTAAATAGATGAGTATTACTCCATTGTGTAATTGTACTCCATTATCTTTATTAATTCTTTGGTTTGAGGAACATCTAAGTTATTTCCAGTTTCTAACAAGTATAAATAAATCTGCTATGGATATAATTGAGCAAGTGTCCTTGTGGTAGAATGAAATTCGTTTGGATATATACCAAGTAGTAGCATAGCTGGATCTTAATGAAGAAACTACCATATTGATTTCCATAGCAGCTATAAAAGTTTGTACTTCCAACAGCAGTGGAGGTCTGTTCCCCTTGATCTACATCCATATACACATGAGTTGTCACTAGTGTTTCGAATCTTAGCCATTCTGACAGAAGACAGAATGTAAAAGTCATTTGACTTGCATTTTCCTGCTGGCTAAAAATGTTGATCATTTCTTTAAATATTCCTTAGCCATTTGACATTCTTCTGTTAAAATTCTCTGTTTAGATTTGTAGTCAATTTTTATTGGATTATTTTGTTTGTTGTTGTAATTTTCTGAGCTCTTTATTTATTTTATTTATCAGCCCTCTGTCTAAAATAGAGCTAGTGAAAACCTTCCCATAATGTAGAGTGTTGATCTTAATGCCTGTGCTGTTGATATCCTGTTATGAAGTTTTCTTATATGGGAACATATTCAAGGCTATTCTATTTTATCTTCTATCAAGTTAAGTGCATCTGGATTTAGGTTGAGGCCTTTGATTCACTTGTGCCTGTATTTTGTACAGGGTGATAGATAGGGATCTATTTGCATTTTTCTAAGTACCACAATCTAATTTGAACAACATCTTGGTTAGAGATGAATTCTTTCTTCCATTTTATATTTCAACAAAATTATACAAGAAAACTTCCCTAACCTAAAGAAAGAGATGTCCATAAACATACAAAAAGTCTACAGAACTCCAAATAGATTGGACCAGAAGAGAAATTCCTCCCATCACATAAAAGTTAAAAAAGCAAATGCACAAAAAAAGAAGGAATATTAAAAGCAGTAAGGGAAAAATGTCAAGTGACATATAAAGGCAGACCTATCAGAATTACAACAAACTTCTCACCAGAGACTATGAAAGCCAGAAAATTCTGGACAGATGTCATACAGACCCTAAGAGAACAAAAATGCCAGCCCAAGTTACTGTATAGAGCAAAACATTCAATTAACATAGATGGAGAAACCAAGATATTCCATGAGAAAACCAAATTTACCCAATATCTTTTTACAAATCAAGCCCTACAAAGGTAATAGATGGAAAACTCCAACACAAGGAGAGAACCTCTACTATACAGAAAGCAAGAATATAATTTCCTTGCAATGAAACCAAAAGAGAGGCAAACAAATATAATTCTACCTCTAACAACGAAAATAACAGGAAGGGACAATCACTATTCCTTAGTGTCTCTCGACAACAATGGACTCAATTCCCCCAATAAAAAGGCATAGATTAACAGAATGGATATATAAAGAGGACCCAGCATTTTGCTTCATGTAGGAAACAAAGCTTAGAGACAAAGACAGACACTACCTCAAAGTAAATGGCTGGAAAACAACTTTCCAAGCAAATGGCCTGAAGAAACAAGCTGCAGTTGCCATTCTACTAACAAATAAAATTGACTTTCAACCAAATCTCATTAAAAAATATAAGGAAGGACACTTCACATTCATGAAATGAAAAATCCAACAAGATGAACTCTCAATCCTAAATATCTATGCTTCAAATGCGAGGGCACCTACATACATAAAAGAAACCTTATTAAAGCCCAAAGCACACATTGCACCTCACACTAGAATAGTTGGAGATTCCAACACCCTACTCTCATCAATGGATAGATCTTCGAAACAGAAATTAAACGGGGACATAGAGAAAGTAACAGAAGTTATGAAACAAATGAATTTAACAGAAATTTATAGAACATTCTATCCTAAAACAAAAAATATAACTCCTCAGCACCTTATGGAACATTCTCCAAAATTGACCATATAATCAGTCACAGACTAGGCCTCAACAGATACAGGAAGATAGAAATAATCTCACGTATCCTATAAGATCACCACACACTAAGACTAGGTTTCAATAACAAAATTAGTGACAGAAAGCCCACATAAAAATTTAAGTTGAGTAATGCTCTATTCAATGACAATGTATTCAAGGAAGAAATAAAGAAAGAAATTAAAGACTTCTTAGAATTAATGAAAATGAAGATACAACATTCCCAAACTTATGGGACACAATGAAAGTGGTACTAAGAGGAAAACTCATAGCTTTGAGTGCCTGCAAAAAGAAACAAGAGAGAGCATATATGAGCAGCTTAACCGCACACCTAAAAGCTCTAGAACAAAAAGAAATAAATAAAACCAAGAGGAACAGAAGGCAGGAAATAATCAAACTGAGGGCAGAAATCAACCAAGTAGAAAGAAAAGGACTATACAAAGAATCAACAATACCAAAATCTGGTTCTTTGAGAAAAATCAACAAGATAGAGAAACCCTTAGCCAGATTAACCAGAGGTCACAGAAATTGTATCCAAATTAACAAAATCAGAAAATGAAAAGGGAGACATAACAACAGAATCTGAAGAAATTTTAAAAAAATCATCAGATCCTACTGTAAAAGCCTATATTCAACAAAAGTGAAAAATCTGGAGGAAATGGAAAATTTTCTAGACAATTACCAGATACCAAAGTTAAATCAGGAACAAATAAACCATCTAAACAACAGCATAACTCCTAAAGAAATAGAAGCAGTTATTAAAAGTCTCCCAACCAAAGAGAGCACTGGTACAGGTGGGTTCAGTGCAGATTTCTATCTCATGTTCATGGAAGACCTCATACAAATACTGACCAAACTATGAAGATAAGAATCAAATGATCATTTCATTAGATGCTGAGAAAGCATTTGACAAAATTCAACACCACTTCATGATAAAAGTCCTGGAAAGATCAGGAATTCAAGGGCCATATCTGAACGTAGTAAAATCAATATACAGCAAACCAGTAGCTAACATCAAACTAAGTGGAGAGAAACTTGAAACAATCCCACTAAAATCAGGGACTAGACAAGGCTGCACACTCTCTCCCTACTTGTTCAAGATAGTACAGGAAATCTTAGCCAGAGCAATCAAACAGCAAAAGGAGTTCAAAGGGATACAAATTGGAAGGGAAGAAATCAAAATAACACTACTTGCTTGCAGATGATAAGATAGTGTACTTAAGCAACCCCAATATTCCCACCAGATAAACATCTTCTATGCTCATGGCTTGGCAGGATTAATAAAGATGGCCATTTTGCCAAAAGCAATCTACAGATTCAATGTAATCCCCATCAAAATTCCTACTCAATTCTTTATAGAGATAGAAAAAGCAATTTACAAATTCATTTGTAATGACAAAAAAACCAGAATAGCGAAAAATATACTCAACAATAAAAGAACTTCTGGAGGAACCACCATCCCTGACTTCAAGCAATATTACAGAGCAATAGTCATAAAATCTGTATGGTATTGGTACAGAGACAGCCAGATAGATCTGTGGAATAGAATTGAAGACCCAAAATGAACCCACACACCTATAGCCACTTGATATTTGCAAAGGTGCTAAAAGCATTCATAGGTAGAAAGATAGCATTTTCAACAAATGGTGCTGGTTCAACTGGAGGTCAGCATGTAGAAGAATGCAAATCGATCCACTCTTATCACCATGTACAAAGCTTAAGTGCAAGGGGATCTAGGACCTCCACATGAAACCAGATACACTCAAACTAATAGAAGAAAGAGTTGGGAAGAGTCTTGAACACATGGGCAGTGGGGAAAATTTCCTGAACAAAACACCAATGGCTTGTGCTCTAAGATCATGAATCGACAAATGAAAACCCTTGAGAGGGAATAGTTAGGCAAAGTTTCAAACAGAGGTTGAAGGAACACCAATTGAGAGCCTGCCCCAGGTATGGTCCATATATACACATCCACCAAATTAGATAAGATGGATGAAGCAAAGAAGTGCAGCCTGAAAGGAACCGGATGTAGATCTCTCCTCAGAGACACAGCCAAAATATGGCAAATACATAGGCGAATCCCAGTAGCAAACAACTGAACTGAGAACAGGACACCCGTTGAAG
Source organism: Rattus norvegicus (assembly GCF_021556685.1). Classification (NCBI taxonomy): domain Eukaryota; kingdom Metazoa; phylum Chordata; class Mammalia; order Rodentia; family Muridae; genus Rattus; species Rattus norvegicus. The sequence goes on from NC_141538.1 coordinate 133,272,178, forward strand.
GAATCAGAGAAAGGACCGAAAGAGCTTGAAGGGGCTTGAGACACCATATGAACAACAATGCCAACCAACCAGAGCTTCCAGGGACTAAGCCACTACCCAAAGACTATACATGGAATGACTCTGGGCTCCAACTGCATAGGTAGCAATGAATAGCCTAGTAAGGGCACCCTTGGTCCTGTCAAGACTGAACCCCCAGTGAATGAGATTGTTGGAGGGAGAGCGGTAGTGGGAGGAGGATGGGGAAGGGAACACATATAGAAGAACATATAGAAGAGGAGGGGAAGGGGTTAGGGGGATGTTTGCCTGGAAACTTGGAAAGGTAATAATAATTGAAATGTAAGTAAGAAATACCTAATTTAATAAAGATGGAGAAAAAAACGAATTGACAAATGGGACCTCATAAAAATCCAAAGCTTTTGTAAAGCAAAAGACACTGTCATTAGGACAAATGGCAAAAAAAAGATTGGGAAAGATCTTTACAAATCCTACATCTAAAAGAGGGCTAATATCCAAAATATAAAAAGAACTCAAGAAGTTAGACTACAAAGAGACAAACAACCCTGAAATTCCACTTCACACCAGTCAGAATAGCTAAGATAAAAAACTCAGGTGACAGCAGATCCTGGTGAGGATTTGGAGAAAGAGGAATACTCCTCTATTGTTGGTGGGATTGCAAACTGGTTCAACCACTCTGGAAATCAGTCTGGAGGTTCCTCAGAAAATGGGACATTCCACTACCTGAGGACCCAGCTTTACCTCTCTTTGGCTTATATCCAAAACATGCTCCAACATAACACATGTTCCACTATGTTTACAGCAGCCTTATTTATAATAGACAGAAGCTGGAAAGAGCCCAGATGCTCTTCAACAGAGGAACGGATTGAAAACATGTGGTACATCTACACAATGGATTACTATTCAGCTATCAAAAACAATGACTTTATGAAATTCATAGGCAAATGGATGGAACTAGAGTAACCTGAGTGAGGTTACTGAATTACAGAAAAACACACTTGGTATGCACTCATTGGTAAGTGGATATTAGCCAACAATCTCAAATTACCCAAGATGCAATCCACAGAGCACAGGAAGCTCAAGAAATAGGATGACCAAAATGTGGATTCTACCACTCATTCTTAAAAGGGGGAAAATATCCATAAGAGGGGATATGGAGCAAAGTTTAGAGCAGAGACTAAAGGAATGACAATTCAGAGACATATATATATATATATATATATATATATATATATATATATATCCACCAAAACTAGATAAGACTGATGAAGCTGGAAAATGTATGCTGAAAGGGACCAGATAGAGTTCTCTCCTGAGAGACACATCCATAGCATGTCTAATACAAAGGTCAATGCTAGCAGCAAACCACCAAACTGAGAATAGGACCCCCTTGGAGGGAATTAGAGGAAGTATTAAAAGAGTTGAAGGAGCTTGCAACCCCATAAAAGCAACAATGCCAACCAACCAGAGCTTCCAGGGACTAAAACACTACCAATTGACTATACATGGACTGACCCAGGGCTCCACCTGCATACGTAGCAGAGAATAGCCTTATTGGGGCATCAGGGGAAGGGGAAGCCCTTGGTCCTGCCAAGGTTGGACCCCCAGTTCAGAGGAATATGTGGGGCAGTAAGGAGTATATATAGGGGGAATACACATATTGGGGAAGTGGGGGAAGGCAATGGGGGCTTATGGACAGGAAACTGGGAAGGGGAATAATGTTTGAAATGTAAGTAAAGAAATCTATCTAAAGAAAATTTAAAAAAAGAATGAGACCCCATTCCTGACTTCCTGCAGAAAACAGTCTCCTCTGAGCTATTTGCAGGAAATAGTCTCTTTCTGTTGCCTTCAGATCAAGATGTAGAACTCTTAGTGTAGAACTCTTCCAGCACCATGTCTTTCTGTACACTGATTTGATTTCTATGATGACAATAGTAGTCTAACCTTCTGAAAGTGTAAGCCAAACACAATGAAATATTGTTCAAGAGCTGTATTGGTGATGATGTCTCTTCACAGCAGTAAAACCCTAAGATAAAGATTGGTATCAGGAGTGCACTATTGCTGTGATAGTACAAACCATGTTTTTGTTTGGAGAGATGTGGATTTTGGAAAGCAGTAGAATTCTTTAAGTGGGACTTAATGAGGCATACCAGTGGTATCATGGAAGACTGGTAGTGCAGTGATTGGAATTATCAGGGATTGAATCAAGGAGTTTCTGAGGAGAATAACTTTAGTGTGTGTCCTTTGTACTGCTCTTGTCATATTTTGTAGAAGAATGTGACTGATTTTTGCCCTTGCACAGAGTCTGCCTGAACTTAAAGTAAATTGCATTGACAAATAAATCTCAAAGAAGGCTTACAAAGACTGTCCTGTGGTACACTCTTATGAAGATCATTTAAATCACACATAGTAAGCTTAGGAGAAAAATATAAAATATATGGTTAAAGTATGAAAGGGATATCAGAAAGTAGAATTGAGGTAAATCAGTGATACTAAATGGAATTAAGGGGGTACTAACCATGAACAAGATCACACTCAAAGAAGCTTTTGTTTATGCATTTGCAGTTGAACAGGGGACATTTATATCATGTTAGGCATTGTTATAACCTGAATATTGTTTTCATTTGGACATACAAAGATATGATTGTGTGTCAAATAAAGAACGGATAGATTGTAATTGCTTTTCTCTGTTGTCATACATAAGATGTCTATACATAGGATGAACTGCAATCCATCAGTGATCCATACCTTGAGGCATAGTGGCCATGCTTATAAAATTGATGTAAAATGGAATTTTTTTTAAAAGGCATAGATCCAGGTGTTGGATTGCATACCTTTAACCCCAGGAGTCATAGGGAAGCAGATCACTGAGTTCCAGAACAGTCTGGCACAGAGTAATTTCCAGATAAAGACAAGTTTAGGTGCATGAGTTGTGACATAGTCTTTAAACAGTCTTTATTCCGGGTTTCAAGTAAAAGACATGCTGATCTTTCTGTTCAAATTCAAACTACAGGGCAAATTACACGACTGGCAAGCTTGGGCCATGAAGTAAACAGTTAAAACCAGAAAAAAACTGGGGATGTACTGAAAACAGAGGCCTGATGGCATTTAGGGACAAACAGCTCTACCTGCAGTCTTAGAGAGACCACCAGGCCAGCCAAAATCAAAGACAATCAGATGGCAAAAGGAATGTACAAGTACACAATCAACAAAAGCCAGGGTAATATAGCATCATAAGAACCCAGCTCTCCTACTACAACAATTCCTGGATATCCTAACAGTCTTGAAGAACAAGACAATGTCGCGAAATCTCATCTTATAAAAATGATAGAGGTATTTATAGCAGAAATAAACAAATCCCTTAAAGAAATCTAGGAAAATGCAATCAAAGAGGATGAGGCCTTTCAATATGAAACAAATATAAAGAATTATAGGAAAATACCATCAAACATGTAAAAGAAGTGAAGAAACTGTTCAAGACCTGAAAATGGAAATAGAAACAATAACACACAGACAAGCTTTAAAATAAAAAGCCTAGGAAGGAGAACCATAGCTTTTCTTGATCGCTTTCCTTTGATGGCCTTTAGTAATCTAGATACCTTTAGTCCCATGATGTTCCTGTTTGTAATAGGTATTGGAATGGGCTTCATTTTGATTCAAACAAAAATTTCCTAATTATAATTTTGTTAAATGTATTTTCTGTGGCAGGCTTCTGATGGATATTCTTGGGCTCTATGATTCTGGATCAACAGGTCTGATGGAGGTGGGCTGAGAGGTTGGGGAAGAATAGGGTTCCAATGGGAAGAGTAGGAGGTTCAGGGCAGCTGGAGGTGCCCAAGGGAACTTAGCCATCAGGGAAATGTTTCTTCTATGATTGTGTTAAATATATTTTCTGACTTTTAAGCCTGTATTTCTATCCATCTCTTTTGTTAAATTTTATTTTTCTTGGATATTTTATGTATAAACATTTCAAATGTTATCCCCTTTCTCCCCTCTCCCATACCTCCCCCCTCGCTCTCCTTCTATGAGGATGCTCCCACTCCCACCCACCCACTCTAACCTCAATGCCTTGGCATTACCCTACATTGGAAAACAAGCCTTCACAAGACAAAGGACTTTTCCTCCCACTAATACTAGACAATGTCATCCTCTGCTACATATGTAGCTGGAGTCATGGGTGCCTCTATGTGTATTCATTGGTTGGTGGTCCCTGGGAGCTCTGGTGGGGTCTGGCTGGTTGATATTGTTGTACCTATGGGGATGCAAACCTCTTCAGTTCCTTCAGTCTTTTTTCTAACTCCTCCATTGGGATCCTCTTGTTCAGTTCAATGGTTAGCTGCTACCATCCTCATCTGTATCAGTAGAGCTCTGGTAGAGCCTCTCAGGAAACACCCATATCTCCATCTTTTATTTGCATTATTTTTAGACTTGGTCTCTTCATAGTATCCTAGATTTCCTTATTTTAAGATTTAACATTTCCTTTGACTGATGAATCCATTCCTCTAATTGATTCTTCAACTCCTAAGATCCTTTCTTGCATCATTTGTATACTTTTAGACAAGCTTATTTATTGTTTTTTTAAAGTAAACATAATTTAATAAAAAGAAAATGCTTTTAAAGTAGTAGACAAGTGACTTCTGAAGTAACATGGTGTTGAACTTCAATTTTATTTTCTCTCACCCCTCTGGTTTGTGGTACTTACTAGAGAGTCTGCCCACCTCCCAACCCACGAAGCTGTATATTTCCTTTCATTCTGCTTGCTCTCTGAGATTCTCTACTGCCAACTCCCATAACTGATCCTGTTCACCTTTTTTGTCTCCCCCTTACCACTCTTTCCCAGGTCCCTCTTCCTTCCTCCTTGATTATTTTCTTCCCCCTTCTAAGCAGAATTGAAGCATCCTTACTTGGGCATTCCTGCTTATTAAACTTCTTACATTCTGTGGGTTATAATCTAGTGATTCTGTAGTATTGACTAGTATCCACTTATTAGTTAATACTAACCAAGCATGTTGTTTTGTGTCTGAGTTACCTTACTCAGGATTATCTTTTCTGGTTCCATCCATTTGCCTGCGAAATGCGTGATGTCCTCATTCTTAACAGCTGAATATTATTAATCTAGTAAATGAATGACATTTTCTATATTCATTCTTCATTTGAAGGAGATCAGGTTGTTTTGAGCTTTTGTGTATTACAAATAAGGCTACTATAAACATAGTGGAGCATGTGTTCCTGTGGTATGCTGGGATATCTTTTAGATATTTACTCAAGAGTGGTGTAGCTGGGTCTTCAGAAGATCTATTTCCAATTTTCTGAGAAACTACCAGATTGATTTCTAAAGTGGTTCTACAAGGTTGCAATCCCACTATCAGTGGAGAGGTGCTGCTCTTTCTCCATATCCTTACCAGAATTTTTTAACTTAGTCATTCTGATTGGAATAAGGTAGAATTTCAGGGTGCTTTTTATTTGTATTTCTCTGAAAACGAAGTACTTTGAACATTTTTAAAATGCTTTTCTGCCATTTAAGATTCTTGTTAGGAATTCTCTGTTTAACTCTGTACCCCATTTTAAAATGTGGTTATTTCTTATTATGGATGTAAGCTTTCTGAGTTCTTTATATATTTTGGATAAGAGTGCTCTATCGGGTGAGTGGCTAGTGAAGTATTTTCTCAATCTGTAAGTTGCTGATTTGTCCTATTGTATCTTTTGCCTTGCAAAAGTGCTTTGTTTCATGAGGTCTCAACCATTGGAGTCCTGTTCAGGAACTTTCCCTATGTGTCAATGAGTTCAAGTGTCTTTCACACTTTCTTTTCTACTTGATTCTGTATATCTAGTTTTACATTGAGGTCTTTGTTCCACTTAGACTTGAGATTTGTGGAAGATGATATATTTTCATTCTCCTACATACAGTCTGCCAGCTAGACCAGCACCATTTATTAAAAATGCTTTCTTCTTTTCCATTGTATGTTTTTGGCTTTAATGGCAAAGACCAATTGACCATAAATTTGTGGGTTTGTTTCTGAGTCTTCAATTGTATTACATTGATCTGTCTGTCTCTGCACCAATACAAAGCAGTTTTTATCACTATTTCTCTGTAATATAGAGTGATAGTGATTCCTCTTATTGTTAAGAATTGTTTTTGCTATCCTGGTTTGCTTTGTTGTTTGTTGTTGTTGTTGTGGTTGCTGTTGTTTCATATGAAATTGAGAATTGTTCTTTCCAATTGTTTGAAGTATTGTGTTTTAAGTTTTTTGAGACTTCATTGAATCTGTAGATTGCTACTGGTAAGATAACCATTTTTACTATTTTAAGTCCACCAATCCATGAACAAGGGAGATCTCTCCATTTTCTGAGGTGTTCTTTGATTTCTTTCTTGAGAAACTTGAAGTTCTTGTCATACACATTTTTCAGTTGTTTGGTTAGAGTTATACCAACATATTTTATATTATTTGTGACTATTGTAAAGGGTGTTGTTTCTCTATTTTCTTTATCAACCTGTTTATCATTCGTATAACCAAAGGCTACTTACTCATTAGTTTGACTTAATTTTATATTCAACAACTTTGTTGAGATTTTTTAGCTCTAGAAGTTCTCTGGCATAATTTTTGGGCTTGTTTAAGTAGGCTATATTATCCACAAATAGTTATACCTTGATTTCTTTCTTTCCAATTGTGTCCCTTTGATTTCCTTTATTTGGGAGGTTTTTAATAAATTCTTCTCTTTCTTTAGAGGACATGGGATTGTTTAGATAATTTACCTGCACTTGATTTAAATTTGATACATGGTATCTCTCTAGAAAAATATTCATTTCATCTAGATTTTTCCCTGTTTTGTTAAGTAAATGTTTTTGTCCTAAGATCAGATAATTTTTGAATTTCCTCAGATTCTGTTATTTCTCCCTTTCCATTTCTGACTTTTTTAAAATTTTTATACTGTCTGTGTCCTTTAGATAGTTCTGGTAAGGGTTTATCTATCTTGTTGATTTTTTCAAAGAACCAGGTTTCAGGTTCTTTGATTATTTGTTTCAGTCTCTTCGTTTCTAATTGGTTGATTTTCTCCCTGTGTTTGATTATTTCCTGGCCTTAACTCAACTCCTTTTCAGTGTGTTCACTTTATTTCATTCTAGAGCTTTCAATTGTGCTGTTAAGTTGCTAGTGTAGGATCTTCCCAATTTCTTTACAAGGGTATGTAGTACCGTGAATTTTCCTTTGAGCACTGCTTTAATTGTGTCCCATAAGTTTGGTCATGATGTGTATTCATTTTCATTGAATTCCATAAAGTGTTCAGTTTCCATGGGTATGTTGTGTTTCTCTTGTTTTTGTTGTTATTGAAGTATAGCCTTTTCAGTGGTGATATGATTTGATGCTCAGAATTAGTTCAATCTTCTTGTAGAAGTTGAGGCTTTTCTTGTAACTGATTGTATGGCCAAATTTTGGAGATGCTGAGAAAAGGGTATATTCTTTTGTTATAGGGTGGAATGTTCTGTATATTTGTAAAATTTATTTGGTTTAAAATTTGTTAATTTTACTATGTTTCTGTTTCAATGACTTGTTCAATGATGAGTCTAGAAGTAGTGAAGTCACCCACTACTATTGAATGAGGTTCAATGTGTTTTTTGCTCCAGTAAAATTTATCTTACAAATGTGGGCACCCTTAAATTTGTGGCATAGATGTTCAGAACTTCCTCTTGTTGGGTTTTTTCTTTGATGAATATGAATTGTCCTTCCCCATCTTATTTGGTAACTTTTCGCTAAAAAGCTTTTTATTGGATATTAGAATGATAACCCCACTTTTTTCTTAGGACCATTTGCTTGGAAACCTTATTTTTAAGGCTTTTACTTTGAAATATCCAGTCTGTTAGCTTATGTCTTTTTATGGAGGAATAGAGTCCACTGATGATGAGAGATATTAAAAACAAATCATTGTTAATTCCTGTTATGTTTGTTGTAGGTGGTATCATGTATATATAATTCTCTTCTCTTCGGTTTATTGTGAGATGATTATTTTCCTGTTTGTTTTTTTTTAAATTTTGTGTTGTGGAGGTAGATGTAGATACCCTCCTTATTTTGGGATTTTCCTTCTAGAATAAATGTAGGACTGGATTTGAAGATATATATATTGTTTTAATTTGATTTTGTCATGGAATATTTTGGTTTTTCCATCTATGATAATTGAGAATTTTGCTGGTTACAGTAACCTGGGCTGCTATTTGTGTTCTCTCAGGACTTTTATGATATCCATCCAGCATCTTCTGGATTGTAGAGCTTCTGCTGAGAAGTCTGGGGTAATTCTGATAGGTTTGCATTAATATATTACTTGGCCATTTTCCTTTACAGTTTTTTAATATTCTTTCTTTGTTCTGTGCATTTAGTGTTTTGATTATCATGTGAAGGGAGAATTTTCTTAACTGGTCCAATCTATTTCCTGTTTTATAGAGTTCTTGTACATTTATGGCCATCTCTTTCTTTAAATTAGGGACATTTTACACTACAAATTGGTCGAAGATGTTTTCTGGCACTTTGAGCTGGGAATCTTTACCCTCTTTATTCCTATTATTCTTAGGTCTGATCTTTCATAGCATCCAGGATTTCCTGCAAGTTTTGGTTTAGGGAAGTTTTACACTTTGTATTTTCTTTGACCAATGTGTCAATATCTTCTATTTTATCCTCTAACCCTCAGATTCTCTCTTCTATCTCTCATATCCTGTTGATGATGTTTACAGTTGAACTTCCTGATCTCTTTCCTAAGTTTGTGAACCTTTTTCTATGATTGTTTCTTCAAATGCTGAGATCATTTCTCACATCTTTTGTATCCTGTAGACATGCTTATTTCTTTAGTTCCTGTTTGATTACCTAGATTTTCAATTCCCAGATTTTCTTCAGTTTGTGAAGTTTTTTTTTATTTTTTAATTCTATTTTTATATCAAACAGTTTTCTTTACTCATTTAATTTTTTTGGATTGCTTCTTACTCTTTAATTTTAAATGATTAATTGATTTCCTCCGATATTATTATTTTTTCTTTTTGTGAATTGTACTCTATTCTTTGGTACAAGATTCAGATCCAATAAGAAAATATTTGGTTACCTTTACCCCCCATAAACTGTCATGTCACTAGTACAACCTATAGGTACCTCTTTCTTGATCCTCTGTTGAAACATGGGGAATCTATTGTTGAGTTATTCCACTGAGAATTTTTCTCCCCCGTTGTTCACATAGAAAATTCCATCTCTGTGAAAGCTATCTATCTGAGAGAAAGTTTCCAGGTCAGTTTAAGTTTGATTTTTTTTCCAACAAAAGTGTTTTACATTTCTAACTATAAGGTCTTACCTCCATCTAGCAACAATATAGCAATACAACTTATACAGTTTACTAAACTTAGTGCTGGATAGCTGGTAAATCTGTTAAAGTATCCACTGTTCTCCCAGAGGACTTGGGTTTTATTCCCAACTGGCACATGAGAAATCCAAACCATCTCTGTCTCCACTTTGTGGTGATATGATGCCCTTATCTGGCCTCTAAAGGCACCAGGCAGACACATGCTCTACAAACATAGTTGCAACAAAATGCTCTGCATGTAAGATAAAAAATAATGTATTTTCCAATTTTTTTCAATTTTAGTAAACTTTGCATTTTGGAGCACTTTCCGGTTGTTAAAAATCGATGTACAACATTCATAGAATGCACACGTAACTAAACTTTTCTTTTATCTATCAAAGACTTTCCCATCTTGACTTCATTTGGCACATTTATTACACCTTAAAAACTATGGAAATAATATCACTGATTGAAATTCACACTTTTATGTAGCTAAATGTTTTCAATATATTACAAATAGGTTAGTGTTTATTAACTCAGTGTCATCCTGCTTTATATGCACTCTAGGCTGCTCCTAACATGCAAGAAAAAGACAAGATGAACTCTGTCATTGTAAAAAAAAGCTGAAACTCCTGATCCTTTTCAGAGTTCTCAGACCTTCTGTGGTTGGAAAGCGCTCTCTCTCTCTCTCTCTCTCTCTCTCTCTCTCTCTCTCTCCCTCTCCCTCTCCCTCTCCCTCTCCCTCTCCCTCTCATACACACACACACACACACACACACACACACACACACACAGACATACAGTCAAAGAAACCACTCACATGCACACACACAATCACACAAACCACTCACATGCGTGCACACACAATACAAACATTCTCTCTAACTTTGGGATTTACTTGGTCCTTCTGAATGACAGTCTTCTTTCCTCATCATTCAGAACTATTTTCTAAGCTACTAAAATGCTTCACTTGCAGAAGAATTTTATGAGATAATTTTACCATGCACTTTTATCTTTTCTCTATGATCATTCCCTAAAATCATGATACATATTATGCAGATACCATATATCTACTATTACAGAAACAAACAGAAGAAAACCCTATCATCCTAATACTTTCATAAGTTACATCCATCCATTCTTCTTTCAGTATTCCAAGAGAAAAGATTACAGCTTTTTGTGCTGAATCTATTTCTCTGCTTTGTCTAGAATGCAGCATAGTATTATATAAGACCTGTCCATTTTAAACTGCTTTTTTACTTAAAATGTTTATTTAGGTCTCATCCATGTTAGCCATTTATTTATAAAAAGTTTTTTGAAAACAAAATTTGATACAATATATTTTTATCATATTTTCTCCTTTGATTTCTATGAGGCATTCCTCATGATCCCAACTTTATAATTCCCCCAATCTCTCTCTCTCTCTCTCTCTCTCTCTCTCTCTCTCTCTCTCTCTCTCTCTCTTGTTTTTTCTCTCTCTAGCACACTTGCTGCTCTGGTTCTCTCTTGGTATCATTCTATCTCTCTCTTTTAGTCTCTAGCAAAAGCAAAACACAAGAAACAAAAGCAAAACAACAGAAAAAAGAAACACAAAAGTGAAAATCAAAACAAACAATCAAAGGACAAGTAAGGGAAAAATAATGACATAACAAAGGAAAACAAAACAAAAAAGTACTCCAAAATATGATTGAGTTAATTTTTGGGTGGCTAACTTGTCATGTACTTGAAGTCTGCCCTAGAATGTGCTTAATATACCCAGTGAGATCCCATTAGAGAAAAATTATTTTCCTTTTGCCAGTTAATATCAATTGCAGATAGCTTTGGTTAGGACTGAGACATAATTTCTATGGCTTCCCTCTCTTGGTTTTGTGGTCATACCTGGCTTAAATTTGATAAGGCTTCCTGTGCACTGCCCAGTTTCTGTGAGCTCATTGGTGAATCAGTACAATACATTGTTTCTTGGCAGCCAACTATTTGCTGAAGACATTTCATTTAACACTGAGTTATCCAAATTGAGGAAGGTGTATTGTTTTCTTCCAGCTCTAAGCTCCAAGAAATATACTGAAGTTCAAAGTATATTTACAAACATGGCCATGAACTTTGACTTGTTCTCCAACTATCTCACAACTAAACATCCAAGTTTCCTTAATTTAAGTTCTGCCATTCTGTTTACCTCAGCACTTCTCAAATGGTTCTGCCCTCCTTCTTGCTTCTGGAAAACATCCTCCTGTGCCTTGGTTTATCCACAAATCCTGTCTTCCTTCTGGAACTCACTCCTTCTATTAGCTGCCTCATCTCTAGGCCAATCAGATTCTTTTGGCATGTGACATATCCAAACAGCACATAAGTGATTCTTTCCACAATTCATCCATTTAATCCAATAAAAGGAATTTCGCTTAAAATAATAATCTACATACAATAAATAAAAATTATAAATCAATTATGAAAACTATTAATTAAGTTATGCTTTCACAATATACATTTCAGATAGCTGGGGACTGAACTCAGGGCCTTGCGCTCGCTAGGCAAGCGTTCTACTGCTGAGCTAAATCCCCAACCCCTTTCCTCACCTTTCACCAGAGCCTCCTCAGTCTGTAAGTGTGTATAAAATGCCTATCACATGGGATTCTACCTGTAAAATGTTTATTTTACCTTGTACCAAAGTTCCCAGAAACAATGAGTCTTAAACTCAAAATATATTTACAAAAACCTTGGGCATAAAATTTGCTTGGTTATCCAACTATTTCATAACTAAATATTTCTGTTACTCTAATCTAAATTCTGCCATGCTGCTTACCTTTGCTCTTTTCCCAGGCTTCTGTCCTCTTTCATGTTCCTGGACGAATCCTCCAGTGCCTGACCATATCCTAGAATCTAGAAATATTCTACCAGAATTCACTCCTCCTATTTCCTAACTCAGCTATAGGACAATCAGATACTCTTGACAGGTTAACATACCCATACAGTACAAAAGTGATTCTTTCCACACCAAAGTGTCTCACTCTTCGCATATGTTGTGTGTCTCTCTGTTAATTTCCAACTACTGAAAGAAGAAACTTCTGTGACAAGGAATTAGCTAAAGACTGATGTAAAACTATAGCAAAATGTTATTAGGAGTCATTTTATTACTTTGGTCCTCTAGGAAATTATTAGTGTTAGGGGTTTTCCCTAGGTCCATAACATATCTTATCTCAATTTCATAGCGACTTCAGGGATGTGGGGTACGGTTTTGGTCTCATGAAATAGGGCTTAAGTTCCATCAAAATTGATTAGTTATTGCCCTAATATTTGTATTCTTATTGCACAAGTTTGTTTACTAATTAATATTTCAGTATATGAATATAAAAGTTATGTTTTAAATTACCTATGGAAGGACAGTTTGTTTGCTCCCAACTTTTAGCAACTGTGAATAAAAATTTTATTATCATTTGTATACAGATTTTAATATACACATAATTTTCAGTTCATTTATACTACATCTTAAATCATGACTCTGAGGAAAATTATAGTAAGCTCAATCTAGCACTGTTAAAAAGTGCCAATCTGTCTTCTATAGTTCTGTATCATTTTGCTTTGCAACCAGCTATTAATAACAGTTGTCTTGTTTTCATCTTATGCCAATATTTTGTGTTGTCAGTCATTTGGATTTCAGATATTCTAAAAATCGGTTGATAGACTATTGTTGTTTTGATTTAAAATATTCTAAAGGCACAATATTGAGCTACTTTTTGTCTCTATTTACTGTAGAATTTAGGCTCTGGCCTGCTTTATTTTACTCACATAAAACAATAGCTTTCAAATTGAGTATTGCCCTGAGTGACTCCATTTTACTGTTCAGTAATTTGCTACATTTTGAATGTACATGCTGCTTTGGAAAAACTGTATACATTTGTGCAAGTAACCATCTTCACCAACACCGTACAGGTCATATAAATTAATCATACATGTAAAAAAAATAACACCTATGAAGTCAACAAGTTGAAAAAGGAACATGTACACACTTGGCCATATCAAGAATATAAGGTACAGACCAATTATTGAATTGTTGAACTAAAATACATTGAGAATAAACAGTGTGATCCTTTTTATTATAACATGATTTTCTTTATTTAATGATAAAGTTTCAGTAGATACATTTTATGCATTAAATTTTTAATTGTATTTATTTATTTTTTTTCTTTTTTTTCCGGAGCTGGAGATCGAACCCAGGGCCTTGCGTTTGCTAGGCAAGCGCTCTACCACTGAGCTAAATCCCCAACCCCTATTTATTTTTAAAATATATTCCTTAATCATTTTTTTACAGTCCAGACATCATCTCCCTCCTGGTCTACCCTCTGTCTGTTCCACATCCCACAACTCCTCTCTCCCATCTCCAAGAGAATGTACCCATCCCTTCTCCACCAGACCTCACCATTCCCTGGGGCTCCAAGTCTCTACAGGGTGCATCTTCTCTCACTGAGTCCAGGCCCAGTAACCCTCTGCTGTATATGTTTTGGGGGGCTCATTTCAGCTGGTGTATGCTGCTTTGTTGGTGACTCAGTGCTGAGAGATCTTGGGGGTCCAGGTTACTTGAGACTGTTGGTCTTATACGGTGGCCCTCCATCTCAGCTTCTTCTAGCTTTTCCCTAATTTAACCACAGTCAGCAGCTTCTGTCCATTGGTTGGGTATAAATATCTGCATCTGGTTTAGTCTTTCAGAGGGTAGTTATGATAGGCCCCTTTTGTTAGCAGACCATAGCATCAGTAATAGTGTTATGATTTGGGCCCTACCCTTGAGCTGGATCTCAATTTCAGCCTGTCGCTGGACTTCCTTTTCCTAAGGCTCTTCAGTTCTTTCAGACAGGAACAATTCTGGGTTAGAGTTTTTTTATTTATATGAGTACACTGTAGCTGTCTTCAGACATGCCGGAAGAGGGTATAGGATCCCATTACAGATGGGTGTGAGCCACCATGTAGTTGCTGGAAATTGAACTCCGACCTCAGTAAGAACAATCAGTGCTCCTGACCTCTGAGCCACCTCTCCAGCCCCTGATTCAGAGTTTCTGACTGTGAGATGGCAGCCCCATTCCTCCACTTGAGTCCCTGTCTTTCTATTTGATGTGGACTCTACAAGTTCCCTCTGCACACTGTAGGGCACTTCATCCAAGGTTCCTCCTTTTGAGACCTGTCTCTCACCTCCCAGGTCTCTGATGCATTCTCAAAGTACCCCCACCTCCAATGTACTGAGGTTGCCCTTTTCCATTCTTTTTGCTCACCCTCAGAGCTTCAGTACTTTTCTTCCGTCCAATACCTGATCATATTCCCCTCTTCCCCTAAAAAATATGCTCTTAAGTGAACTATATGTGAATGTTTGAGAGAGAGTGAAGACAGAAGAGGGATCAACAGAATGACTTCAACAAGAGGTGTGACCACATTAACTCACATTCTTGTGTTTTGATTAATGTAATTTTTTTACAGAACAATTCACTGTGAATGGGTTACCGAGTCCAGTCTTGGCTCCACTGGGTGGAAACCTAGAACTGAGTTGTCAGTTGTCTCCACCACAACAAGCAATGCACATGGAAATCCGTTGGTTCCGGAATCGCTATTCAGAGCTGGTATACCTGTATAGGAATGGTAAAGACCTGTTGGGAGAAACTATTTACAACTTTGTTGAAAGGACTGAACTCCTGAAAGATGATATTGGAAAAGGGAAAGTAATTCTTAGGATCTTTAAAGTGACTGCTGATGATGGTGGATACTACCACTGTTTCTTCAAGGATGACAAGTTCTATGAAGAGCATATTATAGAAGTCAAGGTCACAGGTAGGCATGGATTACTCTGCAACTGTGTCTACTCATGATTCAAAGACTGTATTGAGCAGATGGAAAATTCTTAGTGTTTAACTCTTATAACATGGATTTATTAACCAGCTGATTTTATGAATTTAATTTTTTAATTGAATGTCATGAATGATCAAAAATGAAAATTACTGCAGTGCAGGAATTAGTTTTATCATGAAAAATGTTCTTCTTATATCTAAATGCACTGTTAGATTTCAACATATTATAAATATTCTTGGATCTTTTCTCTACCCTTGCAAATATTTGTGATAATATAGTTTGTGAAAATGCTTTAGTATTTTTCCAGATAAACTGAACTTTAAAACTATGCTTCTCACTTAAAATTTGGGTATGTAGAGAGGTAGGAAAATATGGCAGAGGTGATGAGTGGAATATTATGAGAATGAATTACATAAAAAATTTCATTAAATTTAGAAGAATATTCATTTTTCCATTTTATTAAATTGGGTATTTTTTATTTACATTTCAAATGTTATTCCTTTTCCCGGTACCAGGCCACCATTCCCCTAATCTCTCCCCCTCCCTTTCTATATAGATGTTCCCCTCCCCATACACCCCCCATTAATGACCTCACCCTAACAATCCCATTCACTAGGGTTCCAGCCTTGGCAATACCAAGGGCTTCCCCTTCCACTGGTGCCCCTATTAGGCTATTCATTGATTCATTGCTACCTATGAATTTGGAGCCCAGGGTCAGTCCATGTATAGTCTTTGGGTAGTAGCTTGGGCCCTAGAATCTCTCGTTGATTGGTATTGATCATGTGGGGTCTCGAGCCCCTTCAGCTCTTTCAGTCCTTACTCTGACTCCTCCAACGTTGGTCCCTTTCTCAATTCAGTGATTTGCTGCTGGCATTCACCTATGTATTTGCTATATTCTGGCTGTGTCTCTCAGGAGAGATCTACATCCGGTTCCTGTTGGCCTGCACTTCTTAGCTTCATCCATGTTATCTAGTTTGGTGACTGTATATGTATGGGTAACATGTGGGGCAGGTTCTGAATGGCAGTTCCTTCAGACCCTGTTCTAAACTTTGCACCCCTATTCCTTCCTATAGGAATTATTGTTCCCCTTTTAAAGAATGAATGAAGCATCCACATTTTGGTCAAACTTCTTGAGTTTCAAGTGGTCTGTGCATCTTGGGTAATTCGAGCATTTGGGCTAATATTCACTTATATATGAGTGCATACCATGTGTGTTTTTCTGTGGTTGGGTTACCTCACTCAGGATGATATTTACTAGTTCCATCCATTTGCCTATGAATTTCATAAAGTCATTGTTTTTGATACTGAGTACTATTCCATAGTGTAGATAAACCATATTTTCTGTATCCATTCCTCTATTGAAGGGTATCTGGATTCTTTCCAGCATCTGGCTATAATAAGGCTGCTATGAACATAGTGGAGCATGTGTCTTTGTTATATGTTGGGGCATCTTTTGGGTATATGCCCAAGAGACATATAACTGGGTCCTCAGGTAGTACAATGTCCAATTTTCTGAGTAACCTCCAGACTGATTTCCAGAATGGTTGTACCAGTTTGCAATCCCACCAACAATGGAGGAGTGTTCCTCTTTCTCTGCATCCTCGCCAGCATTTGCTGTCACCTGAGTTTTTGGTCTTAACCATTCTCACTGGTGTGAGGTGAAATCTAAGGGTTGTTTTGATTTGCATTTCCCTTATGACTAAAGATGTTGGACATTTCTTTAGGTGCTTCTCAGCCATTCGATATTCCTCAGCTGTGAATTCTTCCTTTAATTCTGCACCACATTTTAATTAGGGTTTTTTGTCTCCCTGCAGTCTAACTTCTTGAGTTCTTTATATATTTTGGATATAAACCCTCTATCAGTTGTAGGATTGGTAAAGATCTTTTCCCAATCTGTTGGTTGCCATTTTGTCCTAACAACAGTGTCCTTTGCCTTACAGAAGTTTTGCAGTTATATGAGATCCCATTTGATTTTAGAGCATTAGCCATTGGTGTTTTGTTCAGGAAAATTTCTCCAGTGCCCACGTGTTCAAGTTGCTTCCCCACTTTTTCTTCTGTTAGTTCGAGTGTATTTGGTTTGATGTGGAGGTCCTTGATCCACTTGGACTTAAACTTTGTACAGGGTGATAAGCATGGATCGATCTGTATTCTTCTACATGTTGACCTCCAGTTGAACCAGCACCATTTGCTGAAAATGCTATCTTTTTTCCATTTGATGGTTTTGGCTCCTTTGTTAAAAATCAAGTGACTATAGGTGTGTGGGTTCATTTCTGGGTCTTCAATTCTATTCCCCTGATCTATCTGCCTCTCTCTGTACCAATACCACACAGTTTTTATCACTATTGCTCTGTAATACTGCTTGAGTTCAGGGATGGTGATTTCCCTGGAAGTCCTTTTATTCTTGAGGATAGTTTTAGCTATCCTGGTTTTTTTTTTGTTATCCCAGATGAATTTACAAATTTTTCAATCCAACTCTATGAACAATTGGATTGGAATTGTGATGGGGAATGCATTAAATCTGTAGATCGCTTTTGGTAAAATGGCCATTTTTACTGTAATAATCCTGCCAATCCATGAGCATGGAAGATCTTTCCATCTTCTGAGATCTTCTTCAATTTCTTTCTTCAGAGGCTTGAATTTCTTATCATATAGATCTTTCACTTGCTTGGTTAAAGGCACACCAAGGTATTTCATATTATTTGGGACTATTATGAAGGGTGTCGTTTCCTTACTTTCTTTCTCGTAGTGTTTCTCTTTTGTGTAGAGGAAGGCTACTGATTTATTTGAGTTAATTTTATACCCAGCAGCTTTTCTGAAGGTATTTATCAGGTTTAGTAGTTCTTTGGTGGAACTTTTGGGATCACTTAAATATACTATCATGTCATCTGCATATAGTCATATTTTGACTTCTTCCTTTCCAATATGTATCCCTTTGAACTCCTTTTCTATCTGATTGCTCTGGCTAGGATTTTGAGTACTATATTGAATAAGAAGGGAGAGTGGGCAGCCTCTTCTTTTTTTCTTTTTCTTTTTTTTTTTTTCGGAGCTGGGGATTGAACCCAGGACCTTGCGCTTGCTAGGCAAGCGCTCTACCAGTGAGCTAAATCCCCAACCGGGCAGCCTCTTCTTGTCCCTGATTTTAGTGGGATTGCTTGAAGTTTCTCTCCATTTAGTTTAATATTAGCTACTGGTTTGCTGTATATGGCTTTTACTATCTTTAGGTATAGTCCTTGAATTCCTTTTCTTTCCAGGACATTTATCATGAAGGGCTGCTGAATTTTTTCAAATGCTTTCTCGGCATCTAATGAAATGATGATGTGGTTTTTATCATTCAGTTTGTTTATATAGTGGATTGTGTTTATGGTTTTCCACATATTAAACCATCCCTGCATACCTTGGATGAAACCTACTTGATCATGATGAAAGATTGTTTTGGTGTGTTCTTAGATTCAGTTTCCAAGATGTTATTGAGTATATTTGTTTCAATATTCAGTAGTTTTATTAAGGAATTTTTTATGTTTCCTCTTTAAGGGTTTCTAGTTGTTTACTTGTGTTGTCCTGTATTTCCTTAAGGGAGTTATTTATGACATTCCTAAAGTCCTCCATCATCAAGATAATATGTGATTTTAAATCTAGATCTTGCTTCTCTGGTGTGTTTGGATATCCAGTGTTTCCTTTGATGGAGAATTGGGCTCTGATGATGCCAAATAGTCTTGGTTTCTGTTGCTTGTTTTCCTGTGCTTGCCTCTCACCATAAGGTTGTCTCTGCTGTTAGCTTGTCTTACTGTTTCTGACTGTGGCTTGACTGTGTTCTTGACTGTGGCTTGTAGGTTTGTGTGTCAGGACTGCTGTAGACCTGTTTTTCCTGTTTTCTTCCACCTAGTTATAGGAACAGAGTGTTCTGCTCTCAGGCCTGTAGTTGTTCCTGTTCACTGACTTTCAGCTCTCCCTGTGGGCGGGAACCAGAAGGGTCCAGCCCCTACTTCTCCTAGGTCCATGTTTGTGTGTGTGTGGGGGGGAACAGATGGCACAAGGCATTTTCCTCTTGAGTCGGGAATGTGGGCAGAGAGTAGTCTCCTCTGGTTTCCCAGGAGTGTCTGCCCCTCTGAAGGTCTAGCTCTCACCCCAGGGGATTTGGGTGAAGGGTGCTCTTTGACCAGTTCAATTCATATTCAGGAGCAGTCTGGACCACAGGGCTCCTGTATCTTGACTGCTTCTATATTCCTTTGTCCAGAAGATACTATGCAGTTTCCTCTTGGGCCAGTGATGTGGGCAAAGATGGGCAAAAGTGGCTCTCTCTCCTGCCCTACAGTCTCAGGATTACCCACACTTCTGGGTGATCAGCTCTCTCTCCCACAGTGTTGAGAGCAGGGAGCTGTGGACTGGGAACAGTGAGGTTCAGGCACCAGCTAGAAACCGGAAGTGCCCAGACCCAGAGGAATTCTGCCTTTGTGTGTCCTGAGTTCACCAGGCAGGTCACTTGGACACGAAGTTGCTCCTCAGGCCTAGCTTTCAGCTCTTTGTGAGGGCAGCAACCAGAAAGGCCCTGCTCCTGCTGCTCCTAGATCCCCGTGCTCAGGGGGGCCCACATGGCACAAGGCATTTTCTTCTAGAGTCACAAATATGGGCAGAGAGTAGTCGCCTCTGGTTTCCCAGGAGTCTGTGCCCCTCTGAAGGTCTAGCTTACACACACACACACACACACACACACACACACACACACACACACACACAAACACACAGAATTTGGGTGCATGGAGCTGTTTGACCTATTCAGTTCATATCCAGGTGCAGTCTGGTTCGCAGGGCTCCTGCAGCTTGACTGCTCTTATATTCCTGTGTCCAGTGGCACTATGTAGTTTTCTCTTGGGCCAGCAATGTGGGCAAAGGTGGGGAGAAGTGGCTGTTTCTCCTGACCTGCAGTCCCAGGATTGCCCACACTTCTGGGTGATTAGCTCTCGCTCCCACAGGATTTAGGAGCCGTGAGCTATGGAGAAAAATATTCTTATTGAAATGGTTTTTGTTCATTTCTGTCCAAAATCAATACACTGACTACTCATTGTATAATTAATTACCCTAAGTCTTAAAAGTTTTAATGGCAATTTTCATTTTTCTCAGAAATAATGCTATATGTGATATATAGTTAACTATATGTAATTTATATTTCTTTATTTGCTTTGAAATGTTCTAAGAAAAAAGAAGTGGCGGAAAGGTAGAGGGTTTAAAGGAAACTAAAGAAATCCATACATGAATGCACATATATATTGGATTCTAGACCCAGATGATTAATGTTTATTGGCTGCCATGTAACACTGAACTCTGTAGTTTAAAACCAAGGGATACCATGTAGCCCATTTTCATTTTATTTGTCATATGTAGCAAAGAGCTACTATGTTAAGCCAGATATAAATAAGTTTTTATTCCAGAGACATTTAGCTAAACAGATTAGGTATAAATTCTTTTTGCCAATATATTATATAAGATTCATGTCTCAGAGATTATCCTGAAAGATTTAAAAACATGTTTGTTTTTTCCAAATAAGTATGTACTTTTCATAGTATTAATATATTACCTCTCTTGTATGAAACACATTTTATAAAATTACCTACAATTAAAATATACATAGTTTTAACTTACTCCATAGTGTTTAAAATGGAATTCATTTTTATAATCTGTTTATAGAAGCTCCAAGGTAAGTAGCGACAATGCTAAAACAAAAACATTATATTATAATTTCTATGAGGTTTAAATATTTCTGTCTATCATAATTTAAAGACCAAGTCACATTTCTATTACTCAGAAAATACCAAAAATATTTTAAATAAATTTATCAACAAGTCACACTTCTTAGCTCACTGACTTAATTTTGACATGTTGTTGTTTGCATATTATGTCCATTCCATCAAGATCTTGCGATTTTCATGGGCTTCTTATGGTAACCAGAGCCCTGTAATTATTTTTTGCCTCTTGTTTTACTGGCTATTTTATGTATTTACATTTCAAATGTTATCCCCTTTCCCCTCTACTCCCATCCCTCTTTCCTCCCTCCCTGTACTTCTATTAAAATGCTCTTACTCTCACTCATTCATTCCCACCTCAACACCCTGGAATTCCCCTACCCTGGGGAAACATGTCTTCACAGGACACAGGACTTCTTCTGTTGCTGCTAGACAATGCTATCTTCTGCTACATATGCGGCTGGAGCTATGGGTCCCTCAATGTGTACTCTTTGGTTGGTGGTTTATTCCTCAAAGGTTCTGGGCATTTTGATTCTCTGATAATGCTGTTCTTCCTATGGGATTGCAAAACGCTTCAGCTCCTTCAGTCCTTTCTTTAATTCTCCATTGGATTTGACATGCCCAGCCTGATGGTTAACTGCAACCATTCTTATCCTTATCAGTTAGGCTGTCAAAGCCTCTCAGGAAGCATACATATCAGCAAGTAATTCTTGGCATCAGCAATAGTGACTGGGTTTGGTAATTGCCTATGCAATGGATCTCCATGTGGGCCAGTCTCTGGATTGCCTTTCCTTCAGTCCCTGCTTAACTCTTTGTCCCTTTATTTCCTCCCATGAGAAGTTTTCGGTTATTCCTATAATCTTCTGACTATTAATATATCTTTTGAAACTGAGATTAAACATGCAAAGGGCTTGTACAAATTTATTGGGAACAACAAAAAAGCAAGGATAGGAAAAACTATCCTTAACAATAAAAAATGGGGTTCAGAGCTAAACAAAGAATTCACAGCTGAGGAATGCCGAATGGCTGAGAAACACCTAAAGAAATGTTCAACATCTTTAGTCATAAGGGAAATGCAAATCAAAACAACCCTGAGATTTCACCTCACACCAGTGCGATTGGCTAAGATCAAAAACTCAGGTGACAGCAGATGCTGGCGAGGTTGTGGAGAAAGAGGAACACTCCTCCATTGTTGGTGGGATTGCAGACTGGTAAAACCATTCTGGAAATCAGTCTGGAGGTTCCTCAGAAAATTGGACATTGAACTGCCTGAGGATCCAGCTATACCTCTCTTGGGCATATACCCAAAAGATGCCTCAACATATAAAAGAGACACGTGCTCCACTATGTTCATCGCAGCCTTATTTATAATAGCCAGAAAATGGAAAGAACCCAGATGCCCTTCAACAGAGGAATGGATACAGAAAATGTGGTACATCTACACAATGGAATACTACTCAGCTATCAAAAACAACGAGTTTATGAAATTCGTAGGCAAATGGTTGGAACTGGAAAATATCATCCTGAGTGAACTAACCCAATCACAGAAAGACATACATGGTATGCACTCATTGATAAGTGGCTATTAGCCCAAATGCTTGAATTACCCTAGATCCCTTGAACAAACGAAACTCAAGACGGATGATCAAAATGTGAATGCTTCACTCCTTCTTTAAATGAGGAAAAAGAATACCCTTGGCAGGGAAGGAAGAGGCAAAGATTAAAACAGAGACTGAAGGAACACCCATTCAGAGCCTGTCCCACATTTGGCCCATACATATACAGCCACCCAATTGGACTAGATGGATGAAGCAAAGAAGTGCAGACCGACAGGAGCCGGATGTAGATCGCTCCTGAGAGACACAGCCAGAATACAGCAAATACAGAGGCGAATGCCAGCAGCAAACCACTGAACCGAGAATAGGTCCCCTATTGAAGGAATCAGAGAAAGAACTGGAAGAGCTTAAAGGGGCTCGAGACCCCAAAAGTACAACAATGCCAAGCAACCAGAGCTTCCAGGGACTAAGCCACTACCTAAAGACTATACATGGACTGACCCTGGACTCTGACCCCATAGGTAGCAATGAATATCCTAGTAAGAGCACCAGTGGAAGGGGAAGCCCTGGGTCCTGCTAAGACTGAACCCCCAGTGAACTAGTCTATGGGGGGAGGGCGGCAATGGTGGGAGGGTTGGGAGGGGAACACCCATAAGGAAGGGGAGGGGGGAGGGGGATGTTTGCCCAGAAACCGGGAAAGGGAATAACACTCGAAATGTATATAAGAAATACTCAAGTTAATAAAAAAAAAAAAAAAAAAAAAAAAAAAAAAAAAGAACTTCTGGAAGAATCACCATCCCTGACCTCAAACTCTATTACAGAGCAATAATGATAAAACTCTATGGTGTTGGTACAGAAACAGGCAGGTAGATCAATGGAATAGAATTAAAGACCTAGAAATGAAACTGGCTACCTACAGAAACTTGATCTTTGACAAAGGAGCTAAAACCATTCAGAGGAAGAAAGCTAGCAGTATCAACAAGTGGTGATGGTTGAACTGGAAGTCAGCATGTACACAAATGCAAATCAGTCCTTTCTTATAACCCTGTACAAGGCTCAAGTAAAGTGGATCAATGGCCTTAACATAAAACGAGATACACTTAGCCTAATAGAATAAAAAGTGGGGAAGAGCCTTGAACACATGATTACTGGGAAAAATTTCCTGAACAGAACAACAACGGATTAATGCTCTAAGTTCATGAATCAACAAATGGGACCTCATAAAATTGCAAAGCTTCTGTAAGGCAAAGGACAAAATGGCAACCAACAGATTGGAAAAGGATCTTTATCAATCCTATATCTGATAGAGGGTTAATATATAATATATACAAAGAACTCAAAAAGATAGACCCCATAGAATCAAGTAACCCTATAAAAATGGGGTACAGAGCTACACAAAGAATTCTCAGCTGAGGAATATCAAATGGCTAATAAGTACATACAGAAATGTTTAGTGTCCTATGTCATCAGGGAAAAGCAAATCAAAAGAAGTCTGAGATTCTATCTCACACCAGCCAGAATGGCTAAGATAAAAAATTCGGGTGACAACAGATGCTGGCGATGCTGTGGACAAAAAGGAACACTCCTCCATTTTAGGTTGGATTGCAAGCTGGTACAACCACTCTGGAAATCAGTCTGGAGGTTCCTCAGAAAATTGGACATAGTACTACCTGAGGACCCAGATATACCACTCCTGGGCATATACCCCAAAAAAATGCTCCAACATATAACAAGGACACATGCTCCACTATGGTCATAGTAGCTTTATTTATAACAGCCAGAAGCTGGAAAGAACCCAGATGTCCTTCAGCAGAGGAATGGATATAGAAAATGTGGTACATTTACACAATGGAGTACTACTCACCTATTAAAAACAATGACTTCCTCTATTGGTAGGCAAATGGATGGAACTAGAAAATATCATCCTGAGTGAGGTACACCAATCACAAAAAAAAACAAACAAAAAAACAAACAAACATGTCATTCACTCACTGATCAGTAGATATTAGACCAAAAGCTCTGATTACCCAAGATACAATCCACAGACCACATGAGGTTCAAAAAAAGGATTACTAAGATGTGGATGCTTGAGTCCTGCTTAGAAGGAGGAACAAAAATATTCATAGGATGAGATATGGAGACAACGTTTGGAGCAGAGACTAAAGGAATGTCCATTCAGCTCCTGTGCTACCTGAGGATCCAGCCCATATACATACAGTCACGAAACTCAGACAATATTGCTGATGCCAAGAAATGCATGCTGACAGGAACCTGATATAGCTGTTTCCTGAAAGGCTCTGCCAGAATATGACAAATACAGAGGCCAATGCTTGTAGCCGACCATTGAACTGAAAATGCGGTCCCCATTGGAGGAGTTAGAGAAAGGATTAAAGGAGCTAAAGGAGTTTGAAACCCCATAAGAACAACAATCCCAACCAACCAGAGATCCCAGGGACTAAACCACGATCTAAAGAGTACACATGGACAAACGTACAGCTCCAGCTGCATATGTAGCAGTGGATGACCTTTTTGGTCACCAGATGGAAGAGTAGCCCTTGGTCCTACCAAGTCTTGACCCCCCTACCAGAGTAGGAAAATGTCAGGGTAGAAGGTGGGAAGGATTGGGTGGTTGGTTGGGGAACACCCTCACACAAGAAGGGGGAGGGGAGATTGGATCTGGTATTTATGGATGGGAAACTGGGAAAGGGGATAACATTTGAAATGTAAATAAAAGACAATCAATTTTAAAAAAGAGCTTTTGTTGTTCTATCATGTTCTCTTTGGTTCTATCTAACAGTAGTATTTACCTGTTGTGTTTTCAACCAGCCACAAGCTCAGACATACGGATTCTTATGCATCCCCATAATACCGAAGGTGTGATGTTGGAATGTCACTCAAGAGGTTGGTTCCCAAAGCCTCACATGGAATGGAGAGACAGCAAAGGGAATTTCATTCCAGCCACATCAGAATCCCATTCACAGGATGAAAACAAATTGTTCAACATGACAATGAACCTTTTGATTAAAGTCAGTTCCACCTGGAATGTCACCTGCTACCTTCAAAACCTTCTAACTCACCAAGAAGAAAGTATAAGTATTGTCCTACCAGGTAAAATGTGTCTTTTAAATTTAGTAACTACCATTGTCACATGAACTTATTACAGGATTTCTCCTTCACTTGGTTTCTAAAGATTTATTTTTCTGTTGGCCTTATTTATCAGTGTGGCAACTCTTACTTTTTTGATGTATTTCTTTTATCACTACATTACTGATAATTATAGTTTCCATTTCTGTCACAATGATAAAGCATTATGATCATAATTAAGTTGGGGTCGGAAGAAGTCTCTTTGTATTATAAGGCCACATTATAATTCATTACCAAGGAAAGTCAGAACAGGGATTTAAAGTAGGAATTTGAGGAAGAACTGAAATTGGAACCACGGAGGAACACTGCTCCCTGACTTTCTGTCACTGGATTTACTTTCACAGTTTGGTTTCTTTTCTTTTTTCCTTTTCTTTTCTTTTACTTGATATTTTCCTTATTTACATTTCAAATATTCCCCCTTTGCTGGTTTCCCCTCCTCCAGAAACCTTCTATACCCCTCCCATTGCTTCTATGAGGGTTTTCCTCCACCAACCTCTCTGATTCACTCCCACTTCCCTGACCTGGCATTTCTAAACAATGGAACACCAAGTCTTGCCTATACCATCATTTGGGTATATGCCCAGGAGTGGTATAGCTGGAATCTCATGTAGTGCTATGTCCAATTTTCTCAGGAACCTCCAGACTTTTTCCCAGAGTGGTTGTACCACTTGCAGTCCCAGCAACAAAGGATACTGTCAATAGGACAAAACAGCAACCAACAGATTAGGAAAAGATCTTTACCAATCCTATATCCGATAGAGGACAAGAACCTTGCCTCTCATTTGATGTCCAACAAGGCCATCTTCTGCTGCATAAGTGGCTGGAGCCATAGGTCTCCCCCACCCATGTGCACTCTTTTGTTTGTGGTTTAGTCCCTGGGAGCTCTGGGGTGGTCTAGTTGGATGACATTGTTGTTCTTCGTATGGGTTGTAAACCCCCTAAGCTCCTTAAGTCCTCTTTCTAACTCCTCCATTGAGAACTCCATGCTCAGTCCAATGGTTGGCTGCACATATACACCTCTGTATTTGTCAGGCTCAGGTAAGAGCCTTTCAGGAAACAGGTATATTAGGTTCCTGTCAGCATGCACTTCTTGCATCTACAATGGTGTCTGGGTTTGACAACTATATATGGGATGGATTGCCAGGTACGGAATTCTCTGGATGGGTTTTCCTTCAGTCTCTGCTCTACACTATTTCCCTGTATTTCCTCCTGTGAATATTCTGTTCCCCCTTCTAAGAAGGGATGAAGCATCCACACTTTGGTCTTCCTTCTTCTTGAGCTTCATGGGTTTGTGAATTGTTTCTTGGTTATTCTGAGCATTTTGGCAAATATCCACTTATTGGTAATATTTTCTTGTTCCATCCATTTGCCTACCAATTAGAGGAAGTCATTGTTTATAATAGCTGATTAGTACTCCATTGTATAAATGTACCATATTTTCTATATCCATTCCTCTATTGAAAGACATCTGGGTCCTTTCAAGCTTCTGGCTGTTATAAATAAGGCTGCTATGACCATAGTGGAGCATGTGTCTTTGTTTTATGTTGGAGCATCATTTGGGTATATGTCCAGGAGTGGTATAACTGGGTTCTCAGGTAGTACTATGTCCAATTTTCTGAGGAACCTCCAGACTGACTTCCAGAGTGGTTGTACCACTTTGCAATCCCAGCAACAAAAGACACTGTCAATAGAACAAAACAGCAACCAACAGATTAGGAAAATATCTTTTCCAATCCTAGATCTCATAAATGGCTAACATCTAATATATGCAAAGAACTGAAGAAGTCAGACTCCAGAGAATCAAATAATCCTATTAAAAATGAGAGATGAAGCTAAACAATGAATTCTCAACTGAGGATTATGGAATGGCCACAATGTACCTAAAGAAATGTTCAATATCTTTAGTCATCAGAGAAATGAAAATCAAAACAATCCTGAGATCCTATCTCACACCCATCAGAATGACTAAGATCAAAATCTCAGGTGATAGCAGATGCTTTCAAGCATGTGGAGAAAGATGAAAACAGCTATGTCTCTTAAATAACTCATTAACTTCTGACCAAAGATGGCCCCAGCCACCCCTGTTGGGTTGTGCCTACCACATTCATCATTAATCAAGAAATGGGCACAAGCCTATATGAAAGCAACTACTCAATAAGGGTTTCTTCTTCCCTAATGATTATAGTTAGTCTTTAGTCAACAAAACTAACTGGTATATTGATATTGAAGATTCCAAGGCATAGCCTTTGATATCTTCTTTCTTTCTTTCTTTCCTTCTTTCTTTCTTTCTTTCTTTCTTTCCTTCTTTCTTTCTTTCTTTTTTTCTTTCTTTCTTCCTCCCTCCCTCCCTTCCTTCCTTCATTCTTTCCTTCCTCTCTTTCTCTTTCTTTCTCTCTTTCCCTCCCTCACTCTTTCTTTCTTTCTTTTTTTTCCTTCTTCTTTCTTTCTTTCTTCCTTTCTTCTTTCTTTCTTTCCCTCTTTCCCTCCCTCACTCTTTCTTTCTTCCTTCCTTTCTTCTTTCTTTCTCTCTTCCCCTCTTTCTTTCTTTCTTTCTTTCTTTCTTTCTTTCTTTCTTTCTTTCTTTCTCTCTTTCCCTTTCTCCCTCTTTCTTTCTTCCTCCTCTCCTTCCTTTCATCCTTCCTTCCTTCTTTCTTTCTTTCTTTTTACACTCCAGATTTTATTCTTCTCCAGGTCCATCCTCCAAGGGTTCCATATCCCATACTTCCTCCCAATCCCTGCAGCCCCCAATGTCTTCACAAGGATATTGCCACCCCAACCATCTTACCAGATAATTAAACTTCTGAGGTGTCCAGTCTCTTGTGGATTAGGTTCATCTTGTCTGACTGCACCCAGACCCAGTAGTCCTCTGCTCTATATGTGTTAGAGGCCTCATTTCAGCTGTTGTCTGCAACCTGGTTGGTGATCCAGTGTCTAAGAGATCACAAGGGTCCAGGTTAATTGAGACTGCTGTTCTTCCTACAAGGTTGCCCTTCTCCTTAGCTTCCTTCAGCTTTTCCCTAATTCAAACAGAGGGGTCAGCAGCTTCTCTACATTGGTTGGGTTCACATATCTGCATCTGACTCTTTCAGTTGCTTATTGTGTCTTTAGGAGGGCAGTCATGATAGATCAATTTTTGTAAGTGCTCCATAGCCTCAGTAATAGTGTGAGGGCTTGGAGCCTCCCCTTGAGTTGGATCCCACTTTGGACCTGTCACTGAACCTTTTTCCCCTCAGGCTCTTCTCCATTTTTGGCCCTGCAGGTTTGTTCAAATAGGAAGAATTTTGGGTCATGGCTTTGGCTGTGGGAGAACAATCTCATCCTTTACTTGACGCCCTGTCTTTCTGCTGGAGGTGGATACAATAATTTCCCTCTCCCCTCTTTAGGACCTATCATCTAGGGTCACCCCTCCCCTCTTTGAATCCTGAGAGTCTCTCACAAGTCTCTGGTATATTCTAGAAGGTCTTCCCAACCTCCTTCCTCCCAAGGTCACCTGTTTCCATTCTTTCTGCTGGCCCTCAGTGCTTCAATCCTTTTCACCCAACCAATACCACATCATGTTCCCCTCCCCCCTACACCTATCCCTTTTCTCTTCCCTGTCCTTCCTCCCTCTTCCTTTGTGGTTGCTTTCTTCTCCCTCACAAGTGGAAATGAGTTGTCTTCACTTGGGCAATTCAACTTGTTGACCTTTTTGTGTTTTGTGGACTGTATCTTGGGGTATTTTGGGTATTCTGTATTTTTTTTTTGGCTAATATTTCTTATTATTGAGAACATACCATTCATGTCCTTTTGGGACTGAGTTACCTAACTCAGGATGACATTTTCTAGTTCCATCCATTTGTCTGCAAAACTCAGAATGCCCTCATTCTTAATAGCTGAGTAGTATTCCATTGTGTAAATGAACCACATTTTCTGTATCCATTCTCTCGTGAGACATCTGGCTTGTTTCCAGCTTCTGGCTACCACAAATAAGGCCTCTATAAACATAGTGGAATATGTATCCCTGTGACTTGGTGGGGCATCTTTTGGATATATTCCCAAGAGTTGTATTGTTTTTAATTTTCTGAGGAATCTCCAAATTGATTTCCAGAGTGTTTGTACCAGTTTACCGTCCCACCAGCAATGGAGTTGTCCTCTTTCTTCACATCCTATCCAACATGTGTTGTCACCTGAGGTTTTGATCTTTGCCATTTTGACAGGTGTAAGGTGAAATCCCAGGGTCTTTTTGATTTGCATTTCTCTGATTACAAAGGACTTTGAACATTTCTTTAGGTGCTTCTCAGCTATTCGGGAATTCCCTATTGTGAATTCTCAGTTTAGTTCTATACCACATTTTTGATTGGGTTGTTTGGTTTTGTAGTGGTAAGCTTCTTCAATTTTTTATATATTTTCGATATTATCCATCTATTAAATGTGGTGTTAATGAAGGTTTTTTCCCAATCTGTAGGATGCTTATTTGCCTTATTGACTGTGTCCTTTGCCTTACATAAGATTTCCAGTTTCATGAGGTCCTGTTTATCAATTCTTGATGTTAGAACATGAGACATTGGAGTTCTGTTTAGGAAAATTCTGCCTGGGCCAATGAGTTCAAGGCTCTTTCCCACTTTTTCTTCTATTAGATTCAGTGTATCTGATTTTATGTTCAGGTCCTTGATCCTCTTGGATTTGAAATTTGTTCATGGTGACAAGTATGGTTCTATTATATTTTTCTACATACAAACATCCAGTTAGACCAGCACCATTTATTCAAGATGCTTTCTTTATTCCATTGTATATTTTTGGCTTCTTTGCAAAAATCAAGTGCATAATTGTGTGGTTTTAGTTCTGGGTCTCCAATTCTATGCCATTAATCCAGCTGCCTGTCTCTATACCAGTACTATGAAGGTTTTATCACTAGTACTCTGTTGTAGAGTTGAAGTCAGGAATGATGATTAACCAGCCATTCTTTTATTGTTTTCGTTATTCTGGATATTTTTGCCTTTCCACATGAATTTGAGAATTGCTCTTTTTAAGTCTTTGAAGAATTGGGTTGGTATTTTGATGGGGATTGCATTGAATCCATAGATTGCCTTCAGTTGAAAGGCCATATTTACTATGCTAATTCTGTCAAACCAAGAGAATGGGAGATCTTTTCATTTTCTGAGATCTTCAAATTCTTTCATGAAGGTCTGGAGGTTCTTATACTAAAGGTCTTTCACTTGTTTGGTTAGAGTGTCCCCAAAATATGTTATGCTATTCATGGCTATTGTGAATGGAATTGTTTCCCTAATTTATTTTCTTTTTTTAGAGCATTATATCTTTGTTTTTTTTTTATTGGATATGTTTCTATATTTGCATTTCAAATGTAAATGTATATACACCTTTTCAGGTTTCCTGTCCATTAGCACCCTTTCCCTTCCCCTTCCCCAATAATGGTGTTCCACCATTCAGCATCCCTTACTTCCCCCTGACATTCCCTTGCACTGGGGGTCCAGCCTTGGCAGGACCAAGAGCTTTCCCTTCCACTGGTGCCCCAACAAAGCTATTCTCTGCTACATATGCAGTTGGAGCCCTGGGACAATCCATGTATAGTCTATGAATAATGGTTTACTCACTGGAAATTCTGGTTGGTTGGCATTGTTCTTCTTATGGGGCTGCAAGCAGCTTCAGCTCTTTCAATCCTTCCTCTAATACCCCCAAAGAGGTTCCTGTTCTCAGTTCAGTGGTTTGCTGCTAGCCTTCACCTCTGTATTTGACATGCTCTGATTGTGTCTTTCAGGAGAGATCTAGATGTGATCCCTTTAAGCATACAGTTTTTAGCTTCATCAATCTTATCTAGTTATGGTGGATATATATATACCACATGTGGGGCAGGTTCTGAATGGTCATACATTCAGTCTCTGCTCTAAGTTATGCCACCATGTCACCTCCTATGGATATTTTTGTTCACCCTTTTAGGAAGGAGTGGGAGCAGTCCCACTTTTGGTCATCCTTCTTCTTGAGCTTCCTGTGGTCTGTGGATTGCATCTTGGGTAATTCAAACTTTTGGGATAATATCCACATATCAGTGAGTGGATACCATGTGTGTTTTTCAGTGATCAGATTACCTCACTCAGGATGATATTTTCTAGTTCATTCCATTTGCCTATTAATTTCATAAAGTCATTGTTTTTGATTGCTGAGTAGTACACCATTGTGTAGATGTGCCATATTTTTTTTAAACCATCCCTCTGTTGAAGGGCATCGGAGTTCTTTCCAGCTTCTCGCTATTATAAATAAGGCTGCTGTGAACATAGTGGAGCATGTGTCTTTGTTGTATATGGCAGCATCTTTAGGCATATTTCCAGGACAGGTATAGGTGGGTCTACAGGTAGAGGAATGTCTAATTTTCTGAGGAAACTCCAGACTGATTTCCAGAGTGGTTGTACCACTTTGCAATCCCACCAACAATGGAGGAGCGTTCCTCTTTCTCCAGATCCTCGCCAGCATCTGCTGTCACCTGAGTATTTTACCTTAGCCATTCTGACTGATGTGAGGTGGAATCTCAGATTTCTTTTGGTTTGTATTTCCCTGATAACTTAGGGTGTTGAACATTTCTTTAGGTCCTACTTAGTCATTCGATCTTCCTCAGCTGAGAATTTTTTGTTTGGCCCTATATCCCATTTTAATAGGGTTATTTGGCTTTCTAGAGTCTAACTTCTTGCACTCTTGGTATATTTTGGATATTAGCCCTCTATCAGATCTAGGAATGATAAAGACCTTTTCCCAATCTCTTGGTTGCCATTTTGTCCTAATGGCAGTATCCTTTGCCTTAAAGAAGCCTTGCAGTTTTATGAGGTCCCATTTGTCAACTCTTTATCTTAGAGCATAAGCCATTGGTGTTTTGTTCAGGAAATATTCCCCAGTGCCCATGTGTTTGAAATTCTTCCCTACATTTTTTCTATAAGTTTGAGTGTATCTGGTTCGACGTGGAGGTCCTTGATCCACTTGAACATAAGCTTTTCACAGGGTGATAAGAATTGATCAAATTGCATTCTTCTACATGTTGACATCCACTTGAAACAGCACCATTTGTAGAAAATGCTATCTTTTCTAAGCTTGATGGCTTTAGCTCCTTTGTCAAAGATCAAGTCACCATAGCTGTATGGGTTCATTTCTGGGTCTTCAATTCTGTTTCACTGATGTATCTGCCTGTTTCTGTACTAAATAACATACAGTTTTTATGACAATTGCTTCTTGAAGTTAGGGATGGTGATTTTATTTTATTGTTGAGTATAGTTGTTGCCATCCTGGGTTTTTGTTATTACAAATGAATATGAAAATTGCTCTTTCTATCTCTATAAAGAATTGAGTAGGAATTTTGATGGAGATTGCATTGAATCTGCAGATTGCTTTTGGCAAAATGGCTATTTTTACCATACTAATCCTGACAATGCGTCAGTATGGGAGTTCTTTCCAAATTCTGAGATCTTCCTCAATTTCTTTCTTCATATACTTGGAGTTCCTGTCACACAAATCTTTCACTTGCTTGGTTAAAGTCACACCAAGATATTTTATATTATTTGGGACTATTGTGAAGGGTGTCATTTTCCTAATTTCTTTCTCACTCTGTTTATCCTTTGAGTAGAGGAAGGCTACTGCTTTGTTTGAGTTAATTTTATACCCAGACACATTGCTGAAGTTGTTTATCTGGTGTAGTAGTTCTCTGGTGGAACTTTTTGGGTGACATAAATATACTATCATATCATCTGCAAATAGTGGTATGTTGATTTCTTCCCTTCCAATTCGTATCCCTTTGACCTTTTGTTGTCTGATTGCTCTGGCTAGGACTTCGAATACTATGTTGAATGAGTAGGGAGAGAGGGGGCAGCCTTTTCTAGTCTCTGATTTTAGTGTGATTGCTTCAAGGTTTTCTCCATTTAGGTTAATGTTAGCTAATGGTTTTCTGTATATTGCTTTTACCATGTTTAGGAATGGGACTTGAATTCCTGATCTTTTCAGGACTTTTATCATGAATGAATATGGAAATGGGTCACATGCTTTCTCAGCATCTAATGAAATGATCATGTGTTTTTTTATCTTTGAGTTTGTTTAAACAGTGGATAACTATGATCGATTTCTATATATTAAACCATCTCTGCATCCCTGTGATGAAGGCTGCTTGATCATGATGGATGATTGTTTTGATGTGTTCTTAGATTCAGTTTCCAAGAATATTATTGAGTATATTTGTTTTGATATTCATAAGGGAAATTGGTCTGATGTTCTCTTTCTTTGTTGTTCCTTGTGTGGTTTAGGTATAAAGGTAACTGTGGCTTCATAGATGGAATTTGGTAGTGTTCTGTCTGTTTCTATTTTGTGGAATAGTATGGACAATATTGATATGAGATCTACTATGAAGGTCTGATAGAATTCTGCATTAAACCCATCTGGACCTGGGCTTTTTTTGATTGGGAGACATAATAACATCTTCTATTTCTTTAGGAGTTATGGGGTTGTTTAGATGGTTTCTTTGTTCCTGTTTTATCTTTGGTATCTGGAAACTGTCTAGAAAATTGTCCATTTCCTCCAGATTTTCAAGTTTTGTCGTATATAGGCTTTTGTAGTAGGATATGATGATTTTTTTGAGTTTCCTCAGTTTCTGTTGTTATGACTCCCTTTACATTTCTGATTTTGTTAATTTGGATAAACTCTCTGTGACCTCTGGTTATTCTGACTAAGAGTTTATCTATCTTGTTCATTTTCTCAAAGAACCAGATCCTTATTTTGTTGATTCTTTGTATAGTTCTTTTTGTTTCAACTTGGTTGATTTCAGCTCTGGGTTTGACTATTTCCTGCCTTCTACTCCTCTTGGATGTATTTGTCTCTTTTTGTTCTAGACCTTTTAGTTATGCTGTCAAGCTGCTGAAGTATGATCTACCCTGTTTCTTTTTGTAGGTACTCAGAACTATGAGTTTTCCTTTTAACACAGCTTTCATTGTGTCCTATAAGTTTGGCCGTGATATTTCTTCATTTTCTTTAAATCTAAGAAATCTTTTATTTCTTTTTTTATTTCTTCCTTGTCCACGTTGTCATTGACTAGAGCGTTGCTCAACTTCCATATATATATGTGGGCTTTCTTTCATTATTGTTGTTATTGAAGGCCACCCTTAGTCAGTGGTGATCTGACAGGATACATGGGATTTTTTTATTTTCCTGTATATGTTGAGGCCTGTTTTGTGACTGGTTATATGGTCAGTTTGGGAGAATGTACTGTGAGTTGCAGAGAGGAAGGGATATCCTTTTGTTTTAGGATGGGACATTCTACAAATATCTGTTAAATCTGTTTGCTTCATAACTTCTGTTAATTTCTATATGTCTCTGTTTCTTTTCTGATTCTATGATCTGTCCATTGATAAGAATGGGGTGTTGAAATCTCCTAGTATTATTGTGTGATGTGCAGTGTGCAATTTGAGCTTTAGTAAGGTTTCTTTTATGAATGTATGTGCCTTTGTATCTGGAGCATATCTATTTAGGATTGAGAGCTCATCTGGGGGGATTTTTCCTTTGATGAATGTGAAGTGCCTTACTGATCTTTCTAGATTACTTTTGGTTGAAAGTTGATTTTATTTAATATTAGAATGAATAATCCAGCTTGTTTCTTGAGACCATGTGCTTGCAAAGTTGTTTTCCAGCCTTTTACTCTGAAATACTTCTGTCTTTGTCACTGAGCTGTGTTTCCTATATGGAGCAAAACACTGGGTCCTCTTTACATGAACATTCTGTTAGTTTATGTCTTTTTATTTGGGAATTGAGTCTGTTGATGTTGAAAGATATTAAAGAATAGTTAATGGTGCTTAATGTTATTTTCGTTGTTAGAGGTGGAATTATGTTTGTGTGCTCTCTTTTGGCTTCATTGCAAGGAAATTACATTCTTGTTTTTTATACGGCATAGTTTCTCTCCTTTGGTTGGAGTTTTCCATCTATTATCAGTTGTTTATATTTGGTTTTGCAATGGAATACCTTGGTTTCTCCATCTACGTTAATTGGGAGTTTTGCTGGATATAGTAACCTGGGCTGGGATTTGTGTTCTCTTAGCATCTCTATGACATCTATTCAGGATCTTGTGGCTTTCATAGTCTCTTGTGAGAATGTGGTATAATTCTTATAGGTTTCCCTTTATATGTACTTGTCCTTTTGTCCTTACTGCTTATAATATTCATTCTCTGTTTTGTGTATCTGGTGTTTTGACTATTATGTGACAGGAGAAATTTCTCTACTGGTCCAATCTATGAGGAGTTCCGTAGGTTTCTTGGATGTTTAAGGGCTTTATGTTAGTGTAGTTTTCTTCTATAATTTTGTTGAATATATTTACTGTTCATTTAAGTTGGGAGTTTTCACTCTCTTTTATACCTATTATCCTTAGACTTGATCTTCTCATTGTGTCCTGGATTTCCAGGATGTTTTGGGCTCGGAGCTTTTTTCGTATTACATTATCTTTGATGGTTGTGTCGATGTTTTTTATGGTATTTTCTGTCCCTGAGATTCTGTTTTCCATCTCTTGCATTCTATTGGTGATGCTTTTTTCTATGACTCCTGATTTCTTTTTCTGGTTTTCTCTTTCCAGTGGTTGTCTCACTTTGTGCTTTCCTTTTTGTTTCTAATTGCTTTTTTAAATCCTGGACATTTTTGCTCAATTTCTTCACCTGTTTAGTTGTGTTTTCCTGTTATTCTTTCAGGGATTTTGTGTTTCCTCTTTAAGGGCTTCTACTTGTTTACTTTTCCTCCATTCTTTAAGGAGGTGATTTATATCCTTCTTAAAGTCCTCCATCATTATCATAAAATGTGACTTTAAATCTAAATCTTGCTTTTCCAGTGTGTTTAGATATACAGTATTTTCTCTGTTGGGAGAACTGGGCTGTGATGATGCCAAGCAATCTTGGTTTCTGTTGTTCCCCTGTAATATCTTCTCAGACTGTTTATCATGTGTATAAAGGAAGGCTACTATTTTTTTGAGTTAATTTTATATCTGGCCCCTTTAATGGAGAATTTCTCTAGTAGAATTTTTGGGGTCAGTTATGTATGGTATCATACCACCTGCAAATAGTGATACCTTTAATTCTTCTTTCCCAACTTGTATCCCCTTGACCTGTTTTTGGTTTCTTATTGTTCTAGTTAGCAATTCAAGTACTATATTGAATAGATACGGGGAGAGTGGGCATCCTTGTCTAGTCCAGACATTTTTGGGATTGCCTCAAATATATCTTCATTTAATTTGATACTGACTGTTGGTTTTCAGTAAATTGCTTTTATTATGTTTAAGTATGGGCCTTGAATTCCTGATCTTTCCAATACTTTTAACATGAAAAATGTGTTGTATTTTGTCAAGTGCTTTTTCTGCATTTAAGGATGTGATTATATGATTTTTTCTTTGAGTTTGTTTATATGGTAGATTAAATTAATGGATTTTCATATATTGAACCAAACTTGCATCCATTGGATAAAGTCTACTTGATTGGTGTGAATTATGGTTTTGTTGTTTCCTTGGATTCAGTTTGTGAGCATTTTATTGAGTAGTTTTTCATTAATATACATAAGCGAGATTATTAAAAGATGTAAGGTAATAGATTGGATACACAAACAAGATCTAGCATTTTGCTGTACACAAGAAACACCCATTAACAAAGAGAGACACTATCTCACAGTAAAAAATGGAAATAGGTCTACCAAGAAAACAGTTCCAAGAAACAAGCTAAAGTTGCCATCCTAATGTCCAATAAAGTAGACTTTCAACCAAAATTATAAAGTGTGATGAGGAAGGACACTTCATATTCATCAAAGTGAACATCCATCAGGAGAAAGTCTCAATTGTGAACATATATGCCTCAAATTCAAGGGCACCCACATTCATAAAAGAAACTTTAGTAAAGCTCAAAACACACACTGAACACCACACATAATAGTGGAAGACTTCTCCACCCCACTCTCACCAAGGGAGAGGTCATTGAAGCAGAAACTAAACAGAGACATAGTGACATTATTAGAGGTTATGAACCAAATGGACTTAACAGATATCTACGAATATTTCACCCTAAGACAAAAGAATACCCCTTCTTTTCAGCACCTCATGCTACCTTCTCCAAAATCAACCATATACTTGGTCAGAAAACAACCGTCAACTGATACAAGAAGATTGAAATAATCCCATGCACCCTATCAGACCACCATGGCCTAAAGCTGGT
This sequence comes from Rattus norvegicus, assembly GCF_021556685.1. NCBI lineage: Eukaryota > Metazoa > Chordata > Mammalia > Rodentia > Muridae > Rattus > Rattus norvegicus. Next base: position 133,309,963 of record NC_141538.1, read on the forward strand.
CTTCAATAACAGTAAAAGGAACAGAGAACCCACATACATGTTGAAACTTAAAAACTCTCTACTCAATGATAATTTGGTCAAGAATCAAATAAAAAAAGAAATTAAAGACTTCCTGGAATTTAATGAAAAAATGACAAATCATACCCAAAACTATGGGACAAAATGAAAGCAATGCTAAGAGGAAAATTCATAGCACTAGGTGCACTGGTAAAGAAACTGGAGAGATCTTACACTAGCAATTTAACAGCACACCTGAGAGATCTAGGACAAAAAGAACAATCTCAATCAAGAGGAGTAGAAGGCAGGAAATCGTCAAAGTCAGAGCTGAAATCAACCAAATAAAAAAAAAGAAAACAATATAAAACAAACAAAGAAAACAAATAAAAATAATACAAAGAATCAGCAAAATCAAAAGATGGTTCTTTGACAGAATCGACAAGATGAACAAATCCCTAGACAAACTAACGAAAGGGCTCAGAGGCAGTATCGAAATTAACAAATCAAAAATGAAAAGGGAGACATAAAACAGATACAGAGAAAATTCAAAAAATCATCAGATCCGACTACAAAAGCTTTCACTCAACAATACTGAAAAAATCTAAATGAACTGGATGGTTGTAAAGACAGATACCATATACCAAAGTTGAACTAAGAGCAGGTAAACCTTCTAAACAGGGCCATTTCCTATAAGGAAATAGAAGAAATCATTAAAATCCTCCCAACCAAACAAAGCCCAGGGCCATATGGATTTTAATTAAGAATTCTACCAGACCTTCAAAGAAGACTTGATACCAATATTCCTCAAACTATTCCATACAATAGAAACAGAAAGAACTCTGTCTAATTCATTCTATGAAGCCACAATTACTCTGATACCTAAACCACACAAGGACCTTACCAAAAAAGCTTTTGACGTCTTATTCTCTTCCTATTTCCTTTTAATGGCTTTAAATAACACCAGAACTCTAAGAAATCTTAAAGTTTCATGTCCGTATTTCTGTTGTCATATGACAACTCATAGATTAAACCAAAAATTTAATACATAACATAAAATAAGCATGTCAAAACTAATTTCATAGTTCATCCCATACTTGCTTTATTTTTTTTTTGTTTTACTTTTAGGACCTAATCAGGCTTTTTATTTATTTTTTTTATTAACTTGAGTATTTCTTATATACATTTCAAGTGTTATTCCCTTTCCCGGTTTCCGGACAAACATCCCCCTCCCCCTTCCCCTTCCTTATGGGTGTTCCCCTCCCAACCCTCCCCCCATTGCCGCCCTCCCCCCATAGTCTAGTTCACTGGGGATTCAGTCTTAGCAGGACCCAGGGCTTCCCCTTCCACTGGTGCTCTTACTAGGATATTCATTGCTACCTATGGGGTCAGAGTCCAGGGTCAGTCCATGTATAGTCTTTAGGTAGTGGTTTAGTCCCTGGAAGCTCTGGTTGCTTGACATTGTTGTACTTTTGGGGTCTCGAGCCCCTTCAAGCTCTTCCAGTTCTTTCTCTGATTCCTTCAACGGGGGACCTATTCTCAGTTCAGTGATTTGCTGCTGGCATTCGCCTCTGTATTTGCTGTATTCTGGCTGTGTCTCTCAGGAGCGATCTACATCCGGCTCCTGTCGGTCTGCACTTCTTTGCTTCATCCATCTTGTATAATTGGGTGGCTGTATATGTATGGGCCACATGTGGGGCAGGCTCTGAATGGGTGTTCCTTCAGTCTTCAGTTCTTCAGTTTTAATCTTTGCCTCTCCCTTCCCTGCCAAGGGTATTCTTTTTCCTCATTTAAAGAAGGAGTGAAGCATTCACATTTTGATCATCCGTCTTGAGTTTCGTTTGTTCTAGGGATCTAGGGTAATTCAAGCATTTGGGCTAATAGCCACTTATCAATGAGTGCATACCATGTATGTCTTTCTGTGATTGGGTTAGCTCACTCAGGATGATATTTTCCAGTTCCAAACATTTGCCTACGAATTTCATAAACTCGTTGTTTTTGATAGCTGAGTAATATTCCATTGTGTAGATGTACCACATTTTCTGTATCCATTCCTCTGTTGAAGGGCATCTGGGTTCTTTCCAGTTTCTGGCTATTATAAATAAGGCTGCAATGAACATAGTGGAGCACGTGTCTCTTTTATATGTTGAGGCATCTTTTGGGTATATGCCCAAGAGAGGTATAGATGGATCCTCAGGCAGTTCAATATCCAATTTTCTGAGGAACCTCCAGACTGATTTCCAGAATGGTTTTACCAGTCTGCAATCCCACCAACAATGGAGGAGTGTTCCTCTTTCTCCACATCCTCGGCAGCATCAGCTGTCACCTGAGTTTTTGATCTTAGCCATTCTCACTGGTGTGAGGTGAAATCTTAGGGTTGTTTTGATTTGCATTTCCCTTATGACTAAAGATGTTGAACATTTCTTTAGGTGTTTCTCAGCCATTTGGCATTCCTCAGCTGTGAATTCTTTGTTTAGCTCTGAACCCCATTTTTAATAGGGTTATTTGTTTCCCTGCGGTCTAACTTCGTGAGTTCTTTGTATATTTTGGATATAAGGCCTCTATCTGTTGTAGGATAGGTAAAGATCTTTTCCCAATCTGTTGGTTGGCATTTTGTCCTAACCACAGTGTCCTTTGCCTTACAGAATCTTTGCAGTTTTATGAGATCCCATTTGTCCATTCTTGATCTTAGAGCATAAGCCATTGGTGTTTTTTCAGGAAATTTTTTCCAGTGCCCATGTGTTCTAGATGCTTCCCTAGTTTTCCTTCTATTAGTTTGAGTGTGTCTGGTTTGATGTGGAGGTCATTGATCCACTTGGACTTCAGCTTTGTACAGGGTGATAAATGGATCGATCTGCATTCTTCTACATGTTGCCCTCCAGTTGAACCAGCACCATTTGCTGAAAATGCTATATTTTTTCCATTGGATGGTTTTGGCTCCTTTGTCAAAAATCAAGTGACCATAGGTGTGTGGGTTCATTTCTGGGTCTTCAATTCTATTCCATTGGTCTATCTGTCTGTCTCTGTACCAATACCATGCAGTTTTTATCACTATTGCTCTGTAATACTGCTTGAGTTCAGGGATAGTGATTCCCCCTGAAGTCCTTTTATTGTTGAGGATAGCTTTAGCTATCCTGGGTTTTTTGTTATGCCAGGTGAATTTGCAAAGTGTTCTGTCTAACTCTTTGAAGAATTGGATTGGTATTTTGATGGGGATTGCAATGAATCTGTAGATTGCTTTTGGTAAAATGGCCATTTTTACTATATTAATCCTGCCAATCCATGACAATGGGAGATCTTTCCATCTTCTGAGGTCTTCTTCAATTTCTTTCCTCAGTGTCTTGAAGTTCTTATTGTACAGATCTTTTACTTGCTTGGTTAAAGTCACACCGAGGTACTTTATATTATTTGGGTCTATTGTGAAGGGTGTCGTTTCCCTAATTTCTTTCTCGGCTTGTTTCTCTTTTGTATAGAGGAAGGCAACTGATTTATTTGAGTTAATTTTATAACCAGCCACTTTGCTGAAGTTGTTTATCAGCTTTAGTAGTTCTCTGGTGGAACTTTTGGGATCACTTAAATATACTATCATGTCATCTGCAAATAGTGATATTTTGACCTCTTCTTTTCCGATCTGTATCCCCTTGATCTCCTTTTGTTGTCTGATTGCTCTGGCTAGAACTTCAAGAACTATATTGAATAAGTAGGGAGAGAGTGGGCAGCCTTGTCTAGTCCCTGATTTTAGTGGGATTGCTTCAAGTTTCTCTCCATTTAGTTTAATGTTAGCAACTGGTTTGCTGTATATGGCTTTTACTATGTTCAGGTATGGGCCTTGAATTCCTATTCTTTCCAGGACTTTTATCATGAAGGAGTGTTGAATTTTGTCAAATGCTTTCTCAGCATCTAATGAAATGATCATGTGGTTCTGTTCTTTCAGTTTGTTTATATAATGGATCACGTTGATGATTTTCCGTATATTAAACCATCCCTGCATGCCTGGGATGAAGCCTACTTGATCATGGTGGATGATTGTTTTGATGTGCTCTTGAATTCGGTTTGCCAGAATTTTATTGAGTATTTTTGCGTCGATATTCATAAGGGAAATTGGTCTGAAGTTCTCTTTCTTTGTTGTGTCTTTGTGTGGTTTAGGTATAAGAGTAATTGTGGCTTCGTAGAAGGAATTCGGTAGTGCTCCATCTGTTTCAATTTTGTGGAATAGTTTGGATAATATTGGTATGAGGTCTTCTATGAAGGTTTGATAGAATTCTGCACTAAACCTGTCTGGACCTGGGCTCTTTTTGGTTGGGAGACCTTTAATGACTGCTTCTATTTCCTTAGGAGTTATGGGGTTGTTTAACTGGTTTATCTGTTCCTGATTTAACTTCGATACCTGGTATCTGTCTAGGAAATTGTCCATTTCCTGTAGATTTTCAAGTTTTATTGAATATAGGTTTTTATAGTAAGATCTGATGATTTTTTGAATTTCCTCTGAATCTGTAGTTATGTCTCCCTTTTCATTTCTGATTTTGTTAATTTGGACGCACTCTCTGTGTCCTCTCGTTAGTCTGGCTAAGGGTTTATCTATCTTGTTGATTTTCTCAAAGAACCAACTTTTGGTTCTGTTGATTCTTTCTATGGTCCTTTTTATTTCTACTTGGTTGATTTCAGCTCTGAGTTTGATTATTTCCTGCCTTCTACTCCTACTGGGTGTATTTGCTTCTTTTTGTTCTAGAGCTTTTAGGTGTGCTGTCAAGCTGCTGACATATGCTCTTTCCTGTTTCTTTCTGCAGGCACTCAGCGCTATGAGTTTTCCTCTTAGCACAGCTTTCATTGTGTCCCATAAGTTTGGGTATGTTGTACCTTCATTTTCATTAAATTCTAAAAAGTTTTTAATTTCTTTCTTTATTTCTTCCTTGACCAGGTTATCATTGAGTAGAGCATTGTTCAATTTCCACGTATATGTGGGCATTCTTCCCTTATTGTTATTGAAGACCAGTTTTAGGCCGTGGTGGTCCGATAGCACGCATGGGATTATTTCTATCTTTCTGTACCTGTTGAGGCCCGTTTTTTGACCAATTATATGGTCAATTTTGGAGAAAGTACCATGAGGAGCTGAGAAGAAGGTATATCCTTTTGCTTTAGGATAGAATGTTCTATAAATATCCGTTAAGTCCATTTGGCTCATGACTTCTCTTAGTCTGTCGACATCACTGTTTAACTTCTGTTTCCATGATCTGTCCATTGATGAGAGTGGGGTGTTGAAATCTCCCACTATTATTGTGTGAGGTGCAATGTGTGTTTTGAGCTTTAGTAAGGTTTCTTTTACGTATGTAGGTGCCCTTGTATTTGGGGCATAGATATTTAGGATTGAGAGTTCATCTTGGTGGATTTTTCCTTTGATGAATATGAAGTGTCCTTCCTTATCTTTTTTGATGACTTTTAGTTGAAAATTGATTTTATTTGATATTAGAATGGCTACTCCAGCTTGCTTCTTCTGACCATTTGCTTGGAAAATTGTTTTCCAGCCTTTCACTCTGAGGTAGTGTCTGTCTTTGTCTCTGAGGTATGTTTCCTGTAGGCAGCAGAATGCAGGGTCCTCGTTGCGTATCCAGTTTGTTAATCTATGTCTTTTTATTGGGGAGTTGAGGCCATTGATATTGAGAGATATTAAGGAATAGTGATTATTGCTTCCCGTTATATTCATATTTGGATGTGAGGTTATGTTTGTGTGCTTTCATTCTCTTTTTTTTTTTTTTTTTTGTTGCCAAGACGATTAGTTTCTTGCTTCTTCTAGGCTATAGCTTGCCTCCTTATGTTGGGCTTTACCATTTATTATCCTTTGTAGTGCTGGATTTGTAGAAAGATATTGTGTAAATTTGGTTTTGTCATGGAATATCTTGGTTTCTCCATCTATGTTAATTGAGAGTTTTGCAGGATACAGTAACCTGGGCTGGCATTTGTGTTCTCTTAGGGTCTGTATGTCATCAGTCTAGGATCTTCTGGCCTTCATAGTTTCTGGCGAGAAGTCTGGTGTGATTCTGATAGGTCTGCCTTTATATGTTACTTGACCTTTTTCCCTTACTGCTTTTAATATTCTTTCTTTATTTTGTGCGTTTGGCGTTTTGACAATTATGTGACGGGAGGTGTTTCTTTTCTGGTCCAATCTATTTGGAGTTCTGTAGGCTTCTTGTATGCCTATGGGTATCTCTTTTTTTAGGTTAGGGAAGTTTTCTTCTATGATTTTGTTGAAGATATTTACTGGTCCTTTGAGCTGGGAGTCTTCACTCTCTTCTATACCTATTATCCTTAGGTTTGATCTTCTCATTGAGTCCTGGATTTCCTGTATGTTTTGGACCAGTAGCTTTTTCCGCTTTACATTATCTTTGACAGTTGAGTCAATGATTTCTATGGAATCTTCTGCTCCTGAGATTCTCTCTTCCATCTCTTGTATTCTGTTGGTGAAGCTTGTATCTACAGCTCCTTGTCTCTTCTTTTGGTTTTCTATATCCAGGGTTGTTTCCATGTGTTCTTTCTTGATTGCTTCTATTTCCATTTTTAATTCCTTCAACTGTTTGATTGTGTTTTCCTGGAATTCTTTCAGGGATTTTTGTGTCTCCTCTCTATGGGCTTCTACTTGTTTATTTATGTTTTCCTGGAATTCTTTCAGGGATTTTTGTGTCTCCTCTCTTTGGGCTTCTACTTGTTTATTTATGTTTTCCTGGAATTCTTTCAGGGATTTTTGTGTCTCCTCTGTATGGGCTTCTACTTGTTTATTTATGTTTTCCTGGAATTCTTTCAGGCATTTTTGTGATTCCTCTCTGTTCTACTTGTTCTACTACTCGTTCTTCTACTTGTTCTCTAAGGGAGTTCTTCACGTCTTTCTTGAAGTCCTCCAGCATCATGATCAAATATGATTTTGAAACTAGATCTTGCTTTTCTGGTGTGTTTGGATATTCCATGTTTGTTTTGGTGGGAGAATTGGGCTCCGATGATGGCATGTAGTCTTGGTTTCTGTTGCTTGGGTTCCTGCGCTTGCCTCTCGCCATCAGATTATCTCTAGTGTTACTTTGTTCTGCTATTTCTGACAGTGGCTAGACTGTCCTATAAGCCTGTGTGTCAGGAGTGCTGTAGACCTGTTTTCCTCTCTTTCAGTCAGTTATGGGGACAGAGTGTTCTGCTTTCGGGCATGTAGTTTTTCCTCTCTACAGGTCTTCAACTGTTCCTGTGGGCCTGTGTCTTGAGTTCACCAGGCAGCTTTCTTGCAGCAGAAAAGTTGGTCTTACCTGTGGTCCCGAGGATCAAGTTCGCTCGTGGGGTGCTGCCCACGGGCTCTCTGCAGCGGCAGCAACCAGGAAGACCTGTGCTTCCGGGAGGTTCAGTGCACCAGGGTTCCAGATGGTCTTTGGCTTTTTCCTCTGGCGTCCGAGATGTGTGTGCAGAGAGCAGTCTCTTCTGGTTTCCCAGGCTTGTCTGCCTCTCTGAAGGTTTAGCTCTCCCTCCCACGGGATTTTGGTGCAGAGAACTGTTTATCCGGTCTGTTTCCTTCAGGTTCAGGCGGTGTCTCAGGCAGGGGTCCTGCCGCTCCTGGGCCCTCCCCCACGGGAGCCCAGAGGCCTTATACAGTTTCCTCTTGGGCCAGGGATGTGGGCAGGGTGAGCAGTGTTGGTGGTCTCTTCCGCTCTGCAGCCTCAGGAGTGCCCACCTGACCAGGCGGTGAGGTCTCTCTCTCTCTCACGGGGTCTGGGAACAGAGAGCTGCTGCCCCATACTTGCTTTATTTACTGGAATAAAGTAACTTTATATTTTCGGTTTCTCAGAACCAAATTATTACCTTTACTTCCATTTTTTATCATGTTCATATGTATCGAATAATAATACTAGCTCTTCCTTAAAATATATCCACAGAGTTGTCTAAGTTAGGTAGTACTAATGATGCTAAATTAGTATTAATATTTGTCAATATGCTGAAAAGCAAAATGGGAATCAAATCTGATAATAAAACTAGAAATTACGGAGATAAAGATAAAATCATTAGATTAATAAGTACATTCTACTAGATCACCACTTCTCACCATCTTTTTCTTGTTATCTAAGTCTAAATTATGGTTTATAAGAAATAGTACCTTAAAACTTTCTTGGTTCTAATCTAGTTTATGATGACATATCTTGAACATAGAGATAGCATGATTTACTTAAGATGTCATCTGTGTTTAGTACCCTGAAATGGCTCACTGTTTATTTATATTTAAACATGTCCCAATTTAGCTCTTCTTTTCTTTTTTTAACTACATGGCCTCACCACCTAATATTTTCTATCTCCATGTTTTATATTCACACATCATATATTGAACTCTGCCTAAAGATTATTTATCTAGTAGTAGTTTCCCCTTCAGCATATTGTAAATTGAACTAACTTTCTTTATTCACTTTAATTCCATATTCAAATATCATGTCCTAATAAGTATGAACTTGATAGCCAACCTGAACCTTACAACTTGCCAAGCTCTATGTATCTGGGAGTCCATATATCTTTGCCCTTTTAACTCTATGTCCTTTTCTCATTAGGTTTTTATTATGCAACTGTTAAGATTATGCTAATTCTTTACATCTGCGTCTTTTGCAAGAAATAAATCCTTCGTGATTTTATTTGCTCACTCACATAACTGATTTAAAAATTTGATGTCATGCTCTAATGAAACAATACTCGATATTTGGATTAAATGAAACAATAAAAATGGGCTGTATACACGCATCAACGTTAGTTTCCATTCATGAAAAATAACTAAATATTACCTGGAAAAGACTATGAAAAAGACTAAATTGACTGATGTAGTAGAAAAAAACAAGTCTGTATGTGTCCATATGTGTATATTTACCTCTGTATATCTCTTCTATTGTACATACATGTGTATATAAGTAACAAAGAAAATTGAAGTATTTATACCTTCATTTAATAACAATACATATATTTTATGATATAATACCATCCTTTAACCATTTGTAAATTTTAAGAAACATAATTTAAATAATTTTAATTAATAAAAATTTTGGAGATTGTTTTACAGTTTAAGAAATATGAGAGTTAAGCATATTTTACATTCACTGAACATAAACATGAAGATAAACGACACAGAAAAGGTCTTGATCAAATTTAATCATGTAGAAATTTGCTACTGACTGACTGTTGGGCTGGCAAAATTCCAATTTGAGCTCATTGTGTTATATGGCATGTGAATTTACCTAGGAAAGGAAATAATTCTTGTGAAAACATGGAAGAAAGTAAGAGCTAAATTCAAGTTTATTTCACAGAAAAACAAGTATGTAAAATGATGTAGGAGAAATTATGGTGGTCTCTAAATCATTATCCTGCTAGACATAATGAAATGTTTTAAACAGTGTAGAATTTTTATCTAGGAATAAAGCTATGAAAATGTAGTCCATCATTCAGTGAATATATTAATATGAGAAAAGCACATATAATGATATTTAAGACATGAGTATTACAGCACTAATTTGTACTGACTTTATACTAAACCTTGGAAGCATTAGGAAAGATTTTGATCTTCATAACATCTAAGAGGGGAAAAGCTTCTTCTTTTACTAAGGAAGGTTATGCGACAGGGTGAATGGAAAGAAATGAGGGAGGTGAACTCTACATACTCGTATATTAGCCTCACTCTAAACTATATCTGATTTACTTTTATTCTGGTCATGTCCTGCTCTTTGCCCAATTCAATATAGCTATCTCATTATATTTGCCTAAGCCTAATTGTCCATGTGATTGTCTCTTAAATAGTAACATGCATTGGAAGAACCAGTATTTCTAACTAGGAATACAAATCCCAAGATTCCTCGATGGTAAGATTTGTTATTCACTCTTTTAGGTGAACTATTTTCATGGAAATCTGTTTGGATAATGCTTGCTTTGCTGATTTTCATCCACGTGATTTACTGTGTTGAGGAATTTCTAATACATGGTAAGTAGGGTTGAGCGGTGTGAAGCTTAAGTCAGAGAAAGAGAAGTAATTAAAGCTACCCAATCAAAGACAGTTTTGACAGGAAGTCCTAAACTCCTGAGTCACATGTTATTTCTGTTCTTACAAACTTTTTGATCCTATATCTGCCGCCTTTGCTTGTGGAGCTTCTCACAATGGTGTTTTTTTATTTTTTTTATTTTGAAATCATGTTACCTCTATGTTAATCAAGTCCAAACCACATTTATTGCTGGTGATTGCCACCCAAGTTGTATACATAATCACCCAGGCTGCAGTCATACAGAAATACAGTTATTATCTTTGAATCATCCAAATACAGCTATCTATCTTTGAACCATCCAGACTCATGTAAGTACTTTCTCAACCATAATCTTGTAAGCAATCCCAAATAAAATTGTTGGTTCACTACTGTAGACTTAAATGGAATCATCTGTCTGTTGTGTGTGCCTTAGTGAAGGGAATACATTTTCTATTATCAATCTAGGACTATTGGTGGAGGAATGATCACCTACCTTTAGAAGTTCACAGTGTAAAGATAATCAAACTGAAAGCAATGTTTTGTTCATGCCAAACTCAATATCTACACATTTTCCCATGTGAAATTGAATGAGGACTCTCTTCTCTATACTGAAAGTTGCATGCTCAGTGTGATGACGTATAAAACATGCAATCAAGGCTGTGATATCTGAGAATAGAACATGATTGAAAAGTATGTTGGTAATGTGAAAGTATTACTTTACATGACATAGAGAAGAAGGCTGAGTTATTGAATTCAGTATTTAATGTGGGTATGGAGATGTACTTCAAATGCATGGTTAACTGTATTTCGCAATATCTGGAAAAAACTCTTACCACAGAAAATTGTAAGAAAGCACTAGTTGTAGTTACATGCCTTTTCTGCTGATGATAAAGTATGAAAAGGAGTTTTTTTTCTTTATTCCCACAGAAATTTTACCCATATGATTGAAGAATTATTTTAAAAAAGACAAGACAGATGGTCAGGACCAGTAGTTATAATATGAATTTTAATGACTTATGAGTATGATATTCCATAATTTTATGGGGAAAAGATCTTTAACATCAGTGGGATACACAGACTAATAGTCCTATGATTCAAGAGACAGACCATGATGAAATTTAGGATGAAATGGTAGATGTTTTAGAGAAAAGTATTGATATATATTATCAATAACAACCACAGGTTTTGTCAATTGTCCAAATGCAGGACATAACAGTAACTGCATTTCCAAATTTATAGTAGAAGCAACTGGTAGTTACTTGACAAGCCTGTGTGGGTAAATCAATCATCCCTTAACTAAAAAGTTATGATAAGATGCTGAACATTTGGTACAAGAACAGCAAGAGGACACATATATAAAGGAATCTGACAATCCATGGACATCCTCTGAACTTATTATGAAGAAGAAATAGGGAAAATCAAACCTGTTAACAGATTTTAGAGCATGGAATAGAGAATTCAATGAACATGTCCATTATAGCCATGAAAATCCTTTTAAAAGATCCCACGCAGAGAGACCCTTACTTAAGTCTTGGGAAATCGCGGACCCCATACACAGAGAGACCATTTTGGATGTAATAAGCAAAGGCGAGGTTTATTACAGAGACCTATTATAGAGATCTCCGGGCCGACAAGTATGCTGCGCAGGAGACAGAGGTGTCGACCCTGAAACTCATAAGTCAGGGGTTTATATAGGGAAAGCTAGGGGGTTTTGGTGCGCTTAACACAATTGGCTCATTCAAACATAGCAGTGAGAACAAAGCAGAAGAGTATGTGCTAGAAGTCAGGGGCTTATCAGAAGTCAGGGGCATATCAGGGGCTAGAAGTCATCTGGTTAAAGTATGACCCTGATTAAACTGGGGGGATGTCTTCTTGTCAGATGGCCCATGAATCAGTTCCGATACCCTGGGCTGGCTCCTGTTTTCCTTTTCTTTTTATCTTTTTGGCCTGTTATTCCCTGCGGCAGGGCTTAGCCCTGAGTCTGTGGCTTTTGGAGCTTTTGGAGCTTATTCTTTATATTTTATATTTTTAAACCTTAAATCTGTATAATTTTCTTTTCATTCCCCTCTTTTTCTACTAAGTATTTCTAATCTTAGAATTTTGATATCTAGTCTCGTATTTGGTCTCACCAGTTTTCCTAACTGACTGGTACTGTTGTCTCAGAACCATCAACTGCACAGCACCCACTCGATTTTTAACAAAAGCAATTAACCTATTTGTCATGCAGGGGCCAAAAACTGAAACCAAGAAAATTATTAGTAATGGCCCAGTTATATAGCAGAAAGTAGGGTAGTCATCTAGGGAGACCGAGTGAACCAAGACTCAAACCAACCTTGTTGAGCATCTCTATCTTTTTGTAGGAGTTAAGCCTATTAACTAGTTTCTTTAACACACATGGACCTATAATCAGAAGCAGAAGCAAAACTAAGAAGGGTCCCATAAGGGAAGATATCAGAGTAGTCATCTAAGGAGATCTACTAAACCAGCTCTCGAACCATCCTTGATGCGCTTCTCTGTCTGTCTTTTGTCTAACCTTTTTTTTTTAAGTTTATTCATGGAGTCCTTAATTACTCCTGAATGGTCTGTATAGAAGCAACATTCTTCTTTCAGTGTAGCACACAGACTCCATCTTTAAGGAATATCAGGTTTAATCTTCTCCTATTCTGAAGGACTACCTCTGAGAGGGAGGTTAGGTATTCTTGGAGGTCAGCTAAAAAGTCTTTTATTCTTTTTATATCTGAGTCAATGGCAGTTCTGAATTTTCTCTAGGCCTTGTATTGTAGGGCAACAGCAGATATCCTTGTGCTGTCCTTGTAGCACCTAGATAGTCTTAAGTAATTCTCAACTCTTTTTTTGTCTTATTAAGTCTTTAGCATCAGGATTCCAATCTGGACACTATCTAAACCTATAAACTAAGGTCATGACTAACTTTTAGAACTTCTAAACTTATATAGACTGTGATCCCTGAGGCACAGTCCTAAGAAGTGTTAGGAGTACTAACATATGTAATGTTACATCATTTGTAATAGAAATCAAGCCTATTCCCACACCTATCCCGATGGAACCCAGGGCAAACATCCTGAGTGTCCCTCTAGGTCCCAGCTCTCAGCCCCAACAGCTAGTACGAGGCTGGTGAGGGCTGAGAATTGACGGCTGTCAGGGTGTGAGCAGATTTCTTTCTGTATCACCTGTAGGTCTTTTAGCGTGACATACAAATCATTATTATTATGACATGCTGGTTCAGTAACATCGTCTAATACAGTCAGAGGAGCTGAGGCCCCATATAAGATCTCAAAGGGGGTAAGGCTGAATCTGGAAGGGGTATTTCTTGCTCTGAAGAGAGCAAGAGGGAAGGAGTGCCACCCAGTCTGTGACAGTCTCCATGGTCAATTTGGTCAGAGTCTCTTTTAGAGTTTTATTTATTTACTCTATCTGTCCTGAACTTTGAGGTCTGTAAATACAACGTAATTTTTAATCGACCTCTAAATACTTGGCCACACCCTGGCTTACCTTGGCAACGAAAGTAGGGCCGTTGACTGACCAGATTACCTTGGGCATTCCAAATCAGGGGAAGATTTCTTCCAGTATCTTCTTGATGATTGTAGAGGCCATCTCTTGTTTGGTGAGGAAAGGTTTTGTCTATTCTTGAAAAGGTATCTACAAGCACTAGGAGATACTCGTGATCATATTTTTTTGGTTTTATCTCAGTGAAGTTCATTTTGACTACTCACTAAACTCTCTAGGTCTCTTTGTCCTGTTTGTTTGTTAAACATTTACTTACTGACATATCTTATATTTTTTATTGTCTCTCTTGGCTAAAATCTTAAAGTCTATTATATATACCTTAACAACCTTCTTATCTCTTAAATGAGTCTATTTGTGTATTTGGCAAAGTGAGTCTTTTATTTGTTCTCTGGGGAGTATAGCTTTCCCCTCAAGTGTGTCATTGTCCGTTTATCTTTTAAGCAATTTGGGCCTTTTCTTTTGTTGTACATTCTAAGTGAGGCCATCTCTTAGTTCAATCCCAGTTCCCAGTGGCTGTCTCTTGTAGGCCTGTAACCAGGATTGGCTCCTGTATAGCCATTTCCCGAGCCACTTTATCTGCTTTGTTACTGTCCCATGTCACTGAATCTCTTCCTTTCTGATGTCCTGGGCAATGAATAATACTCACAGTTGCTGGCTTCATCAGGGCATCCAAGAGATGGCAAAGGCATCTGTGGTGCTGATGTGTTGGGGGGTTGGGGTTCAGCCACCCCAGATGATATTGTGTTGTCCACCACAGCAGCACCCACTTATCTCTGACCTTCATGAAGATAACTGTTCTCGTCTGTGGACAAGGTAGCCTCCACTTTCAGCAGGGGTCAATCAGCCAGTTGCAGAGGTCTTTCCTCCACTCATGGGCTTCTGCCAGTACTTGACACTCGTGCTATGGTGGCTCCAGGTCAGGACTGGGCAGCAAGGTGACCAGATTGTCCCCAACGGGTGGAGAATCTAGTCCATGGCAGCTGACCAGTGGTCCCATCTTTTGGGACGTTCTATTCAAAGGCAAAACATCAGCCACTCTATCACAGCTTAAGTCCTGGATTGGGTGATAATTGTTAGTGCCTGGCTGGCAGGGGTGATGTATTCCAGGCAGAATGGCACTAAGCCACGTATCTCACATCATCAGGTGCTGGTGTACTGAGACAGGTCTTAAGCTCCACATACACAGTCTGTAGATGTGTATACACATGGCCTCACCCAGCCATTTCAGTCCACGCAAGCCATTTTGGAGAGCAAATTTCTCATGAGCAAGGGATAGGGGCAGTCAGGGAAGACCATGAACTAGTGGGTTACCCGGCCCACGCCAAGGTCCACTGTTCTTCGGGTAGTCCATAAGTATTGTTTGTTGTCAGTAACCCCCTGTACCCAAGGTCTTTGGATACTGGCCCCCTGGGGCATAGGAGCACAGAGCATTGGGTCTCTGTATCCATAAAACAACTGGGCGGGCTTCCCTTCTATCTCTGTGCATAACCAGCCCTCCAGGACCGAGAGACTCTCCAGTGGCCCCTCTTGTTCTTTCTGGGGGCAGTCCCTGACCCAGTGTCCTTTTTCTTTGTATTAGGCACACTGATCTTTAGCCAGGAATTCTCTTCTGTTGCCAGGTACTGTCTTCCTAGGTTCCCTAACTACGGTGGCCAGTATATGTTCCTCTCTTGTCTTTTATCTCTCTTTAGCTCTCTAGCTTCTTTTTTTTCTTTTCTTCTCTAGCTTTTTGTTCTTTTTATCTCTTTTCTTTCTTTCTTTCTCAGTCTCTCTGTTTAACCTTATTTTCTCTGTAACTTATACTAGCTCTCAGCAACTTACAATAACTCTCTCAGTGACTTAGCTTAACCCTTCAAGTTACTGTAACCATTTTTTATATCTTTTTCTTATCTTAGCCAGATTGGTAGGGCATTTTTTAGCCCCTCGGAGACCCACCATTGGAGTCTGGTGGCAGACCTGGAGCACTCCCTACCTCTAGGCATTTGAAGAGAGCAGGCAGAAGTGAGGGCCTTCCATCCGTGTCTGGAACATTTTTCTCTGGTCTCTAGTAGGATTCTGTCTTTCCTCGGTGGTAAAGAAGACCTGTAACAGTTACTAACAAGCATCTCAAATGGGATGGTGAGAAAACAAGAGAATCTTGAGAATAGAGGTCCAATAGCATTTAGTCACAGAGCTAAGCCAGGAGGCTTTTTTTGGGACAAAAAGGCCTTGTGTCTGTGAAACAGAAAAGTGAGCAGAGGGGCAGCCTATCTGTTACCGGCTGTCTTCCTGGACTTAGATTTTCCCTCAAGGAGTATCTCTCTTCAGTGTCAGTTTGGTTGCTTTGCCTCTCAAGAGAACCAGCCTCTAAATGACACTAGGCTTCTGGTAACAACTAATAACAAAAGGAAGGAGAGATGATTAGAACCTGGATGTTAGATACTAAGCCAGTTCACCTGGGGCTTCCTGTCTCTTATATCTAATAAATAGATTGTCAATACTATAGTATCAACCTTTAATAAAAAAAAAAAAAAACTATACCTCTCTCCGTGTCTCTGAATACCAGGACTGCAATAGTAGTCCTTGACCAAGCTGTCTCACTGGGCTAAAGGCCCATGGAAAAGAAAACATTAATCCTGACCTTGGCCACAGCCAAAGCCTGAATTCTAAATTTTGACTGGCAAAACAAAGTTCTTCACAGTTTGTTGTAGATTCTTTTTGAAACTATTTTAGGGGCTTTTTTGTCCCCCAACCTGGGGCATTTCGACCACAGGGGCAAGAATTGGCTGCTGTGGGGATAGGTGCTATCTCCATGTCAATGATGAATAACAGGGAAGGTTACTTAATGTTGGAGATTAACTCCTCTCTTGGAATAGGGCCAGCAGATAAGGCAGGCTTCCTTAAAGAACTTCTCTTAATGAGCGCTCTCTTTCTGTGAGCAAATGTTGAAGGTCAGGCCACTAAAGGCAGAAATTCCTTTCTCCTTCTTGTTTTCCTTAGAGTCCTCCCCCACCTCACTCTCAGCCTTTTCAAATTGTTCCTCCTGTAGCATTTCTAATGTGGCCTGTCCCTTTAAGGTTCCTTGTTCCCAAGCAAAATTTAAATCTTCCCTAGCTTATCAAAGCTGTCCACCGTGAGATTCCCAGAGATAGCGAACCAAGGTGTAGCAAGTCACTAAGAAATTTCTCTATAGTGCTTCTTTTCATCTTAAGTCTTTTTTTTCAAACAGCTCTTGAAGATCCAGAAAAATTGGGTGAGACTGAGAAGTCTCCATGTTTGTTATAGCGACTCCGCGGCTAATTTCACTCCCCCCCCCCACTGTGTGGACTGTGAGCACAAGCACAGATAAAACACTATGCTTCAAAAAATTACGTTGGATATCAACCAACACAGGGCCACAGGAGCGGGGTCCACAAAATTAAATTTCCTACTCACTACACTTGTTTCATACCGGAGGCCTTATCTGGCGGAACTTTTATTTAAGAGCGGTTTTTTTCCTCAAGGTTCTTGTTAATGTCTGCTTCAGACAGGGTCACTCACTAACATGGAGTTCTTTATACACAACTGTTAATAGCAGATAGACTGGACAAGGGGAGTAAAGGGAGGGGTATTTCTCCTTGGAGAGGAGGCTCAAGAAAGAAAGATAAAACTCCCCAGCAGAAAACAATTTTTCTCAAGCAAATTATTTTTAACTTTTAACTTAAGCACCAAGAGGACCAAATAAAACTCTTTGACGAACAAAGCAAACAGTTTCATGATTTCAAACACATTCATCAGTCCAAATTCAAAAACGAAACAAAAGCCAAAAAGACACTCGACAATACCACAGAAAACAAACCAAACAAACAAGACCAAGACAAAGTATCCTATAACCAATTTCCACAGATGCCTGGTACCTTCAGTACCTGGCCCAAACTGCAGCTTAACCTTAGCTGCTTCTGGGATGAGATGGACCATCTGATTCCACCTCCCAACAGGATTCCAGAGTGTCCTCTTGCCCTAACATCCGTCCAATGGTCCACCATCAAAGACAAAGGGGTTATCACAGTTTTCCCCATGGCAAAGAAAAAGAACACCAAACACAGAAACAGAACACAGACAGCAAACACTAAGGAGCACTCCATCTCCTTTGTTCCAGAAAACCACAGTCAGGTCCTCCTGACTGCCCACAGCCAGGCTCTCCCAACTGTTCTCCGCCCGTGGAACGTCTTCCAGGGGCTGCAGCCTTGCGGGCCCCGGGGCATCCCCCGCTTCTGCAGCCAGAGGAAGCTCACGGACCACAAAGGCAGCTGCACCGAGTGGAGATACACAACCACTCTCCTAGCTCAGGACAGGAATACACATCTACCCTCCTAGCACAGGGCAGGAATACACATCTACCCTCCTAGCACAGGGCAGGAATACACATCTACCCTCCTAGCACAGGGCAGGAATACACATCTGCTCTCTTAACACTGACCAGTACTAAGACGCACATATATACACAAATGGCAGAACCAAAACAGAGACAGATACAGACTGACAAATGCGGCACCGCTCACACAGAAACACTCAGACAAACATCCAACACACCTCCAAGGGGTCTTTGGAGTCTGGGGTGGTCGCAAAGATCCCAGATGAGCCCCCAAATGAAAGATCCCATGCAGAGAGACCCTTACTCAAGTTTTGGGAAATCACGGACCCCAGACACAGAGAGACCATTTTGGATGTAATAAGCAAAGGCGAGGTTTATTACAGAGACCTATTATAGAGATCTCCGGGCCGACACATATCCTGCGCAGGAGACAGAGATGTCGACCCTGAAACTCAAAAGTCAGGGGTTTATATAGGGAAAGCTAGGGGGTTTAGGTGCGGTTACACACAATTGGCTCATTCAAACATAGCAGTGAGAACAAAGCAGAAGAGTACGTGCTAGAAGTCAGGGGCTTATCAGAAGTCAGGGGCATATCAAGGGGCTAGAAGTCATCTGGTTAAAGTATGACCCTGATTAGACTGGGGGGATGTCTTCTTGTCAGATGGCCCATGAATCAGTTCCGATACCCTGGTCTGGTTCCTGTATTCCTTTTTTATTATCTTTATGGCCTGTTATTCCCAGCAGCAGGGCTTAGTCCTGAGTCTGTGGCTTTCGTAGCTTTTGTAGCTTATTCTTCATATTTTATATTTTTAAACCTTAAATCTGTATAATTTTCTTTTCACTTTATCTTCTTTATTACCTAAGGTATGATAGTAATTGATTTAAAATACTACTTTTTGACTATCTCCCCGCATGAGCAGGATGTAGAAAGGTTTATTTTAATTGTGCCTACTTACAGCATTTTGAACTTTTAAAATGATATCAGGGGAATACTCTTCCACAAGGAATGTTAATTAGTCCATCTCTATGCCAATATTTCATTCACTAACCACTAGAAATAATTTCTAGATTATTTTCTCAATGCATTATTTATCATTATATGGTTAATATTTGTATGGCTGCTTCTCACACAGATACTTTAGAGAAAATGTTTAAGGAAATATAATGCATTCTGCCAAGCAGAAGGTAACAGATTGACATATTGTACCTCTATTCAAAGTGGCTGTACATGGGACAATATTTGATGTCTGTGAACAAAGAAGTAGTTAAGAGTATATGAGAATATAGTATGCATGCATTCATGGCAAAGTTTAGTTCAGTTATAGATAATAGAATTGTCATTTGTAAGGCATAAAGTGAATGAAATAGGAGAATATTTTATCTAACATGGCTCAAAAATTCAAATATTATGATTACTCTTTTTGTAGATTTGAGAGTTTGCATAGATGCAAGAAACTTTTAAATGCATGTGATGTTAATATGAAAGAAAGATTTTGGGGGAGGTAAAGAGAACCCAAAGAGACAGAAAGATAACAGATATTATGGGGGAAGGGCTGAAAATGATAGAAAAATGTATAATCATGTGGCTATTCTCCACATTAGTCTCATATTTTAATGAAAATGGGGAAAAAAGGAGGATTTAAAAAGTTGTCAACTTGCAATTTTCCACATTTGGAAGGAAAGAAGGACCAAGTTACATCTTTCATAGGGAACTCTTTTGCAATAAAACTTTAAGTTACTCTCAAAAAATCAAATGATAATGAGGAAAAATATGAGATATTCATGATATAATATTTACATCATGATTTTCAATATCAGGACTGGAAAGACAAAGGATTTATGATATTTTGGGAATAATCTGCATCTGAATGGTTTAAAAGTATAAAAACTTTAAAATAAAAGTAATTTTTCAGAACCCAGCTTGCTGTGGGACATGGAAACAAATGAGACAATATGGCTACCACAGAAATGGAGAAGCAGTAATATAACTAACTATCCATTCTGCATGACCACAGGCAATTTAAGGTCATTAATTTAAATGAACTGACTCACACACGAAACTAGGATGCCTTAGCTAGCTACAGATATGATTCCCATAATTATCAAGTATGGGAAAATGATAGCAAATGGACAGGCATGACCAAGGAATTGTTTTTAATAAAGGAGGTGTTAAGTGCCCAAGTTACAATGCTGGTTATCCCTTGTTTACAACAATTCAAGTAAAAAAAAGTTATTTTATCCTTACTTTTAACATCAGGAGCTTTGTTGAACACCAGGGTAGGATCTGATTTTAAGGGATAGAAAAAGGTTTTCAAGAATTTTGAATCCTAATATGTTCTCTAAAACAGACCTGATCTAGATATTTTATTTATAAGCCATATGTCTAGTTTAGACATATCTAATACTATACTAACTTATTCCCCAACTATAATACCCAACTACTTAAAGTTTTTCCAAGCCATGTTGTTCTGGTCTATTGTGACTTCTTCCTCCTCTACTTGCATGCTCTCTTCGTCTGTATCTGTCTCTCACCTTCAATCCCTGACTCCTACCTTTCTCCTCCAGTCTCAACAGTATGATCTCTTCTTTTATTGACAAGTTATAAGTGGGAGTAGGTTCACCTATGTACATGATGGTATGCTCATAACGGGTAACCCCTTTTGAGGAACCAGTATTTGCATTAGAATACAAACAGCATCTGGCCAACTTATTACATTTCCCCTTTTTTGTCCAATTAAAAGAGCTTTTTCTTATATTAGCAAAACTGCACAGTTGGAACTATTTCTAAGTAAGTATAAAAATAATTAAATTCATATTATATATGAATTACATTAGAAATTCTGGCTCGTTCATATGTTGGAATTAGGTTTTTGCCATCTATATTATTTTCATGAATTTGCATTCTCTACCTAAGTCATCTTCTATTCTTAATTATATTATTAAGCTAAGTTAATCTTTTTATATCAAGAAAATTTCCAATGCTGAACAACTTAAGTTTAATTGTGAGATTGTCACTATTTATTCTTTAATTCCATCAGGGATTTGAGAAGGAATTAAATATAACCTGAGTATCCAAGAAGCAAACAGACACAGCTTTGAAACTATAAAAATGGTAGAAACAATGGGTTGCTTGAACAGTACCTAACATTTTTTTATAAAGTTGGAGCATCTAACTTCAGCCTTCTGGCCCAGCACCTGACAGAGCTTAAGTGAAGCAGGAATTATGAAGGACCACCTTACTCTATCTTGGTAGAGCTTAGCAGTTGACTTTCCTGTGTACATTTGTTGTACTTTTTGGATGACATTTTGTCTGCAAATGAAATTAGGAAATTCCTTGCCCAGTGAATAGCTTACCACAGTTCAAGCCTCTCTCCTTGAAGGTATTGATGTTCAATATCTTCTTTGAAGTGGAATGAGGATACTGTCAGGAGCAGATATGTCTTGTAATCAAAAGAACTTTTAATATGAAATAACATTAGATGACATATTCTGTGGCTCTCTGACACTTTTCAAGACCATCTACTTCTATATACATGAATTGACAAACATTCATTATTTTTAGCTATTTGAATAGCTAAATTCAATATTTGAATAGCTTAAAAATATCTTATTATAATTGACAAATATCTGATATGATCATGAGTTTTATTATGTGACTATTAACTTCCATTTCTTAATGAACTTAAACAGTTTGTAATAGCCACTATTAAAATAACTATAATGAGTTGCACTTAAATGAGTTGCATAGGCACAATGCCAATTTTTTTCTTTTTGATTTTTTTATTTACATTTCAAATGTTATCCTGTTTCCTGGTTTCCAATATGTAAAACCTCTATCTAGTATCCCTCCCCTTTCATATATGAGTGTTCCCCCAACCAATCACCCACACCTTCCACCTAAACACCCTGACATTATCCTTCCTTGGGGTGTCCAGCCTTGGCAGGACCAAGGGCTTCTCTCATTGGTGCCCAACAAGGCCATTCTCTGCTACATCTGCAGCTGGAACCATGGGTCTTTCCATGTGTGGACTTTGGGCTGCAGTTTAGTTCTGGGAGCACTGGATGGCTGGTATTGTTTTTATGGGGTTGCAAGGCTCTTCTTCTCCTTCTATCCTTTCTCTAACTCCTCCAATGGGGACCCTGTTCTCAGTTCAATAGTTAGCTGCTAGCTTTTGCCTCTAGACTTCTCATGCTCTGGCAGAGACTCTCAGGAGACAGTTATATCAGGCTCCTCTCAGCATACACTTGTTGGAATCAGCAACATTGTCTGGGTTTGGTGGCTGTATGTATATAGGCTGGATCACCAGTTAGGACAGGCTCTGAATGGCCATACCTTCAGTCACAGCTCCAAACTTTGTCTCCATATCTTCTCCTATGAAGAGTTTTGTTCCCCCTTTTAAGAGAACTGAAACATCCACACTTTGGTCATCCCTCTTTTTGAGTCTCATGTGGTCTGTGGATTGAATTTTGGGTAATACAAGCTTTTGGGCTAATATCTATTTATCAGTGAGTGCACACGTTTTGTGTTTTGTGTGATTTGGTTACCTCATTCAGGATGATATTTTCTAGTTCTGTCCACTTGCCTATGAAGTTTTATGAAGTCATTGTTTTTAATAGCTGTGTAGTATTCCGTTGTGTAGATGTACCACATTTTCTGAATCCATTCCTCTGTTGAAGGTCATCTGGGTTCTTTCCAGCTTCTGGCTATTACAAATAAGATGGCTATGAACATAGAACATGTGTCTTTGTTGTATGTTGGAGCATCATTTGGGTATATACCAGGAGAGGTATACTGGGTCCTCAGGTAGTACTATGTCCAATTGTCTAAGGGACCTCCAGACTGACTGCCAGAGTGATTGTACCAACTTGCAATTCTACCAAAAATGGAGGAGTGTTCCTCTTTCTGCACTTCCTAACCAACATCTTTTGTCACCTGAGTTTTTTTTTTAATCTTAGCCATTCTGACTGGTGTGGGTGGAATCTCAGGGTTGTTTTTATTGCCATTTGCCTGATGACTAAGGATGTTGAATATTTTTTTCAGTACTTGTCACCCATTCAGAATTCCTTACCTGAGAATTCTTTGTTCAGCTCTGTATTCCAGTTTTAACAGGGTTATTTGATTCTCTGGAGTCTAACTTCTTGAGTTTTTCATATATATTGCATATTAACTCTCTATTTGATGGAGGATTGGTAAAGATCTTTTTGCAATCTGTTGGTTTCTGTTTTGTCCTAATAACAGTGTTCTTTGCCTTACAGAAGCTTTGCAATTTTATAAGATCCCATTTGTCTTCTTGATCTTAGAGCCATTTGTGTTCTATTCAGGGAAATTTCCCCAGTGCCCATATGATCGAGGCTCTTCTCTACTTTTTCTTCTATTAGTTTGAGAATATTTGTTTTTATGTGAAGGTCCTCGGTCCACTTGGAGTTGACCTTTTTACAGGGCCATAATAATGGATATATTTGTATTCTCCTACAAACTGACCTCTAGTTGAACCAGCACCATTATTGAAAATGGTATCTTTTTCCACTGGATGGTTTTTGCACATTTTTCAAAGATCAAGTGTCCATGGGTGTGTGTTAATATCTGTCTCTTTGATTCTATTCCACTGATCTACCTGTCTGTCTCTGTACCAATACCATAGATTTTTTTATCACTATTGCTCTATAATACAGTTTGAGGTCAGGGATGGTGCTTTCTCCTAAAGATCTTTTATTGTTGAGGATAGATTTCACTATCCTGGTTTTTGTTATTCCAAATGAATTTGCAAATTGCTCTATCTAACACTATGAAGAATTGAGTTGGGATTTTGATGGAGATTGTCATGAATCTGTAGATTGCTTTTGGAAAGATGGCCATTTTTATAATATTAATCCTGACAATCCATGAGCATGGGAGATCTTTCCATATTCTGAAATATTCTTCAATTTCTTTCTTCAGAAACTTGATGTTCTCATCATGTAAATCTTTCACTTGCTTGGTTAGAGTTACACTGAGCCATTTCATGATATTTGTGAATATTTGAAGCATGTCATTTCCCTAATTTCTTTCTCAGTCTATTTATCTTTGAGTAGAGGAAGGCTACTGAATTGTTTGAGTTAATTTTATATCTAGCCACTTTGCTGAAGTTCTCAGGGTTAGGAGCTCTCTGATGAAATTTTGAGGTCACCTAAGTATACAATTATATCATCTGCAAATAGTGATATTTTGGCATCTTTCTTTCTTTCTAATTTGCCTTTTTTTGACCTACTTTTGTTGACTGATTGCTCTTGCTAGGATTTGGACTACTATGTTGAGCAAGTGAAGAGAGAGTGGGAAGCCTTTTCTAGTCCCTGATTTAGTGGGATTCGTTCAAGTTTCTCTCCATTTAGTTTGATTATGGCTACTGCTTTGCTGTATATTGCTTTTACTATGTTTAGGTATGAGCCTTGAATTCCTGATCTTTCTAAGACTTTTAACATGAAGGGGTGTTGAATTTTGACAAATGCTTTCATAGCATCTAAAGAGATGATCAAGTGGTCTTTTTCTTTGAGTTTGTTTACATAGTGGTTTATGATGATGGATTTTCATATTTTGAAACTTTCCTGTGTCCCTGGGATGAATCCTACTTGATTATGATGGATTATCATTTTGATGAGTTCACAGACTCTATTTGTGAGAATTTTATTTAGTATTTTTGTGTTGATATTCATAAGGGAAATTAGTCGGAAGTTCTCTTTCTTTCTTGAGTCTTTGTGTGGTTTAGGTGTAAGAGTAATTCTGGCTTCATAAAAGGAATTGAGTAGTTTATTTTTCTGATTGTATTTTGTGGAATAGTTTGGACAGTGTTGGATTTTTCTTTTATGAATGGTCTGGTCCTGTGATTTTTGGGGGGGTTTGTTTTGGAGACGCTTAATTAGAGCTTCTATTTCTTTAGCAGTTATGGGATTGTTTAGTTTATCTGATCCTGATTTAAGTTGTCTCCTGGTGTCTGTCTATCAAATTCTCCATTTCATCCAGATTTTCCAGTTTTGTCTAATACAGCTTATTGTAGTAGGATCTGATGATTTTTTTTAATTTCCTCAGATTCTGGTGCTATATCTTGCTTTTCATTTCTGATTTTGTTAATTTGAATATTCTCCCTGATTAGTGTGTATAAGAATTTATCTATTTTCTTGATTTTCTCAACAAAACAGCTCCTGGTTTTATTGATTCTTTTTATAGTTCTTTTTATTTCCGTTTGGTTGATTTCATCCCTGTGTTTTACTGCTTTCTAACTTATAGCCCTCTTGGTTTTATTTGCTTCTTTCTGTTCTAGAGCTTTCAGGTGTTCTGTCAGGCTGCTAGTGTCTGCTGTCTCCAGTTTATTTATGGTGGCACTGAGAACTATGAGTTTTCCTTTTAGCACTGCTTCCATTATGCCCATAAGTTATGTCTTCATGCTCATTAAATTAATATGTGTTAATTTCTTTATTTCTTCCTTGACCAAATTATAATTGAGTGGTGTGTTGTTCAACTTCTATATATGTGTGGACTTTCTGTTGTTTTTGTTGTCATTGAAGACCAATCTTAGTACGTAGTGATCTGATAGGATGTATGTGATTATTTGAATCACTTTGTGTCTGTTGTGGCCTGTTGTGTGGCTGATTATATGATCAATTTTGCAGAAGGTAAAATGAGGCGTTGAGAAGAAGGTATATTCTTTTGTTTTAGGATGAAATGTTCTATAAATAGTGGTTAAATCATTTGGTTAATAACTTCTGTTAATTTCTCTATGTCTCTGTTTAATTTCTGTTTCCATGATCTCCACATTAATGAGAGCGGGGTGTTGAAAGCTCCTATTATTGTTGTAGTGCAATTTAAGGTTACTTTTATGAATGTAGGTGTCATTGCATTTGGCTCATAGCTATTTGGGATTGAGAATTCATCTTGGTGGATTTTTCCTCTAATGAATATGAAGTGTCCTTCCTTATACTTTTTGATAACTTTTGGTTGAAAGTTGATTTTATTCAATATGAGAATGGTTATTCCAGCTTGTTTCTTCAGATCATTTGCTTAGAAAGTTGCTTTCTAGACTTTTACTCTGAGGTACTCTCTGTCTTTGTCTTCTAGGTGTGTTTCCTGTATGCAGGAAATGCCGGGTCCTCTTTACATGTCCAGTCTATTAGTCTATGTCTTTTTATTGGGGAATCGTGTCCATTGATGTTAAGAGATATTAAGCAATAGTGATTGTTTTTTTCTGATACTTCCGTTGTTAGAGGTAGAATAATGTTTGTGTGTCTCTATTCTTTTGGTTTTGTTGCAAGGAGATTACTTTCTTGATTTTTCTATGGTGTAGGATCCCTCCTTGTGTTGGAGTTTTTCATCTATTCTCCTTTGTAAGGCTGGATTTGTAGAAAGATATTGTATAAATTGGGTTTTGTCATAGAATATCTTGGTTTTTTACATATATGCTAATTCAGAGTTTTGCTGGATATAGTATTCTGGGCTGGTGTTTGTGTTCTCTTAGTGTCTGTATTACATCTTCTTGAGGCTTCTGGCTTTCATAGTCTCTGATGAGGAGTATGTTGTAAAGTACATAGGTCTGCGGTTATGTTACTTGACCTTTACCCCCTACTGCTTTTAATATTGTTTCTTTTTTATCTTCTGCCTCTGAGATTCTCTCTTCTATCTTTTGTATTCTGTTGGTCATGCTTTCATCTATGATAACAACTGTATGATATTCGTACAGAGACAGGCAGATAGATAAGTGGAATAGAAACAAAAACCCAGAAATGAACCCACACACCTATGATTACTTGGTCTTTGACAAAGGAGCTAAAACCATCCAATGGAAAAAAGATAGCATTTCAACAAACAGTGCTGGTTCAATTGGAGGTCAGCCTGTAAAAGAATGCTAATTGATCCATTCATATCACCCTGTACATAGTTTAAGTCCAAGTTGACCAAGAACGTCCACATCTAATTGGATATACTCAAACTAATAGAAGAAATGTGGGGAAGAGTCTTGATCACTTGGGCACTGGGGGAAATTTCCACAACAAAACACCAGTGATTTAAGCTCTAAGATCAAGAATCCACAAATGGGACTTCCTAATTCTGCAAAACTTCTGTAAGGCAAAGGACAGTGTTATTAGGACAAATTGGCAACCAAAAGATTGGAAAAATATCTTGAGCTATCTTACATCTCTTAGATGGCTACTGTCCAAATATAGAAAAAAACTCAAGAAATTATACTCCAGAGAGAAAAATACAGACCCTGTGGGAAAGAGACCTCACCGACTGGTCAGGTGGGCACTCCTAAGGCTGCAGAGCGGAAGAGACCACCAACACTGCCCACCCCTGCCCATATCCCTGGCCCAAGAGGAAACTGTATAAGGCCTCTGGGCTCCCGTGGGGGAGGGCCCAGGAGCGGCAGGACCCCTGCCTGAGACAACGCCAGAACCTGAAGGAAACAGACCAGATATAACAGTTCTCTGCACCCAAATCCCGTGGGAGGGAGAGCTAAACCCTCAGAGAGGCAGACACGCCTGGGAAACCAGAAGAGACTGCTCTCTGCACAAACATCTCGGACGCCAGAGGAAAACACCAAAGGCCATCTGGAACCCTGGTGCACTGAAGCTCCCAGAAGGGGTGGCTCATATCTTCCTGGTTGCTGCCGCTGCAGAGAGCCCATGGGCAGCACCCCACGAGCGAACTTGAGCCTCGGGACCACAGGTAAGACCAACTTGTCTGCTGCAAGAAAGCTGCCTGGTGAAATCGGGACACAGAGGCAGAATTCCTCTAGGACCGGGCAAGTCCTGTGTTTACTGGAAGTCCCACACCCGCGGATCCCTGCCCGCAGCAGCTCTCTGCTCCCAGAACCCATGGGAAAGAGACCTCACCGCCTGGTCAGGTGGGCACTCCTAAGGCTGCAGAGCGGAAGAGACCACCAACACTGCCCACCCCTGCCCACATCCCTGGCCCAAGAGGAAACTGTATAAGGCCTCTGGGCTCCCGTGGGGGAGGGCCCAAGAGCAGCAGGACCCTTGCCTGAGACACCGCCGGAACCTGAAGGAAACAGACCGGATAAACAGTTCTCTGCACCCAAATCCCGTGGGAGGGAGAGCTAAACCCTCAGAGAGGCAGACACGCCTGGGAAACCAGAAGAGACGGCACTCTGCATACACATCTCGGACAACAGAGGAAAACACAAAAGGCCATCTGGAACCCTGGTGCACTGAAGCTCCCGGAAGGGGTGGCGCATATCTTCCTGGTTGCTGCCGCTGCAGAGAGCCCGAGGGCAGCACCCCACGAGCAAACTTGAGCCTCCGGACCACAGGTAAGACCAACTTTTCTGCTGCAAGAAAGCTTCCTGGTGAACTCACGACACAGGCCCACAGGAACAGCTGAAGACCTGTAGAGAGGAAAAACTACACGCCCGAAAGCAGAACACTCTGTCCCCTGAACTGACTGAAAGAGAGGAAACAGGTTTACAGCACTCCTGACACACAGGCTTATAGGACAGTTTAGCCACTGTCAGAAACAGCAGAACAAAGTAACACTAGAGATAATCTGATGGTGAGAGGCAAGCACAGGAACCCAAGCAACAGAAACCAAGACTACATGGAATCATCGGAGCCCAATTCTCCCACCAAAAAAACATGGAATATCCAAACACACCAGAAAAGCAAGATCTAGTTTCAAAATCATATTTGATCATGATGCTGGAGGACTTCAAGAAAGACATGAAGAACTCCCTTAGGGAAACACAGGAAAACATTAATAAACAAGTAGAAGCCTACAGAGAGGAATCGCAAAAATCCCTGAAAGAATCGCAAAAATCCCTGAAAGAATTCCAGGAAAGCACAATCAAACAGTTGAAGGAATTAAAAATGGAAATAGAAGCAATCAAGAAAGAACACATGGAAACAACCCTGGATATAGAAAACCAAAAGAAGAGACAAGGAGCTGTAGATACAAGCCTCATCAACAGAATACAAGAGATGGAAGAGAGAATCTCAGGAGCAGAAGATTCCATAGAAATCATTGACTCAACTGTCAAAGATAATGTAAAGCGGAAAAAGCTACTGCTCCAAAACATACAGGAAATCCAGGACTCAATGAGAAGATCAAACCTAAGGATAATAGGTATAGAAGAGAGTGAAGACTCCCAGCTCAAAGGACCAGTAAATATCTTCAACAAAATCATAGAAGAAAACTTCCCTAACCTAAAAAAAGAGATACCCATAGGCATACAAGAAGCCTACAGAACTCCAAATAGATTGGACCAGAAAAGAAACTCCTCCCGTCACATAATAGTCAAAACAACAAACGCACAAAATAAAGAAAGAATATTAAAAGCAGTAAGGGAAAAAGGTCAAGTAACATATAAAGGCAGACCTATCAGAATCACACCAGACTTCTCGCCAGAAACTATGATGGCCAGAAGATCCTGGACTGATGTCATACAGACCCTAAGAGAACACAAATGCCAGCCCAGGTTACTGTATCCTGCAAAATTCTCAATTAACATAGATGGAGAAACAAAGATATTCCATGGCAAAACCAAATTTACACAATATCTTTCTACAAATCCAGCACTACAAAGGATAATAAATGGTAAAGCCCAACATAAGGAGGCAAGCTATACCCTAGAAGAAGCAAGAAACTAATTGTCTTGGCAACAAAAAAAAAAAAAAAGAGAATGAAAGCACAAAAACATAACCTCACATTCAAATATGAATATAACAGGAAACAATAATCACTATTCCTTAATATCTCTCAACATCAATGGCCTCAACTCCCCAATAAAAAGACATAGATTAACAAACTGGATATGCAACGAGGACCCTGCATTCTGCTGCCTACAGGAAACACACCTCAGAGACAAAGACAGACACTACCTCAGAGTGAAAGGCTGGAAAACAATTTTCCAAGCAAATGGTCAGAAGAAGCAAGCTGGAGTAGCCATTCTAATATCAAATAAAATCAATTTCCAACTAAAAGTCATCAAAAAAGATAAGGAAGGACACTTCATATTCATCAAAGGAAAAATCCACCAAGATGAACTCTCAATCCTAAATATCTATGCCCCAAATACAAGGGCACCTACATATGTAAAAGAAACCTTACTAAAGCTCAAAACACACATTGCACCTCACACAATAATAGTGGGAGATTTCAAAACCCCACTCTCATCAATGGACAGATCATGGAAACAGAAATTAAACAGAGATGTAGACAAAGAGAAGTCATGAGCCAAATAGACTTAACGGATATTTATAGAACATTCTATCCTAAAGCAAAAGGATATAACTTCTTCTCAGCTCCTCATGGTACTTTCTCCAAAATTGACCATATATTTGGTCAAAAAACGGGCCTCAACAGGTACAGAAAGTTAGAAATAATCCCATGCATGCTATCGGACAACCACGGCCTAAAACTGGTCTTCAATAACAAACAAGGAAGAATGCCCACATATACGTGGAAATTGAACAATGCTCTACTCAATGATAACCTGGTCAAGGAAGAAATAAAGAAAGAAATTAAAAACTTTTTAGAATTTAATGAAAATGAAGGTACAACATACCCAAACTTATGGGACACAATGAAAGCTGTGCTACGAGGAAAACTCATAGCGCTGAGTGCCTGCAGAAAGAAACAGGAAAGAGCATATGTCAGCAGCTTGACAGCACACCTAAAAGCTCTAGAACAAAAAGAAGCAAATACACCCAGGAGGAGTAGAAGGCAGGAAATAATCAAACTCAGAGCTGAAATCAACCAAGTAGAAACAAAAAGGACCATAGAAAGAATCAAAAGAACCAAAGGTTGGTTCTTTGAGAAAATCAACAAGATAGATAAACCCTTAGCCAGACTAACGAGAGGACACAGAGAGTGTGTCCAAATTAACAAAATCAGAAATGAAAAGGGAGACATAACAACAGATTCAGAGGAAATTCAAAAAATCATCAGATCTTACTATAAAAACCTATATTCAACAAAACTTGAAAATCTTCAGGAAATGGACAATTTCCTAGACAGATACCAGGTACCGAAGTTAAATCAGGAACAGATAAACCAGTTAAACAACCCCATAACTCCTAAGGAAATAGAAGCAGTCATTAAAGGTCTCCCAACCAAAAAGAGCCCAGGTCCAGACAGGTTTAGTGCAGAATTCTATCAAACCTTCATAGAAGACCTCATACCAATATTATCCAAACTATTCCACAAAATTGAAACAGATGGATCACTACCGAATACCTTCTACGAAGCCACAATTACTCTTATACCTAAACCACACAAAGACACAACAAAGAAAGAGAACTTCAGACCAATTTCCCTTATGAATATCGACGCAAAAATACTCAACAAAATTCTGGCAAACCGAATCCAAGAGCACATCAAAACAATCATCCACCATGACCAAGTAGGCTTCATCCCCGGCATGCAGGGATGGTTTAATATACGGAAAACCATCAACGTGATCCATTATATAAACAAACTGAAAGAACAAAACCACATGATCATTTCATTAGATGCTGAGAAAGCATTTGACAAAATTCAACACTCCTTCATGATAAAAGTCCTGGAAAGAATAGGAATTCAAGGCCCATACCTGAACATAGTAAAAGCCATATACAGCAAACCAGTTGCTAACATTAAACTAAATGGAGAGAAACTTGAAGCAATCCCACTAAAATCAGGGACTAGACAAGGCTGCCCACTCTCTCCCTACTTATTCAATATAGTTCTTGAAGTTCTAGCCAGAGCTATCAGACAACAAAAGGAGGTCAAGGGGATAGAGATCGGAAAAGAAGAGGTCAAAATATCACTATTTGCAGATGATATGATAGTATATTTAAGTGATCCCAAAAGTTCCACCAGAGAACTACTAAAGCTGATAAACAACTTCAGCAAAGTGGCTGGTTATAAAATTAACTCAAATAAATCAGTTGCCTTCCTCTATACAAAAGAGAAACAAGCCGAGAAAGAAATTAGGGAAACGACACCCTTCATAATAGACCCAAATAATATAAAGTACCTCGGTGTGACTTTAACAAAGCAAGTAAAAGATCTGTACAATAAGAACTTCAATACACTGAAGAAGGAAATTGAAGAAGACCTCAGAAGATGGAAAGATCTCCCATGCTCATGGATTGGCAGGATTAATATAGTAAAAATGGCCATTTTACCAAAAGCGATCTACAGATTCAATGCAATTCCCATCAAAATACCAATCCAATTCTTCAAAGAGTTAGACAGAACAATTTGCAAATTCATCTGGAATAACAAAAAACCCAGGATAGCGAAAGCTATCCTCAACAATAAAAGGACTTCAGGGGGAATCACTATCCCTGAACTCAAGCAGTATTACAGAGCAATAGTGATAAAAACTGCATGGTATTGGTACAGAGACAGACAGATAGGCCAATGGAATAGAATTGAAGACCCAGAAATGAACCCACACACCTATGGTCACTTGATTTTTGACAAAGGAGCCAAAACCATCCAATGGAAAAAAGATAGCATTTTCAGCAAATGGTGCTGGTTCAACTGGAGGGCAACATGTAGAAGAATGCAGATCGATCCATGCTTATCACCCTGTACAAAGCTTAAGTCCAAGTGGATCAAGGACCTCCACATCAAACCAGACACACTCAAACTAATAGAAGAAAATGTAGGGAAGCATCTGGAACACATGGGCACTGGAAAAAATTTCCTGAACAAAACACCAATGGCTTACGCTCTAAGATCAAGAATCGACAAATGGGATCTCATAAAACTGCAAAGCTTCTGTAAGGCAAAGGACACTGTGGTTAGGACAAAACGGCAACCAACAGATTGGGAAAAGATCTTTACCAATCCTACAACAGATAGAGGCCTTATATCCAAAATATACAAAGAACTCACGAAGTTAGACCGCAGGGAAACAAATAACCCTATTAAAAATGGGGCTCAGAGCTAAACAAAGAATTCACAGCTGAGGAATGCCGAATGGCTGAGAAACACCTAAAGAAATGTTCAACATCTTTAGTCATAAGGGAAACGCAAATCAAAACAACCCTGAGATTTCACCTCACACCAGTGAGAATGGCTAAGATCAAAAACTCAGGGGACAACAGATGCTGGCAAGGATGTGGAGAAAGAGGAACACTCCTCCATTGTTGGTGGGATTGCAAACTGGTACAACCATTCTGGAAATCAGTCTGGAGGATCCTCAGAAAATTGGACATTGAACTGCCTGAGGATCCATCTATACCTCTCTTGGGCATATACCCAAAAGATGCCCCAACATATAAAAAAGACATGTGCTCCACTACGTTCATTGCAGCCTTATTTATAATAGCCAGAAGCTGGAAAGAACCCAGATGCCCTTCAACAGAGGAATGGATACAGAAAATGTGGTACATCTACACAATGGAATATTACTCAGCTATCAAAAACAACGAGTTTATGAAATTCGTAGGCAAATGGTTGGAACTGGAAAACATCATCCTGAGTGAGCTAACCCAATCACAGAAAGACATACATGGGGTCTTCCAATGTCTCTCTGAGGGAGGTTCACAAACAGGGTTTCAGCCTTTAAGCTAGAGTTTGTAACTGCTGTTGACCTCCTTCTTTGCAAAGGCCCAGAGCACCAGTTTAGAATTCTGAGCCTTTGGTCTCCAACCGCAGGGCCCGCCCCAGCGTGGAACTCTGTGCGAGGGGAGCGCGGGCGCTGGCCGGACACAGACACGAGCGCAGGAGAGGCCAGCTAATACTCCTCGGCGTTTCCTTCGGAGCTCTCGCGAGAGGAGCCAAGGGAAGATGGCTGCGCCGGGTCTTTCAGAGTGAGGAGGCGGCGGCGGCGCCCCGCGTCGTGTGTTCGCGGGCTCTTGAGCTGCGGCTTTCCTCGTCTGAGAAGAGGGCCGCCGCCTCCGGGAGATGCGCGTGCCGCGGACCCGCGGTCGCCCCAGGAGTTCATGCTGCGTGCGAGGCTCGCGGCCGCCGCTCTAATCGCCCGGCGTCGCCGCCGCGCCGGCTCGGCCCGCGGTGAGCCTCCCGGACCCTGTCCCGCGCGCCGCGGCGGCGATGACCGGGGAGAAGATCCTCTCCCTGCGGAGGGACCACAAACCCAGCAAAGAGGACGGGGACGTGCTGGAGCCCTGCGAGGAGGAGGCGACGGCCGCGCTCGGCGGCGCCTTCACCGGGGGCAGAAGCGGAGCAGGCGGCAGCGGCAAGGGCGGCAAGGCCTGCCATAAGATCTTCAGCCACCACCACCGGCTGCAGCTGAAGGCGCCCGCTGCGCCCGGCCCCGGCATTCCGGCCCCGCCGCAGCACAACGCAGTGACTGCCACCTGCCCGGCTCCGGCCTGCCTGGGCAGTAACCCGGTTGTGGTGGCTGACGGAGGCAGCTGCCCCTCGCTCTACCCGGTGCACGAGTGCGTCTTTAAGGGGGACGTGAGGAGACTGTCCTCGCTTATCCGCACGCACAATATCGGACAGAAAGATAATCACGGAAACACTCCTTTACATCTTGCTGTGATGTTAGGAAATAAAGAATGTGCACATTTACTGTTGGCTCACAATGCTCCAGTAAAGGTGAAAAATGCTCAGGGATGGAGCCCTCTGGCGGAAGCCATCAGCTATGGAGACAGACAGATGATCACAGCTCTTCTAAGGAAACTCAAGCAGCAATCTAGGGAGAGTGTTGGAGAAAAACGACCTCGGTTGTTAAAAGCCCTAAAAGAGTTAGGTGACTTTTACCTAGAACTTCACTGGGATTTTCAAAGCTGGGTGCCTTTGCTTTCCCGAATTCTGCCTTCTGATGCCTGTAAAATATACAAGCAAGGTATCAATATCAGGCTTGACACAACTCTCATAGACTTTACTGACATGAAGTGCCAACGAGGGGACCTGAGCTTCATCTTCAGTGGGGATGCTGCACCCTCTGAGTCTTTTGTAGTGTTAGACAATGAACAAAAAGTTTATCAGCGAATACACCATGAGGAGTCAGAGATGGAAACAGAAGAGGAAGTTGATATTTTAATGAGCAGCGATATTTATTCTGCAACTTTATCAACCAAATCAATTTCTTTCACACGTGCCCAAACTGGATGGCTTTTTCGGGAAGATAAAACAGAAAGAGTAGGAAACTTTTTGGCAGACTTTTATCTGGTGAATGGACTTGTTCTAGAATCAAGGAAAAGAAGAGAGCACCTTAGCGAGGAGGACATTCTGCGGAATAAGGCCATCATGGAGAGCCTGAGCAAAGGTGGGAGCCTGACGGAGCAGAACTTTGAGGGCACCACACCTGGGCAGAGAACTGGTGTGCAAAGAGAGCAAGAAGACATTTAAAGCCACTGTAGCCATGAGCCAGGAATTTCCTCTGGGAATTGAGTCATTATTGAATGTTCTAGAAGTAATAGCACCCTTCAAGCACTTTAACAAGCTTAGAGAATTTGTTCAAATGAAGCTTCCTCCTGGCTTTCCTGTAAAATTAGATATACCCGTGTTTCCCACGATCACAGCCACTGTGACTTTTCAGGAATTCCGATGTGATGAGTTTGATGGGTCCATCTTTGCCATCCCTGAAGACTACAAGGAAGGCCCAAGTCGTTTTCCTGACCTTTAGCTGACCCCGAAGAGCAAGAGGCTTCAGGTGGCAGGGATGACCTTCCTTCAGCAGCGAGAACACATCAGTGATGTGATGAAAAACTGACCTCTAATGAAACATCCACAGCTTCCTGATGTGCCATTCATTCCTCTTTTTAAAGTCACTTCCTGTCTGTACTAGTTTGACACTCAGTGACCCCGAGACCTTCCTATGTAAAGCAGCTGTGAGTGCTGTGATTTGTTTTTAAAGATTTTTACACTTCTTGTTGAAATATATATCATATGAATATATCTATAGCTATATCTAAAACACTCCTGGACCATTAACGTCAATTCCGTGTCTTAAGAGATATGAAGCCCTTTGAAATGCGTCACCTCTATCAGGTGGCATGTATAAATGTTCCTTTAAACTATGTTTTCATCATCAAGTATAGTTCTGTAATTTGAATGTTTAATCAACTAGAAGGAATGCAGTTTTCTGAGGTGAACAGAGCAGTGGTAACTATTGAACAGTTGCATTTACAGCCTGTTGCAATACATTCCGAGGGAACACTCCTGCAGGGAATGCGGTGGCCCCACCCCGCCCCCACCCCAGCACCTTGATAACAGTTGCATTTACAGCTGCAGTGCATCCCAAGGGAGTGCTCCCTGCAGGGGATGCGGTGCCCCCAGCACCTTCATGCAGCTCATCGTGGTGCTCTTTGTTTCACCTGAATCCTTTTTCAGTGGAAACTGTTTGTTACTGATCTTCCTTTCATAGAACCTCAATTTTTTTCCTAAACTTGAGTTTAAAGGTCCTTGTTCTGTTGATAGGTACGGTAACATGCTTACAGCTAGCCCTCTCCTAAGTATCAGCACTTTAAACAAATTCCAAATTTTTAAACTTGCTTCCTAGTAAGTGCACGTAAGTCAGATTATTTTTAATGGAATATGGATGCATTGGTGTCAATTTTAAAAAACAAAACAAAACAAAGCAACGTATTTTGGACAATTATATATGTAACGCTTTCAAAATAAGGTAAAAACATTTTATATGCTACAATATATTTGTTATAGGCTAAAAGTCCAGAAACACCTGATTGAAAGTTCATTTTTTTCTTTTAAGTCACAGGAAAATAACTATTGATTTGTCTCCAGAGTATTAAAATCATGCATTACTCATTTTTGCACCTAAAATTTGTCATATTTATTACAAGATGGTTTAAAGAACCAAGAGTGAAAATAAATTAGAATAATGTTCAAATCATAACAGTATCATGTTGTATTAAAGACTTAGCTAAATGTTTGTGTCCTGATGAGATGTGTCATGGATGCACCTGTCAGGTTGTTATAGAATGTTTAAACTTTGACCAAGACTTTTATTGAAAGATGACTTATTTAAAAATCCAAAGTGTCAGCCGTAAGATATTTATCTCTTTACAGTTGCATCTCAGATAGTGATACCACCTGGCATATGTTGACATTTTATTTTTTATAAAAATGATTGCATTCAAAAAAATCAAAGCCCTAATCACTCCAGTAAGTGATCTGTTCAGTTTTAAGAACTGAGAAGCCCAAAGCTAGCATGATGGAATGGAAGTTGTCCCTGCCAGACAGTGGCTGATCCAGCGACTTAGCTACTCAATTAATTCTGTTGTCAGTCATGAGGTCCAAGGTTCTGAAAGGCAGTGATCACTGTTGCTTTACGCTCCTTGGCTCGAACATAAATGAAAAAATGATAAATTTGCAGCTTGGGATTTAGAATTTCTTAACATGTGAATATTTTGCTGGGTTACACTGGAGATAGGACTGCTGAAAATTGTTGCACTGGATTGTACTACTGAAAATTGTTGCACTGGATTGTTTTGACTTCAATTTTTCTTTAATGAATAGTAGAATCAGATTGTCCATTCCAAAATGTTTTTTCCTCTGATCACAAAGAACAAGTGTATCTCTTATGATGGTGGGAAAAAAGGAGTTAATTAATGCAAATAAACTTTTCACAATATTAAAAAAAAAAAAGAAAGACATACATGGTATGCACTCATTGATAAGTGGCTATTAGCCCAAATGCTTGAATTACCCTAGATGCCTAGAACAAATGAAACTCAAGACGGATGATCAAAATGTGAATGCTTCACTCCTTCTTTAAAAGGGGAACAAGAATACCCTTGGCAGGGAAGAGAGAGGCAAAGATTAAAACAGAGACTGAAGGAACACCCATTCAGAGCCTGCCCCACATGTGGCCCATACATATACAGCCACCCAATTAGACAAGATGGATGAAGCAAAGAAGTGCAGACCGACAGGAGCCGGATGTAGATCGCTCCTGAGAGACACAGCCAGAATACAGCAAATACAGAGGCGAATACCAGCAGCAAACCACTGAACTGAGAATAGGACCCCCGTTGAAGGAATCAGAGAAAGAACTGGAAGAGCTTGAAGGGGCTCGAGACCCCATATGTACAACAATGTCAAGCAACCAGAGCTTCCAGGGACTAAACCACTACCTAAAGACTATACATGGACTGACCCTGGACTCTGACCTCATAGGTAGCAATGAATATCCTAGTAAGAGCACCAGTGGAAGGGGAAGCCCTGGGTCCTGCTAAGACTGAACCCCCAGTGAACTAGATTGGTGGGGGGAGGGCGGCAATGGGGGGAGGGGAACACCCATAAGGAAGTGGAGGGGGGAGGGGGATGTTTGCCCGGATACCGGGAAAGGGAATAATACTCGAAATGTATATAAGAAATACTCAAGTTAATTAAAAAAAAAAAAGAAAAAAATTTGGGACAGAGCTAAACAAAGAATTCTCAGCTGAGGAATATCAGATGGCCAAGAAGCACCTAAAGAAATGTTCAACATTCTTGGTTATCAGGGAATGCAATCTAAACAACCCTGAGATACCACCTCACACCAGTCAGAATGGCTAAGATCAAAAACACTTGTGACAACTGATACTGGCAATGATGTGGATAAAAATGAACATTTCTCCATTTTTGGTGGGATTGTCAACTGGTACAACCACTCTTGAAATAAGTCTGTCAGTTCCTCTGCATATTGGACATTGCAATACCTGAGGACCCACCTATACCTCTCCTGGGCATATACCCAAAATTTGCTCCAATGTATAACAAAGAATTTAAAATACTTCTCTTTCTACCCATAGAGTACTTCTGCTCTAGGAAAATCTGTCTTTTCCAGGCACTGTAAAAATGTCGAATCATAAGAGACCAATTTCCTGAAAACAAGATAATTTTGTTTTAACGTAGTAATTTAATCGTCAACCACAAAAAGTGATAGATATAAACCATCTAGAAGTAGAGATATTGTCATAAAATTTCATCAAATTGATATAAGAACTGAATGAAGTGGGGGAGAGTTGTTCTTATCTTTAAGAAAACACATTACTTCCTACTTCACTTTCATGTGAAACCCCTAATACTTATTAAGAAAAAAATTAAAATGGTCAGGAAGCACGCATTACTTAGTGATCTTCTGATTCTCATTCCTGTTATTGTCTATAAAAACAATAAAAAATCTGGCATAATGATCTTTCATGGAACTTGTCTGTAAGTTGAACACAGTGTAGTGAGAATTCTAGAATTTTGGTTTTATTAACCAACATAATATTTGATAAGAACATGATTTTGTTTTTCTCTGGTATGGAGATATTAGGTTGCTTTACAGTATCCAAAGCAATTGATTATCATTTTCCCTATGCTCTAGAAGGGGAGTGATTTTTCAGCTGCAAATGGAATCTGCAAATATATGACATTTACAGTTATGGGAACTTTTCAGAGAACATATAAATTCTATGTCTCTGAGTAAGAGGTGGTTTTGGTTGTCCATTGTTGGGTTTTTAGATCTTGGTTGTGCTTATTTAACATTCATGCTTAAGAAAAAGAAGAAGAAAATAAATTAGATTACAGTTTCTTCTTCTTTGCTCTCAAAGTTTTGTACTTTTCTGTCTTCTGTCTGTTATTAGACTGAATATTTAGTGAATAAAAGAGGGGTGGAGGACGATGAAAGAAAGAATATTCCACAAAGCAGAAAAGACCAGCTACAAGTAAGGTTTGGAAAATGAGAGAGGTTGAAAGAAAGAAAAACCCATAAATGAGCCAAGACAAGCTACAAGAGGCACCAGAATTTGTGTATAGGCAAAAAGGAAAATTTGATGTCAAATGCCACAGGCAGGGAAAGAAAGATGCATTTTTTAAAACAAGAAAACAGAAAACGTTAATTATGTCTGCTGTTGATGAGATATTATCTGCTCAGCTCACAGAAGGGGATTTTCTGTATTTTCTTTACTTCCTTACAGGTTCTGTTTGAAACAAGGAGTTGGAAGAAAAGCTGAGCAGTTGTAAATTGGTGGTGAGAAATAGAGTGGTCTGAGAAGCAAAACATGACTGAAATGGGAAAACTAATGGGGTCACTCTATTCTTTTATTTCTCAAAGGAGGGCAGAGTTTCCTAAGGATGTGGAGACATTTGCTTTCCTATTTGAAATGTCAGGGAAGTGAGGAACATGAGAAAAGAAAGAGCAAAACAGGTTGGTCTTTGTGATGGAGCTATCTTATAGGAGTTTCTCACAGAAAGAAGGAAGAAAACTCTGCTGCAGGCTGGTGGCTAAGAGACAGACTGAAAAAGGAGGAAAATGTGAAACAAAAATCCTGTTTAAAAAGAAAGGGATAAACTTATCTCAACCTTGCTAACAGAGTTAGAGGAGGGTCAAACTGGGGTTACAATATCACCATCAGCTTTCATAGCAGTTATATCCTTATGTGGGAGCATATGCCTGCTGATTGTGTGAAAAAAGCTATGATGACATAGGATAGAATTATATAGAAAGGCTAGATTAAGACTTTTGAAAGAGACACCATGATTCCCTATGGGGTGGACTTGCCTTAACTGAAACAAATTATAAATAACTTGGTAATATACCACTAGCGTGAAAAGGATTAGAAACAGCAGTACAAGAGGCTAGTTTGCATTTGTAATGATTAACATGGCAACCAGACAAAATTGCTCTACCATGAAGTAGAACAAGGAAATGAAGATACTCAGAGAGCATTTGCTAGGTGAAAGTCAGTACTCTTAAAGTTTTGATACAATTTGATCATGGTAAAATACAAAGAACAATTTAGCTTTGCATGTTTAAGATCTCAGAGAAAAAGTTCTGGAACAAGGAAAAGTTATACCTTATTTACAAAGATTATACAAATTCTGGAGAAAGCTTCATTAATTTTAAATTGATATTGGTCTCAGGGATGAAAAAACTCACATGAAAACCAGATACAAGGCAAGTTTCTATGGGGAACTTGGTGCTTAAATGTGAATACCTTACAAAATACAAGATCTTAGACCATTAAAGACCCAGACAGTGCCTAAGGAGGAGTAAAAAGGGATACAAGTGGTATTGAATCTGATATGTCTCATGCTAATACACAAGTTCTACCTATACCGAGAGATCTATGATGTCTACATGCCTAGTGATCAATTACAGGAAACATGGTCATATGCAACAATTTTGTGAAAAAGCCATTATAGGTCTCTGGACTCAAAATGCTTGGTGATTTAAGTGTGGAAAATTTGGGCATTTGTAACAAAATTGTGAACAAGGCATTCTTAAGAGAGATGGTACTCCTAGGTATAAATCCTAGGTATAAAGGTTACCCTTTCAGGAGTGTTCATTTGATGAGGCAAGGGTTACAAAGAGAACAAAGTGTATAGGTGCAAGAGAGACACCCAAGGTCTTTTCCTGACATAAGAAAATGAAATGTGAGCCTAGCAGGAGGCCACACAGCAAAAACAATAGCCCATTTTCTTCTTGTCAGCCAGAAAGGAATAGATAGGCAAAACAAGCTTTATGAATTAATGCAAATCTTGTGTACTACTTTATTCAGTACAGTTTATAATAGATAAGCATCTTACTCTACAGCCCCCAAACTCAATGTTATAAAAGTAACTCAATAAATTTATGTTCTTTTCCCATAGGAATGAATAATGTGCTGGTGGAAATGATTCAAAGAATTGTTCCAAGTTCCAGGGAGAATCCAGGTATGATCAATGAAGATGGCAAAAGAGAAATTAAACCAATTGTGTAGAGATACAATTTAATACCTCCAGTAGAATTTGCCACCTGCTACTATATCAGTAGCTCTGGGGCAGTGTTGGTCCAAGAGAAAGAACATGAGGCTTTGGAAGTTCATGAAAATAAGTTAATTTTCCACTGTTAATTATCAGACACAAAAATTCAATATGCAAGTGAAAAGGTATTGAAATGAGAAGTTTGATGGTAATAGGAGTATATGTAACTATGACTTCACAGAAAATCTGAAACTCAGAATGACCAGTTTAAAATGTTTGTGTACAGTTTATAGGAAGTGGAAATTTATAACTGATAAAACAAGCTATGTGATAAGTTAAAGGTGTGGGACCAGAAAGTAAAATGTGAAAATTAAGGCCAAATGCTGATTACATACCCATAAATTTATGAGGAATTGATATTTAACTGCAGGCATATGCACAGGTTAATATTCCTGTCTTCTAAGACATAACCCATGAGAAATTTATAGGAAAATGGAAGATGCTCTAGTGAAGATATTATAGATGTCATAAAAACAACCTCAAACCTTGCTAATTGTCCCAAAACAGGACATCACATGAACTGAGTATCCAAAACTACAGGAGTCATGGTTGAAATGCCAGAACTCTACCTGTAAATGGTTTCTCCCAAGCCTACCTGAATAAATCAATGAACCTTGACAAACAAAATATGATAGGAGCTTGATTCTCTGGTAAAAGAGCAACTAGTAGATAAATATTTAGAGGAGTATACCATCCTTGAAAGTGCCTGGATTTGTATGAAATAAAAATAGTAAAATATTGAGTATATTAGCAGATATTAGAGCTGGGTATAGAGTAATTCAACAAATCTCTATATTACAACCACACAGTCCACTTATTTTTTATTATCAATTTGCAATAAATAAATAATTAAATAAATAAATGGTTACTCAAAATAGAAATAAGCTGGAAAGGATTGGCCAAAGCATTACTATAGTTTAGCTTGCATTAAACACGGTTAACATCACAAATAATCAAAGCCTGATTATTGGTCATGAACACAGCAAGTTGAATGAAGATTCTCAGATAGCAGATGCTGGCTGAAGGCCAATACTCTGATATCTAAAGTCTGATTTAATTTGTTCATGCTAAAAATATTCTTTTGTATTCTTTTGTAACTTTAAAAAATTTGGAGCAATATTCAGGTGCCAGGAAAAGGTCTACCTCATACACAAAGATTATACAAATTCTAGAGAAGTCTTCTGTGATTGTAAACTAATCTTGGTGTCAATGGTGAGCAAAATCATATAAGAATCAGATGCAAGGCATGTTTTAAATTGTTTGAAAATTTAAATTTCTTATGAAATACAAGTTCTTAGACTATTAAATGCTCATGCATCACCTACGGAAGAGCAGAGAGGGATTACATTATTTCTAATATTCATCACGCTTATGTACTAGGTGATCCTATACCTAAAGATCTCTGCTGTCTAAACTCCTAGTGATTCAGTTGCAGAAAATATGGATATATTCAAAGATATTATGAAAAAGCCAAGAAGGTCCCCATATCTCAAAAATGCTTGGTGATTCTATTTTGGGAAATTTGAGCAGTAAAAAGACATTTGTGAATAAGGCACTCATAAAAGCAATGGTTATCTAGGTTATAAATCAGAAACAAAGCCTATTCCTCCAGTTATATTTATGTGATGAGGCAGGAGTTACCATTGGAACAAAGATTATATGTCCCAGAGAGACAACCAATGACTTTTCCAGATTTCAAAATATGAAATGTGGACCTAGCTGGAGACCACACTGCAAAACTACAGGCCATTTTCCAATTAATATCAAGGAAATAATGGGCAAGCAAATCTGGCTCTAAGAAGAAAAACAAATCTAATGCATGCTGCTTTGAGCTGTGCTGTTTAGACATTGTAATAAATAAACATCTTACTCTGCACCCCATAATCTCAATTTTATGAAAATAACTAATTGAATTCATCGTCTTTTCCCCACAGGAATAAATAATTTCCTGTTTCATATATTTCCAAGGATTTTTCAAATTGCCAGTGAGATTCCAGGTATGATCAATAAAGATACAGCTTAAGGCCATTAGCATGATTTGCCAGCTGCTACTGTTTCATTAGCTTTCAGACAAAGCTGGACCAGGAGAAAGAACATGAAGCTTTGGAAGTACAGAACAATATGTTAATTTTCAACTGTTAATGATCCGGCACCAAATTCAATATACACATAAAATGTATTGAAATGGAGACTTGAGGGTAATAGGAGGATATGTACTATGATTTCATAGAAATCTTGAAACTCAGAATGGCCAATTTA
Organism: Rattus norvegicus; assembly: GCF_021556685.1. Classification (NCBI taxonomy): domain Eukaryota; kingdom Metazoa; phylum Chordata; class Mammalia; order Rodentia; family Muridae; genus Rattus; species Rattus norvegicus. The sequence goes on from NC_141538.1 coordinate 133,353,767, forward strand.
AAATGTTTGTACATTTCTCCAAAATTGACCATATAATTGGTCAAAAAAAGGGCCTCAACAGGTACAGAAAGATAGAAATAATCCAATGCATGCTATCAGACCACCACGGCCTAAAACTGGTCTTCAATAACAATAAGGGAAGAATGTCCACATATACATGGAAATTGAACAATGCTCTACTCAATGATAACCTGGTCAAGGAAGAAATAAAGAAAGAAATTAAAAACTTTTTAGAATTTAATGAAAATGAAGGTACAACATATCCAAACTTATGGGACACAATGAAAGACGTGCTAAGAGGAAAACTCATAGCGCTGAGTGTCTGCAGAAAGAAACAGGAAAGAGCATATGTCAGCAGCTTGACAGCACACCTAAAAGCTCTAGAACAGAAAGAAGCAAATACACCCAGGAGGAGTAGAAGGCAGGAAATAATCAAACTCAGAGCTGAAATCAACCAAGTAGAAACAAAAAGGACCATAGAAAGAATCAACAGAACCAAAAGTTGGTTCTTTGAGAAAATCAACAAGATAGATAAACCCTTAGCCAGACTAACGAGAGGACACAGAGAGTGTGTCCAAATTAACAAAATCAGAAATGAAAAGGGAGACATAATTACAGATTCAGAGGAAATTCAAAAAAATCATCAGATCTTACTATAAAAGCCTATATTCAACAAAAATTGAAAATCTACAGGAAATGGACAATTTCCTAGACAGATACCAGGTACCGAAGTTAAATCAGGAACAGATAAACCAGTTAAACAACCCCATAACTCCTAAGGAAATAGAAGCAGTCATTAAAGGTCTCCCAACCAAAAAGAGCCCAGGTCCAGACGGGTTTAGTGCAGAATTCTATCAAACCTTCATAGAAGACCTCATACCAATATTATCCAAACTATTCCACAAAATTGAAACAGATGGATCACTACCGAATTCCTTCTATGAAGCCACAATTACTCTTATACCTAAACCACACAAAGACACAACAAAGAAAGAGAACTTCACACGAATTTCCCTTATGAATATCGACGCAAAAATACTCAATAAAATTCTGGCAAACCGAATCCAAGAGCACATCAAAACAATCATCCACCATGATCAAGTAGGCTTCATCCCAGGCATGCAGGGATGGTTTAATATACGGAAAACCATCAACGTGATCCATTATATAAACAAACTGAAAGAACAAAACCACATGATCATTTCATTAGATGCTGAGAAAGCATTTGACAAAATTCAACACCCTTTCATGATAAAAGTCCTGGAAAGAATAGGAATTCAAGGCCCATACCTGAACATAGTAAAAGCCATATACAGCAAACCAGTTGCTAACATTAAACTAAATGGAGAGAAACTTGAAGCAATCCCACTAAAATCAGGGACTAGACAAGGCTGCCCACTCTCTCCCTACTTATTCAATATAGTTCTTGAAGTTCTAGCCAGAGCAATCAGACAACAAAAGGAGATCAAGGGGATACAGATCGGAAAAGAAGAGGTCAAAATATCACTATTTGCAGATGATATGATAGTATATTTAAGTGATCCCAAAAGTTCCACCAGAGAACTACTAAAGCTGATAAACAACTTCAGCAAAGTGGCTGGGTATAAAATTAACTCAAATAAATCAGTAGCCTTCCTCTACACAAAAGAGAAACAAGCCAAGAAAGAAATTAGGGAAAAAAACACCCTTCATAATAGACCCAAATAATATAAAGTACCTCGGTGTGACTTTAACCAAGCAAGTAAAAGATCTGTACAATAAGAACTTCAAGACACTGAAGAAAGAAATTGAAGAAGACCTCAGAAGATAGAAAGATCTCCCATGCCCATGGATTGGCAAGATTAATATAGTAAAAATGGCCATTTTACCAAAAGCGATCTACAGATTCAATGCAATCCCCATCAAAATACCAATCCAATTCTTCAAAGAGTTAGACAGAACAATTTGCAAATTCATCTGGAATAACAAAAAACCCAGGATAGCTAAAACTATCCTCAACAATAAAAGGACTTCAGGGGGAATCACTATCCCTGAACTCAAGCAGTATTACAGAGCAATAGTGATAAAAACTGCATGGTATTGGTACAGAGACAGACAGATAGACCAATGGAATAGAATTGAAGACCCAGAAATGAACCCACCTATGGTCACTTGATTTTTGACAAAGGAGCCAAAACCATCCAATGGAAAAAGGTAGCATTTTCAGCAAAAGGTGCTGGTTCAACTGGAGGTCAACATGTAGAAGAATGCAGATCGATCCATACTTATCACCCTGTACAAAGCTTAAGTCCAAGTGGATCAAGGACCTCCACATCAAACCAGACACACTCAAACTAATAGAAGAAAATCTAGGGAAGCATCTGGAACACATGGGCACTGGAAAAAAATTCCTAAACAAAACACCAATGGCTTACGCTCTAAGATCAAGAATCGACAAATGGGATCTCATAAAACTGCAAAGCTTCTGTAAGGCAAAGGACACTGAGGTTAGGACAAAACGGCAACCAACAGATTGGGAAAAGATCTTTACCAATCCTACAACAGATAGAGGCCTTATATCCAAAATATACAAAGAACTCAAGAAGTTAGACCGCAGGGAGACAAATAACCCTATTAAAAAATGGGGTTCAGAGCTAAACAAAGCATTCACAGCTGATTAATGCTGAATGGCTGAGAAACACCTAAAGAAATGTTCAACATCTTTATTCATAAGGGAAACGCAAATCAAAACAACCCTGAGATTTCACCTCACACCAGTGAGAATGGCTAAGATCAAAAACTCAGGTGACAGCAGATGCTGGTGAGGATGCGGAGAAAGAGGAACACTCCTCCATTGTTGGTGTTTTTGCAGACTGGTACAACCATTCTGGAAATCAGTCTGGAGGTTCCTCAGAAAATTGGACATTGAACTGCCTGAGAATCCAGCTATACCTTTCTTGGGCATATACCCAAAAGATGCCCCAACATATAAAAAAGACACTTGCTCCACTATGATCATCGCAGCCTTATTTATAATAGCCAGAAGCTGGAAAGAACCCAGATGCCCTTCAACAGAGGAATGGATACAGAAAATGTGGTACATCTACACAATGGAATATTACTCAGCTATCAAAAACACCGACTTTATATAATTCGTAGGCAAATGGTTGGAACTGGAAAACATCATCCTGATTGAGCTAACCCAATCACAGAAAGACATACATGGTATGCACTCATTGATAAGTGGTTATATGTCCGAATGCTTGAATTACCCTAGATGCCTAGAACAAATGAAACTCAAGACAGATGATCAAAATGTGAATGCTTCACTCCTTCTTTAAAAGGGGAACAAGAATACCCTTGGCAGAGAAGAGAGAGGCAAAGATTAAAACAGAGACTGAAGGAACACCCATTCAGAGCCTGCCCCACATGTGGCCCATACGTATACAGCCACCCAATTAGACAAGATGGATGAAGCAAAGAAGTGCAGACCAACAGGAGCTGGATGTAGATCGCTCCTGAGAGACACAGCCAGAATACAGCATATACAGAGGCGAATGCCAGCAGCAAACCACTGAACTGAGAATAGGACCCCCGTTGAAGGAATCAGAGAAAGAACTGGAAGAGCTTGAAGAGGCTCGAGACCCCATATGTACAACAATGCCAAGCAACCAGAGCTTCCAGGGACTAAGCCACTACCTAAAGACTATACATGGACTGACCCTGGACTCTGACCTCATAGGTAGCAATGCATATCCTTGTAAGAGCACCAGTGGAAAGGGAAGCCCTGGGTCCTGCTAAGACTGAACCCCCACTGAACTAGACTGTTGGGGGGAGGGCGGCAATGGGGGGAGGGTTGGGATGGGAGCACCCATAAGGAAGTGGAGGGGGGATGTTTGCCCGGATACCGGGAAAGGGAATAACACTCGCAATGTATATGAAATACTCAAGTTAATAAAAAATATATGTATACTCAATAAAATGCTATATCATATAGGGTTAAATTAAATGAAAATGAATGCTGAAATTTATCATGTCATATTCACATCATTTGCGTTCTTACCTTCATTTTCTAAATGTACATTTCACATGCACAAACTTTGGAGAAGCAAAATCTGTGAAGGTTCTGATTAAAGAAAATCCAATCTCAGTAATGAAGGAACACTAACTCTGAAATTTTAATTGGGTTATAAAAATAATCATCTCACTCTATAAAAGCTGATATCTCTATTATAACTATACATTAATTTTCCATATATGGTTAATTATGTCCATTTTCTTTTAGTAGTATAATTTTAAATGTGAAACACAAATTGAGAAAAGATACATTAGGTGTATAAAATAATATACTTTGCATTTTCTATTTTATTTAATCACCCTCAACATACATCTATAAAATTTATTTGTTCCATATTGCTAATAAATGCCATAAATAACTCCTTTCTAACTGCTGAAACAAGATGTTCCATTACAATACTAAATTAAGAAATGCCTCCAAATAAAGTGTTAAGGATTATGATACTAAAACAAGTGAAGAGGGTAATGATTTTAACTGTTGGCCATTAATTGTAAATCTACATATTAAACTACGGAGCCCTATTGCTTGTGATTCGGCCTTATTTCCTTCTCAAGTGCCAAATGCACTTAACATTCAATCATCTCATAAAATTATAATAGAGGCAAAAGTGTGTGCATGGCAGCCCGAGGCACAGGCACTAACTGTGCCCAGTGTGCTCAGACTGTGGCTCCAGCTCATTTATCCTGCACAGTATGAGTGCAGAACAACAGGGCACCGAGTACTCTTTAGTACCTCACTCACCCAAGGATCCAGTCAGCAATTTCCTTTATTTTATCTAGAAGGAATTTTGTATCACAGTATCCTCCTTTCCTTCACCCATTCGTATGGAACACTGTTTTTATTTGCACATTACAGATTATGGGTTCTCAGTGTCAAGGAGATGATGCTGTTTTGGGAATTTGTGGTGGAGCTGAATGAAAATGATTTGATGATGTGTATTAGTATTAATAACCATCTCAAGATTTGCTTTGCAGACATTCATTAACTCTTTATGATTTTCTCTACTCTTTACTTGCACTTTTTTGTCACTTATTTCTGCTGGGATGTTTGCTCATTTGCATGGAGTTTTTACTGTTCTCTTTATTCAAATTCTTAATCTGTATCATTGTCTAATATCCATATTGAATATTATTAAAGTCCCCTTTATATATATGTATATATTAATTGCTTCAATTAATTAAAGCTTCATTTTCATTAAAAAATAAAATATTTATACACAGTTTATAGGAAGTAGAAATTTATCACACATAAAACAAGATAGGCAATAAATTAAAGGTGTGGGTCCCAAAAGTAAAATATGAAAGTAAAGGCCATATGTTAATGATATGTACATAAATGTCTGTGGAAGGTAACTTTTTACAGGAGAGACATAAACAGGTTAATATTCCTGTTTCAAGATATAGCCCATGATGAAATTTATAGGAAAATGGAGAATCATCTGGGGGAAGATACTATATATGTCACCAAAAACAATCCTAAGCTTTGCCAATTGTCAAAAAATAGAATATAACATGACATGAATTTCCAAACTACAGAAGGAGCCATGGTTGATATGCCAAGAGTTCTACCCTGAAAATGGTTTCCAAAGCCTATATGAGTAGATCAATAGTCCTTGACAAACAAGATATCAAAGGAGCTTGATTCTATGGTAAAAGAGCAATTAGTGAACAAAAATTTAGAGAATTATACCAGCCTTGAAAGTGCCTGCATTTGTTATGAAATAAAAATAGTAAAAATTGAGGGTGTTAGCAGATTTTAGAGCTCACACTAGAGTAATTCAACAAATATGCCCATTACAGCTATAGAATACATTTACTTTTTTATTATCAGTGTGAAAAATATTGGGTTACTCAAAATAGAAATAGGCTGGAAAGAATTAAGCAAAGCATCACTACAGGCCAGGTTGCATTAGAAATGGTTAACATCACAAAGAAACAAAGTCTGAATATTGGACCATGAAGCATAGCAAATCAAATAAAGATATTCAGAGAGCAGTTGCTAGTTGAAGAGCAGTATTCTGATGTCCAAAGTCAGATTTAATTTGATCATGCTAAAAATCAAAAAGAACAATTTTCTTTTGTACCTTTAAGAAACTTGAAGAAATGTTCAGGTGCCAGGAAAAGTTCTACCTCCTTTACAAAATTTGACAAATTCTAGAGTAGCCTTCTCTGATTTTAAAGTAATATTGGTGTCAATGGTGAACAAAATCATATGAAAACCAGATGAAAGACATGTTTTAAGAGAGAACTCGTTTGAAAATGTAAATTTCTTATGAAATACAAGTTCTTAGACCATTAAATGCTCAGGCATCACCTATGGAAGAGCAGAGAGGGTTACAACTGATATTGTTTATAATATGTATCATCCTTATATGTTAGGTCATCCTTTATGTACAGATCTCTGTTGTCTAAATTCCTAGTGATTCAATTGCAGGAAACATGCTATACTCAGATATTGTGAAAAAGTCAATAAGGGTCCCATATCTCAAAATGCTTGATGATTCTATTTTGGGAAATCTGGTCAATAGAAAGACAATTGTGAACAAGGCATCCATAAGAGCAATGGTTATTCTATGTTACACATCAGAAACAAAGCCTATTCCTTCAGTTTTTTTCATGGGATGAGGCAAGAGTTACTATTGGTAAAAAGATCGTAGGTATAAGACAAACAGACAAGGACTTTTCATAACATCAAAATATAAAATGTGGACCTAGCTGGAGATGACAGAGCAAAAACTACAGGTCATTTGCCAATTTTAAGCAAAGGAGGAATGGGCAAACAAAACTAGCTCTAATAAATAATGGAAATCTTATGCATGCTACTGCAAGCAGTTATGCTTTACACATTGAAACAAATAAACATCTTTCTCTGTACCCCAAAATCTCAATTTAGTGAAAATAACTAATTGAATTAATCATTTTCCCCCCATAGGAATAAATTTTCGGTTCAGTTTATTTCCAAGGAGTTTTCAAGCTGCCAGTGGGAATCCAGGTATGATCAAGGAAGATTTCTTTTTTTTTTATTTATTTATTTTTTATTAACTTGAGTATTTCTTATATACATTTCGAGTGTTATTCCCTTTCCCGGTTTCCGGGCAAACATCCCCCTCCCCCCTCCCCTTCCTTATGGGTGTTCCCCTACCAACCCTCCCCCCATTGCCGCCCTCCCCCCATAGACTAGTTCACTGGGGGTTCAGTCTTAGCAGGACCCAGGGCTTCCCCTTCCACTGGTGCTCTTACTAGGATATTCATTGCTACCTATGGGGTCAGAGTCCAGGGTCAGTCCATGTATAGTCTTTAGGTAGTGGCTTAGTCCCTGGAAAGGAAGATTTCAAAAGAAAATTTAACCCACGATTTGTAAATCCACTAATAAAATTTAATGCATTTAGTAGGCCATATGTTGATAATATGCCCATAAAGTTATGGTGAAGGAAACTTTTACAACAGTGAGGTACACTGGTTAATATTCCTCTTATCCACGAAACAGCCATTGATGTAATTTAGAGTTATGACGAGTATGATACATGTGAACATATTATGTATGTCTGCAAAAACAATCCCAGGCTTTGCCAGGTTTTGTAACACAGCATATAACAGTAACTGAGTTTCCAAAACTACAGAAGGAGCCACAGTTGAAATTTCAATGGCCATTTCAATGAAAATGTTTACCTCTGAAGCACCAATGAATAGATCGATGGCCCCTGACAAGCAAAATATGATAGGAGCTTGATTTTTCTTACAAGATTAAGGAGAGGTCAAATATTTAGAGAAGTATGAAACTTTGATCATCTCCATTTCTGATAAAAAAAACCCATAAAGAATATTGAGGATGTTAACAGATTTTAGAGCTGAGGATAGAGTAATTCAACAAATATGTCCATTACAGTGATGACATCCATTTTCTTCTTTATTATCCATTTGCAAAAAACTGAGTTACTTAAAAATGAAATAGGCTGGAAGGAATTTGCCAAAGCAATCACTAAGGGGCAAAGGCAGGAATAGTATACCATGAAGCAGAATAAAGAGAATGAAGATACCCAGAGAGCAGTTGTTAGTTGAAGGGCAGTACTCTTATATCCAAGGTCAGATAAAATTTGGTCATGATAAAATACCAAGAACAAGGGTCCTTTACAAATTTAAGATCTTTGGGAAATGTTCATGTGCTAGGAAAATGTCTACCTCATTTACAATATACAAATTATGGAGAATCTGTCACTGATTTCAAACAAACATTGGTATCAGTGATGAACAAAATCATATGAGAACCAGATACAAAGAAGATTTTTATATGGGTCTTATTGTTTGAATATGTGAATATCTTTTAAAATACAAGTTCTTAGAACATTAAAGGCTCATACACTATCATCGTAGAAGTGAAGAGATATACAACTGATATTGGTTCCAGTATGTATCATGTTAATAAACGAATAATACCTAGAGAACTCTGATGTCCAAATGCCAAGTGATTAAGTGGCAGGAAACATGGTCATTTAAAAAGATTTTAAAAGCAAGTCACTGTAAGTCTCTATTCTTATAATCCTGGTATATTTATTGTGAAAAATTTGGTCATTTGCAACACATATGCAACCAAGACAAACTAGTAGTCCTAGGTCTAAATCAGAAAAAGAATACAGCCTATATTTCCAGTCTGTTCATTTGATGAGGCTAAGATTAAATTTACCTTTGGAACAATGATGGTAGTTCCAAGAGAAACAACCAAGGTATATTCCTGCCATCAGAAAATGAAATGTGGACATAGCTGGAGGACACAGAGCAAAAAGTACAGGGCATTTGTCAGACAGGAAGAAAACACAGGCACAAATACCTCAGTAAAATAATCCAAGTAGATTTCATGCTAGTACATGTAGTGCTGATCTAGACTTGGAAATAAGAAAAATTTCTGTCTATACCCACAAAACTCAACTTTATAAAAGGGAGTAATTGAATTTATGTTATTTTACGCACAGTTCAAGAAGAGCTGCTGATGGGAAGAAGTCAGTCGAATGCACAAAATTCTAATGAGAATCCAGGTATGATTAATGAAGATTTTACAAGAGAAATTAACCCCATAGTCTGTGAAAAAAGAGAGATACGACTTAATGCAGTTAAAGGATTTCCCAGCTGCTACTGCATCCCTAGAACTTGGACAAAGCTGCTCCTCAAAAAGTCCAAGAGTTCTTGGACATATGGGAAAATGTGTTAATTTTCAGATGTTTACTATCATACATTAAAATTAAATATGCCCATAAAAGATATTGAAATATGAGACTTGATGGCATTAGGAGCATATGTCACTATGATTACACAGACATCTTGAAACTATGAATGGTCAATTTAAAATGTTTATACTTAGTCTAAAAGAAATGCAAAAATATCTCAGATAAAATGAAGTATACAGTGAGTAAAATATATGGGACCAGATAGTAAAATGGAAAGTCAAGGCCCTATAATGATGACTTGCTCACAAATCTATGGGAAAGTGACCTTTTGCAACCATGAGTTAGATGGGTTAATATGCCTATAGACCAAGGCAAAGCACATGATGAAACTTTTGTTATAATGGAAGAGGTTTCAGAGTTAGATACTGTAGATCTATATCATCATCAAAAAATGAAGAAACAAACAAAAACAATCCCCCCCAAAATCCCAAAAAGCTGAAAACCAACCAACCGAAGAAACAAACAAACAAGCAAACAAAAGAACAGACTTTGCCAGTTGTCCAAACACAGGACCTAACAGGAACTGAGTTTTGAAAGCAACAGAAGAAACCACAGTTGATATTCCAAGAGCCTGAAATGGTTAAAAATGGTTACCTAACAAGCCTGTATGAGTAGGTCATTATACCTTGTCCAAGAAAATATGATAGGAGCTTGAATTTCTTGTTCAAGTGCAACCAGAGGCTAAATATGCAAATATGAGATGTATGCAGCCCTTGGAAAAACTCCCTTCTTTTGTTATGAAACAAAAATAGGGAAAGTTGAAAATGTTGATAGATTTTAGAGCTGAAGATAGATTAATTCAACAAATATGTTCTTTCCAACCATGGAATTCATTTATTTCTGTATTATCCATTTGCATAACACTGGGTTACTCAGAATAGAAATAGGCTGGAAAGAATTGGTCAAAGCAGTACTAGAGGCCAGTATGCATTTCAATGGTTAACATCACAAAGAGGCAAAGCCAGGAATCATGTAGCACAGCAAATAGAATGAAGACAGTCAGAGAGCAGTTGCTAGGTAAAGGGCAGTGTTCTGATATCCAAAGTCAGATTCAATTTGATCATGATAAAATACAAATAACAATGTTTCCTTGTACCTTTAAGATCTTTGGGTAAATGTTCACATTGTCAGGAAAGTTCTACCTCATTTACAAAGATTATACACATTGTGGAGAAGAGTTAACTGATTTTGAACTAATATTGGTGTTAGTCATGCACAAAATCATATGAGAACCAGATGCAAAGAAGATTTTTATATGGACCTTGCATTTTGAAAATGTGGATATCTTATGAAATACAAGTTTGTAGACCATTTAAGGCCCATACACAGACTATGGAGAAGTGGAGAGTTATACAACTGATATTATTTCTAATATCTATCATGCTAATATACAATTAACTTCCAAGTGTTTGAGTGGCAGGAAACATGGTCATTAACAAAGATATTACATACCAACCATTGCATGTCTCTGGTCATTTAATCCTGGTATTTCTATTGTGAGAAATTGGGTCATTTGCAATGCAATTGCTAACAAGACACCACTAAATGTAATGTTGGTCCTAGGTATAAATCAGAAAGAAAGACTAGCCTACTCTTCCAGTATGTTTATTTGATGATGCTAAGGTTACCATAAGAACAATGATTGCAGGTACAAAGAAACAACAAAGGTATATTGCTGATATCAGAAAATGAGATGGGGACCTAGCTGGGGCCACAAAGCAAAAAGTGCAGGCGGTTTGACTCTTGTAATCTAGGAAGGAAAAAAGCAGACAAACTATATCAGTGAAGTAATACCAAAAGAACTAATGTTACTACAAGTAGTGCTAATCCAGATTTGGCAATAGAAAAAAATATCTGTGAAACCCCAAAAACTCAGTTTTATACAAGTAACTAATTTAATTAATGTAATTTTTCACACAGACGAAGAAGAGCTGTTGATGGGAAGAAGTCAGCTGACTCTTCAAAATTCTAGTGTGAATGCAGGTATGATCAATGAAGATTTCAAAAGAGCAATCCTTACTCTATGAAAAATAGAGGTAGAATTTTATACCATTAGTACGATTTCCCAGCTCCAGGGCAAAGCTGTTCCAGGAGGAAAATAAGGAGTCTTTGAGGTACAGCAAAATATATCAATTTCAACTGTTAAATGATGAGACAGAAGCTAGAAAGAACCCAGAGGCCCTTCAACAGAGGAATGGATACACAAAATGTGGTACATCTACACAATAGACTATTACTCAGCTATCAAAAACGATGACTTTATGAAATTCATTGGCAAATGAACTGTAAAATATCATCCTGAGTGAGGTAACCCAATCACAGAAAAACACACATGGTATGCACTCATTGATAAGTGGTTATTAGCCCAAATGCTTGAACACCCTAGATGCACAGAACACATGAAACTCAAGAAGGATGACCAAAATGCGACCCCCTCATTTCTTCTTTAAAGGGGGAACAAGAATACCCTTGGGAGGGAATAGGGAGGCAAAGTTTAGAACAGAGGCAGAAGGAAAAGACATTCAGAGACTGCCCCACATGTGGCCCATACATATACAGCCACCCAATTAGATCAGATGGATGAAGCAAAGAAGTGCAGACTGACAGGAACCCCATGTAGATCTCTCCTGAGAGACACACCCAGAATACAGCAAATACATAGGCAAATGCCAGCAGCAAAACACTGAACTGAGAACGGGACCCCCGTTGAAGGAATCAGAGAAAGGACTGAAAGAGCTTGAAGGGGCCTGAGACCCCATATGAACAACAATGCCAACCAACCAGAGCTTCCAGTACTAAGCCACTATCCAAAGACTATACATGTACTGACCCTGGGCTCCAACCTCATAGGTAGCAATGAATAGCCACGTAAGAGCACCAATGGAAGCAGAAGCCCTTGGTCCTGCTAAGACTGAACCCCCAGTGAACGTGATTGTTTGGGGGGTAGTGCTGTAATGGGGGGAGGATGGTGAGGGGATCACCCATACAGAAGGGGAGGTGGAGGGGTTAGGGGGATGTTGGCTGTGAAACCGGGAAGGGGAATAACAATTGAAATGTAAATAAGAAATACTCAAGTTAATAAAGATGGAAAAACAAAAAAAAAACCAACAGAAAGCAGCAACGTTAAAATTCCAAGAACTACACCTTAAACATGATTATCTACCATGATTATTCTCTGATTACATCTTTGGCACTTGACAATGAAATATGATATGTGGTTGAATTTTTTGTACAATTGCAAGTTGAGGTCAAATATTGAGATTAGAATTTCCACCTTTTGGAAATCCCTTCTATTTGTTGGGTAACAAAATTAAGAAAATTTGAAGATGTTAACAGACTTTAGAGCTGAGGATAGAGTAAATCAACAAATATGTCCATTATAGCAACAACATAATTTTTCTTCTTTGTTATGCATTTGGAAAAATCTGAGTTACTCAATATAGATATAGGTTAGAAGGTATTGGTCAATGCAGTAGTAGAGGTCAATCTGCATTTTCAATGGGTAACATCACAAAGGAACAAAGGAAGGAATACTAGACTATGAAATAGAGATAGTGTAATGAAGATACTCAGAGAGCTGTTGTTAGGTGAAGGGCAGTACTATGACATCAAAAGTGTGATTTAATTTGATCATGCTAAAGTACAAAGAACAATGTTTAATTGCAGCTTTAAGATCTTGGGGGAAATGTTTAGGAGGTAGTAGGAGGTGTACAACATTTAAAATGTTATAGAAGCTCCAGAGAAGTATTCCATTATTGTAAACAAAAAATGATCTCTGGGGTGAAAAAAAAATCTTATGAGAACCAGGTGAAAGTTAGGTTTTTATAGTGAATTGATTGTTAGAAATTTTCAGTATTTGTGAAACACAAAGTCTTAGACTATTAAAAGCACAGAAACAACCTCTGGCAGACTGGACAGTGTTGAGACTGGCCTTGGTCCTAATATGTATTGTGCTTAAACATTAGGTCTTGCTATACTTAGAAATCTTTGCTATTTCAATGATACCTGAGTCACTTTAGGATACATGGTCATGTGCAAATTATTTAGAAAGGGGGAAAGCCTGTTACTCCAGCTGTGCACCTTTGAGGAGTCAATTGTTACCAAGGGGATAATGATTACACGTACACGCAAAACACACAAGACTTTTCCTGACATCAAATATTGAAAGTTATGACAAGCCTAGGGCCATAAAACAAAAACTGTGGGCCTATTGACTTTGGTCAGCCATGAAAAAATAGAGCTAAAGTAGATATACTATAAATAGAGCTAATTCTAGCTCTGTGAATGAATGCAAATCTAAGGCATAATGTTTAAGGCAGTACTGCTAATATAGTCAAAAGTAAATATATTACAAATGCAAAACTCAATGTTATAAAATCAGAAATTGAATTATTGACCTTATTCCCATAGGCATAAATGATTTGCTGCTGGAATTATTTCAAAGGAATGATCAAGGTTCCAGTGTGAATCCAGGGATGAATAATGAATATTTCACCAAAGAAAGAATTCCACAGTCTATGAGAAATTTGAGATAAGATTTAACGCACATAGGAGGATTTCTAAGCTGCTACTCATTCTAAGTCTCAAAGGAAAACCTGGTCAATCAAAACAATGTGTCTTAGGAAGTGTGGAAATATTTCAAATTTATCTGTAAATGGTTAGAAACCAAAACTCAATATCCGCTTAATACATATGGAAATAGGAGGCCTGAAGAAAATAGTAGTTACTATGATATTCCATAAATCATGAAATTCAAAATGGCCAGTTTAATATGATTGTACATGGATTATAGGAAGTGAAATATTCTCAGAGATAAAATAATATTTTCAATGATTGAAATATGTAGGACCAGAAAGCAAATTTTTTATTTAAGGCCATATGTCAGTGACCTGCTGATAAACTTACAGAGAAGAGAACTTTCACAATGTTGAGGTATACAGGTAAACATATATGTGATCCAAGACACATTACATGATGAGATTTTGTGTAAAAATCCACATGGGAAGAATATATACATACATACATATATATATATATATATATATATATGTATATATATATACACATTAAAACAACTCCAGGATTATTGCCCATTTTGCAAGCGGAATAGAACCTGAACTGAATTGCCAAAATTACAGAAGGTAGCAAGGTTAAAATTCAGAGAACTATACCTTAAATACGGTTACCTCTGGCAGACTGGACAGTGTTGAGACTGGCCTTAGTTCTAATATTTATTGTGCTTAAACATTAGATCTTGCTATAGGAGTAGATATTTGGCTACTAGGAGTAGATATTTGGCTCTTGATAAAGAAATATGATAGGAGGTTGAGTTTTTTGTACAACTGCAAATAGATGTCACATATTGAGATTACATGTCAGCCTGTGGAAAACCCTTCTATTTGCTAGGTAACAAAATAGGAAAAATTGAAGATGTTAACAGACTTTAGAGTTGAGGATAGAGTAAATTAAAAAAATGTCCATTACAACATTGACATTCATTTTCATCTTTGTTATTCATTTGGAAAAATCCTGGTTACTTAATAGAGATACAGGCTAGAAGGTATTGTTCAAAGCTAGGATATTTTGCATTTACAATGGGTAACATCACAAAGTGGCAAAGGCAGGAACACTGGACTATGAAATAGAGCTAGTAGGATGAAGATCCTCAGAGAGCAGTTGCAAGGTGAAGGGAGTACTATGACATAAAAGTCAGATTTAATTTGATCATGCAAAAGACAAAATCAATGCTTATTGCAGCTTTCACATCCTGCAGAAAAAGTTCATGAGGTAGTAGACAGTGTACCTCATTTATGAAGATTATATAAATACTGGAGAATTTTTCCCTTATTCTAAACTAATAATGATCTTAGGGATGAACAGTATCTAATGAAAACAAGATGCAAGGAAGGTTTTTATAAGGAACTGATTGTTTGAAATTTTCAATATCCTATGAAAGACAATGTCATAGATCATTAAAGCCCTAGAAATCACCTCCAGCTTACTGGAGGGTGATGAGACTAATCTTGGTACAAATATTTTCATTGCTAACATATTAGCTCTTACTGTACCTAGAGGTCTCTGTTCCCTCAATGACACATGAACCTGTTGCAGGATATATGGTCAGGTGCAAATTAATTAGAAAAGAATTATTTAGGTCTCCTACCTCAAAAAGATTGGTGACTTTAATTGAGAAATTTGGGCCTTAGAAACACAGTTTTAAACAAGACACCCCTAGGTGAAATGGTATTCCTACGTGTAAATCAGGAAATATGCCTGTGACGACAGCTGTGTTCCTGTGATGAGTCAATTGTTACCATTATAAGAATGATTGTAGGTCCAAAAGAGACACACAAGGCCTATTCTTGACAACAAATATTGAAAGTTATGCCTAGCTTACAGCCACAAAAGAAAAAGTATAGACCTCCTGATTTCGGTCAGCCAAGAAGGAATAGTGAGTCAAATCTGACTCTATGAATTTGTGCAAATCTAATGCATGATGTTTCAGGCAATACTGCCTATAGCTGTCTAAAGGCAAATACCTTACTCACAAACACAAAACTCAATATTATAAAAGACACTAATTGAACTAATGATCTTACTCCCATAGGCATAAACAATTTGCTGTTGCAATTATTTCAAAGGAATCATCAAAGTTCCAATGTGAATACAAGCATGAATTATGAATATTTCACAACTAAAACAAGTACATGGTATTTGAGAAAATTGAGATAAAATTTAATGCACTTTGTATGATTTCTGAGGTGCAACTCTCTACAAATCACTAAGGAAAACCTGGTTCAATAAAAAGAACAGGTGTCTTGGGAAGTATGGAAATATATGTCAATTTCAGCATTTACTTGTCAGAAACATAAATCGACATGCACTTAATATTTTTGGAAATGGGAGTCTTGATGAAAATAGAAACATATGTTACTATGATATTCCAGAAATTTTGAATTTCAAATTTGCCTGTTTAAAAAGACTATACCCAGATTATAGGAAGTGACAGTTACCACAGATAAAGTGTTCAATGAGTTAAATGTGCGGTACCAGAAAGTCGATTGTTTTATTCAAGAATATATGACAATGACATACAGGGAAGAGAACATTTACAATCTTGAGGTACATGGACCAATATAAAAGTGATCAAAGATATACTACATGATGAAATTTAGTGTAAAATGGAGTATTCAGCATGTGACAAGGTTATATATGTAATTAAAGACAACTGCAGTAATTGTAAATTGTCCAAACACAGAATGGAACCTGAACTGAGTTTCCAAAACTTCAGATGTAAGCAAGTTTAAAATTCAAAGAACTATACCTTGAATATGTTAACTTCCCATGTCCTCTCGGAGTAGATCTTTGGCTCTTTACAAAGAAATATGATAGGTGCTTGGTTTCTTTGTACAAGTGGAGGTAGAGTTCAAATATTTAGATTAAAATTTCAGACTTTGAAATTTCCTTGGTTTGTTAGGTAACAAAAATTTAAACAATTGAGGATGTTTAGAGCTGAGGCCAGAGTAAATCAACAAATATGTCCATTACAGAAATGAAAATCATTTTCTTGTTTGTTATCCATTTGGAAAAATCTGGGTTACTCAATATACATATAGGCTAGAATATATTTGTCAACACGATAGTAAAGGCAAGACTGCATTTGCAATGTGTAACATCATAAAGGGACAAATGCAGGAATACTTAACCATGAAATAGAGCTAGTAGAATAAAGATACTCAGAGAGCAGTTGCTAGAGGGAAGGCAATATTATGACATCAAAAGTCAGATTTAATTTGATCATGCTAAAGTACAAAGAACAATGTTTCATTGTTTTAAGAGTCTTGGAGGAAAAGTTCAGGAGGAAGTAGGAGGTGTACCACATTTATAAAGGTTATAGAAATTCTAGAGAATGGTTTCTTATAAACTACTTTTGATATCAGAGATGAAAATATCTTATGAGAACCAAATGCAAGCAATGTTTTTATAGGGAGTTGATTGTTAGAAATTTTCAATATCTTATGAAGTAAAAAGTTTTAGACTACTAAAGGCCTAGAAACCCCCTCTGGCTGACTTGATGGTGATGAGACTGGTCTTCGTTCTAATATTTATTATGTCAAAGTATTAGGTCTTCCTATACTTACAAGTCTCTCTTATCTCAATGACACCTGCTTCAGTTGCAGGATACATGGTCAGGTACATATTATTTTGAAAAGAATTCTTTAGGTCTCCTGTCTTATAATGATTAGTGACTTTAATGGAGAAATTTTGGCAGTAGAAAGAATGTTTTGAACAAGACATCCCTAGAAGAAGTGGTTTACCTACATATAAATCAGGAAAAAAGCCTGTTAGTCCTTCTGTACACCTTTGATGAGTCAAATGCTACCAATGGGACAGTGATTACAGGTACATTCGAACACATGTCCTTTTCATGACATCAAAATTTGAAAATTATGACAAGCTACGTGACACGACAAAACCTGTAGGCCTATTAATTCTAGTCAGTCAAGTAGGAATAGTGAACCCAATCTAGCTCTATGAATTAATGCAAATCTAATGCATGATACTTAAGGCACTTTTGTTTATACCTGTCTAAAGTTAAATATCTTACACACAAATGCAAAATTCAATGTTATAAAATCACGAACTGAACTTACTTCAAAGGAATGACCTATGTTCCAATGTGAATCCAGGTATGAATTATGAATATTTCACAAAAGAAAAAGTCCATAGTCTATGAGAAAATTGAAATAAAATTTAATGCCCTTCAAAGGATTCCTGAGCTGCTACTCTCACCATATCACTAAGGAAAACCTGGTCTGGTAAATATAACAGGTATCTTATGAAGTATGGAATAATATGTCAATTTCACCTCAGAAACTAGAGTCAATATGCACTTAATACTTATAGAAACGAGAGTCTTGATGAAAATAGGAATGTTTGTTAATATGATATTCCAGAAATCATGAAATTGAATTGGGCCTGTTTACAATTATTATATCCAGGTTATAGGAAGTGACAAGTTTTCACAGATTAAATGAAGTGTTCAGTGAGTTCAGTGTGTAGGACGTGAAAGTCAATTGCTATTTAAGGACATATGACAGTGAAATGCCTAAAAACTTACAGGGAAGAGAATGTTCACAATCTTGAAGTACAATGACCAATATAAAAGTGTTCAAAGACATATTGCATGATGAAATTTAGTGTAAAATGGAGTATTCTGCATGCAAAGAGGGTATATATAACTTTAAAAACAATCCTCGGAATTGTTGATTGTTCAAACACAGAAAGAAACCTGAAATGATTTGCCAAAACTACAGAGAGTAACAAGGTTAAAATTCTGAGAACTATAACTTGAACATGGTTACCTCCCATGTATACAATGAGTAGAACTTTGGCACTTGACAAAGAAATAAGATATGGGCTAGAAATTTTTGTACAGGTGCAAGTAGAGAATGGAAATCCCTTCTATTTGTTAGGTGACAAAAATATGAAAAATCGTGGATGTTAACAAACATTAGAGTAGACGATAGAGTAAATCGACAAATATGGCCATTAAAGCAATGACATTCATTTTCTTCTTTTTTATCCATTTGGATAAATCCAGGTTGCTCAAAATAGGCATAGACTGGAAGGTATTGATCAACGCAGTAGTAGAGGCCACTTGGCATTAGCAAAAGGTAACATCACAAAAAGACAAATGAAGGAATACTTAACCATGACAGAGGGCTAGTATAATCAAAGTACTCAGAGACCATTTGCTAGGTGAAGGCAGGACTGTGACATCAAGAATAAGAGTTAATTTGACCATGCTAAGGTACAAAGAACACAGTTTCATTGTAGCTTTAAGACCTTGCTGGAACTGGAAAATATCATCCTGAGTGAGGTAACCCAATCACAGAAAACACGCATGGTGTGCACTCATTGATAAGTGGCTCTTATCCCAAATGCTTGAATTACCCTAGATGCACAGAACATATGAAACTCAAGAAGGATGACCAAAATGCGAATGCTTCACTCCTTCTTTAAAAAGGGAACAAGAATACCCTTGGCAGGGAATGGGGAGTCAAAGTTTAGAACAGAGGCAGAAGGAAAACACATTCAGAGCCTGACGCACATGTGGTCCATACATATACAGGCACCCAATTAGATCAGATAGATGAAGCAAAGAGGTGCAGACCTACAGAAACCGGATGTAGATCTCTTCTGAGAGACATAGCCAGAATACAGCAAATACATAGGCGAAGGCCAGCAGCAAACCACTGAACTGGGAACGGGACCCCCGTTGAAGGAATCAGAGAAAGGACTGGAAGAGCTTGTAGGGGCTAGAGACCACATATGAACAACAATGCCAAGCAACCAGAGCTACCAGGGACTAAGCCACTACCCAAAAACTATACATGTACTGACCTGGGCTCCAACCTCATAGATAGCAATGAATAGCCTAATAAGAACACCAGTGGAAGGGGAAGCTCTTGGTCCTGCCAAGAATGAACACCTAGTGAACGTGATTGGTGGGGGGAGGGTGGTAATGGGGAAGGATGGGGAGGGGAACACCATATTGAAGGGGAAGGGGAGGGATTGGGGGATGATGGCCGTGAAACTGGGAAAGGGAATAACAATCAAAATGTAAATAAGAAATACTCCAGTTAATAAAGATAAAAAAATTACAAAAAAAGAAAAATTAAAAAAAAAACGGAGGCAAAAAATGTACCTTAGGAAATAAGGAAATCTAGGTCAAATAATTCTGTTAATGGTCCGAAGCCAGGAATCGATATGCAATTAATACTTTGGAAATAGAAGGCTTAGTGGAGTCAAGTGTTACCAATCAGGCAATGATTGCAGGTAGAGTCAAAACACACGAGGACTTTTCGGGACATTCTTTATATCGATTGTTGAAATTTTTGATGAGCATAGGGTCCCGTAACCAAACGTATAGGCATACTGACATTGGTCAGCCAAGAAGAAATGGTAAGCAAAATCTTGCACTATGAATTAATGCATGATGCTTAAGGCAGTACTGCTTATAGTAGTTTAAAGGCAAAAGGCTTATTCACAGATGCTAAACTCAATATTATAAGATCAGGGATTGAACTATTGACCTTATTCCCATAGGCATAAACGATTTGCTCTTGGAATTTTTTCAAAGGAATGGACAAATTTCCACTGGGAATCCAGATATGAAAAAGGAACATTTCACAAATGACAGAATTCCACGATGTATGAGAAAATTGAGATAAAATTTACTTCACATAGTAGGGTTCCTAAACATCTACTCTCTCTATGACTCTATGAAAAATATAATATATAAAAAATTAAGAAAAATAAAAAAGAATGGAATCAAAAAAATTTACCTTAGGAAATAAGGAAATCTATGTCAAATACTTCTGTTAATAGTCTGAACGAAGGAATCGATAAGCACTTAATTCTCATCGAAATAGGTGGCTTGATGTAAATAGTAATTTATGTTATTATGATATTCCAGAAATCTCGAAATTAAAAATCGCCAGTTAAATATGATTATGTCCAGATTATTGGAAGTGAAATATGCTTTCAGATAAACTAACCTGTTCAATGATTTAAATATGTGTGATCTGAAAGTCGAGTATTTTATTAAAGGCCATATGTCAATTATCTGCCCACAACATTACAGTAAATACTGCCTTTAGTATTTTGAGGTATACAGGTGTATATACATGTGATCCACGTTACATTACATATGGAAATTTTATGTACCATAGAGTATTGTGCATAGATAAATTTATATATGTCATTAAAATCAATTGCAGGATTTGCCAACTGTTCAAATACAGAACGGAACCTGACCTGAGTTGAGAAACTACAGAAGGCAGAAAAGTTTCAAATTCCAAGAACAATACACTGGATATGTTTCCGTAAAACACCCCTTGACAATGAAGTATGATAGGTGGTTGAATAGTTTGAACAAGTGCAAGTAGTGGTCAATGATTTAGGTTTGAAAGTCACCCTTTGGTTTTCCTTTCTCTTTGATAGATTACATGAATTTGAAGAATTGAGGATGTTAGCAGACTTTGCAGCTGAGGATAGTGTCAGTCAGAAAATATGCCCTTCATAGCAATGACATTCAATTTTTATTTGTTATCCACATGAAAAAAAATTGGCGTTACTCAATATAAATATTGGCTAGAAATTATTGGTCAATGCAGGAATTACACCAGTTTATATTAGCAGTGGGTTACATAACATAGGGAGAAATGCAGGAATACTGGTGTATCAAATAGAGCTAGGGGAATAAAGATGTCCATAATTTCCAGGGCAAGGGCACTATTATGATATCAAAAGTCAGCTTTACTTGTTAAGGTTAAAGTAAGAAGAACAATGATTCATTTCAGCTTTAAGATCTTGGGGAAAAATTTCAGGAGGCAGTAAAAGGTATAACACATTAAAAAGTTTATAGAAATTCTACATAGGGTTCGATTATTTTACACTAATTATGATTTCAGGGATGAAAAATTCCCTCATGAGAATCAGATGCAAGGTAGGTTTTTACAGGGAACAGATTTTTAGCAACTTGCAATACCTTATGAAATACAAGTTGTTAGACTATGAAATGCCCACAAACCATCTCATAATGACTCTACAGTGATGAGACCTGTTGAATTTTCATAACAGTTCAGGTTAACATATTAGGTACTGCTTTACTTAGAAGTATCTGCTATCTGAATGACACCTAAGTGATTTGCAGGATAAACGGTCATGTGAAAATTATTTAGAACAGAAATTTATAGGTCTGTTGAATGAAAGTGATTCGTTATTTTAATGGAATAATTTGAGCACTGGAAAGAAAATTTGGAATAGGCCAACCATAGGAGGAGGGTTTTTCTACATATAAAAAAAATCAGGACAAAGCCTGTGACTCCAGGTGTGTAACTTTGATGAGTCAAGTTGAAACAATGATTGTAGGACCAAGAGAAAAACATAAAAACTTTTGGTGACATCAAAAGTTGAAAGTTATGCCCAGCCTAGGGCCACACCTCTAGACGTTTTTTAGCCAAGAAGGAGTAGTGAGCCAAAACTAGCTCTACGAATTAGTGAAAATGTAATGCATGATGTTTAGGCAGTACTGCTTATACTTTTCTAAAGGTTTGCTTTTTAAGCACAAAAGCAAACTGAATGTTATAAAGTCGATAATTGAACTAATGATCTTACTCCCTTAGGCATAAATGATGTGTTAATGCAATTTCCTGAAAGGAATGACCCAAGTTCCAATGCGAATCCAGGTATGAATTATGAATATTTCACAATAAAATGGTCTAGGAGAAAATTGAGATAAAATTTAATGCCATTTGTAGGAATTCTGTGCCAATACTCTCCCTACATCACTAAAGAAAATCTGGTCCAGAACAGAGAGAAGATGTCTTAAAAGTATGGAAATATGTCAATTTCACCAGATAATGGCCAGAAATTAGATTCACTATGAAAATTATACTTATGAAAATGAGAGTGTTGATTGAAATACTTACATCCGAGTATGTGCTATTCGAGAAAACTTGAAATTCAGTGTTGACAGTTTAAAATGATTACACAGAGATTAGAGGATGTGACACGATCTCACAGATAAAATAAGTTTTCATTGAGTTAAATCAGTGGGACAGGAAATTCAAGTGTTTTATTTAAGGACATACAAAGACCATCTGGAACCCTGGTGCACTTAAGTTCCCGGAAGGGGCGGCACAGGTCTTCCCGGTTGCTGCCGCTGCAGAAAGCCCGTGGGCAGCACCCCACGAGCGAACCTGAGCCTCGGGACCACAGGTAAGACCAAATTTTCTGCTGCAAGAAAGCTGCCTGGTGAACTCAAGACACAGGCCCACAGGAACAGGTGAAGACCTGTAGAGAGGAAAAACTACACGCCAGAAAGCAGAACACTCTGTCCCCATAACTGACTGAAAGAGAGGAAAACAGGTCTACAGCACTCCTGTCACACAGGCTTATAGGACAGTCAAGCCACTGTCAGAAATAGCAGAACAAAGTAACACTAGAGATAATCTGATGGCGAGAGGCAAGCGCAGGAACCCAAGCAACAGAAACCAAGACTACATGGCACCATCGGAGCCCAATTCTCCCATCAAAACAAACATGGAATATCCAAACACACCAGAAAAGCAAGATCTATTTTCAAAATCATATTTGATCATGATGCTGGAGGACTTCAAAAAAGACATGAAGAACTCCCTTAGAGAACAAGTAGAAGCCTACAGAGAGGAATCGCAAAAATCCCTGAAAGAATTCCAGGAAAACACAATCAAACAGTTGAAGGAATTAAAAATGGAAATAGAAGCAATCAAGAAAGAACACATGGAAACAACCCTGGATATAGAAAACCAAAAGAAGAGACAAGGAGCTGTAGATACAAGCCTCACCAACAGAATTCAAGAGATGGAAGAGAGAATCTCAGGAGCAGAAGATTCCATAGAAATCATTGACTCAACTGTCAAAGATAATGTAAAGCGGAAAAAGCTACTGCTCCAAAACATACAGGAAATCCAGGACTCAATGAGAAGATCAAACCTAAGGATAATAGGTATAGAAGAGAGTGAAGACTCCCAGCTCAAAGGACCAGTAAATATCTTCAACAAAATCATAGAAGAAAACTTCCCCAACCTAAAAAAAGAGATACCCATAGACATACAAGAAGCCTACAGAACTCCAAATAGATTGGACCAGAAAAGAAACACCTCCCGTCACATAATTGTCAAAACACCAAACGCACAAAATAAAGAAAGAATATTAAAAGCAGTAAGGGAAAAAGGTCAAGTAACATATAAAGGGAGACCTATCAGAATCATACCAGACTTCTCGCCAGAAACTATGAAGGCCAGAAGATCCTGGACTGATGTCATACAGACCCTAAGAGAACACAAATGCCAGCCCAGGTTACTGTATCCAGCAAAACTCTCAATTAACATTGATGGAGAAACCAAGATATTCCATGACAAAACCAAATTTACACAATATCTTTCTACAAATCCAGCACTACAAAGGATAATAAATGGTAAAGCCCAACATAAGGAGGCAAGCTATACCCTAGAAGAAGCAAGACACTAATCGTCTTGGCAACAAAACAAAGAGAATGAAAGCACACAAACATAACCTCACATCCAAATATGAATATAAAGGGAAGCAATAATCACTATTCCTTAATATCTCTCAATAACAATGGCCTCAACTCCCCAATAAAAAGACATAGATTAACAAACTGGATACGCAATGAGGACCCTGCATTCTGCTGCCTACAGGAAACACACCTCAGAGAAAAAGACAGACACTACCTCAGAGTGAAAGGCTGGAAAACAACTTTCCAAGCAAATGGTCAGAAGAAGCAAGCTGGAGTAGCCATTCTAATATCAAATAAAATCAATTTCCAACTAAAAGTCATCAAAAAAGATAAGGAAGGACACTTCATATTCATCAAAGGAAAAATCCACCAAGATGAACTCTCAATCCTAAATATCTATGCCCCAAATACAAGGGCACCTACATACGTAAAAGAAACCTTACTAAAGCTCAAAACACACATTGCACCTCACACAATAATAGTGGGAGACTTCAACACCCCACTCTCATCAATGGACAGATCATGGAAACAGAAATTAAACAGTGATGTCGACAGACTAAGAGAAGTCATGAGCCAAATGGACTTAACGGATATTTATAGAACATTCTATCCTAAAGCAAAAGGATATACCTTCTTCTCAGCTCCTCATGGTACTTTCTCCAAAATTGACCATATAATTGGTCAAAAACCGGGCCTCAAAAGGTACAGAAAGATAGAGATAATCCCATGCGTGCTATCGGACCACCACGGCCTAAAACTGGTCTTCAATAACAATAAGGGAAGAATGCCCACATATACGTGGAAATTGAACAATGCTCTACTCAATGATAACCTGGTCAAGGAAGAAATAAAGAAAGAAATTAAAAACTTTATAGAATTTAATGAAAATGAAGATACAACATACTCAAACTTATGGGACACAATGAAAGCTGTGCTAAGAGGAAAACTCATAGCGCTGAGTGCCTGCAGAAAGAAACAGGAAAGAGCATATGTCAGCAGCTTGACAGCACACCTAAAAGCTCTAGAACAAAAAGAAGCAAATACACCCAGGAGGAGTAGAAGGCAGGAAATAATCAAACTCAGAGCTGAAATCAACCAAGTAGAAACAAAAAGGACCATAGAAAGAATCAACAGAATCAAAAGTTGGTTCTTTGAGAAAATCAACAAGATAGATAAACCCTTAGCCAGACTAACGAGAGGACACAGAGAGTGCGTCCAAATTAACAAAATCAGAAATGAAAAGGGAGACATAACTACAGATTCAGAGGAAATTCAAAAAATCATCAGATCTTACTATAAAAACCTATATTCAACAAAATTTGAAAATCTTCAGGAAATGGACAATTTCCTAGACAGATACCAGGTACCGAAGTTAAATCAGGAACAGATAAACCAGTTAAACAACCCCATAACTCCTAAGGAAATAGAAGCAGTCATTAAAGGTCTTCCAACCAAAAAGAGCCCAGGTCCAGACGGGTTTAGTGCAGAATTCTATCAAACCTTCATAGAAGACCTCATAGCAATATTATCCAAACTACTCCACAAAATTGAAACAGATGGATCACTACCGAATTCCTTCTACGAAGCCACAATTACTCTTATACCTAAACCACACAAAGACACAACAAAGAAAGAGAACTTCAGACCAATTTCCCTTATGAATATCGACGCAAAAATACTCAATAAAATTCTGGCAAACCGAAGTCAAGAGCACATCAAAACAATCATCCACCATGATCAAGTAGGCTTCATCCCAGGCATGCAGGGATGGTTTAATATACGGAAAACCATCAACGTGATCCATCATATAAACAAACTGAAAGAACAAAACCACATGATCATTTCATTAGATGCTGAGAAAGCATTTGACAAAATTCAACACCCCTTCATGATAAAAGTCCTGGAAAGAATAGGAATTCAAGGCCCATACCTAAACATAGTAAAAGCCATATACAGCAAACCAGTCGCTAACATTAAACTAAATGGAGAGAAACTTGAAGCAATCCCACTAAAATCAGGGACTAGACAAGGCTGCCCACTCTCTCCCTACTTATTCAATATAGTTCTTGAAGTTCTAGCCAGAGCAATCAGACAACAAAAGGAGATCAAGGGGATACAGATCGGAAAAGAAGAGGTCAAAATATCACTATTTGCAGATGACATGATAGTATATTTAAGTGATCCCAAAAGTTCCACCAGAGAACTACTAAAGCTGATAAACAACTTCAGCAAAGTGGCTGGGTATAAAATTAACTCAAATAAATCAGTTGCCTTCCTCTATACAAAAGAGAAACAAGCCGAGAAAGAAATTAGGGAAACGACACCCTTCATAATAGACCCAAATAATATAAAGTACCTCGGTGTCACTTTAACCAAGCAAGTAAAAGATCTGTACAATAAGAACTTCAAGACACTGAGGAAAGAAATTGAAGAAGACCTCAGAAGATGGAAAGATCTCCCATGCTCATGGATTGGCAGGATTAATATAGTAAAAATGGCCATTTTACCAAAAGCAATCTACAGATTCAATGCAATCCCCATCAAAATACCAATCCAATTCTTCAAAGAGTTAGACAGAACAATTTGCAAATTCACCTGGCATAACAAAAAACCCAGGATAGCTAAAGCTATCCTCAACAATAAAAGGACTTCAGGGGGAATCACTATCCCTGAACTCAAGCAGTATTACAGAGCAATAGTGATAAAAACTGCATGGTATTGGTACAGAGACAGACAGATAGACCAATGGAATAGAATTGAAGATCCAGAAATGAACCCACACACCTATGGTCACTTGATTTTTGACAAAGGAGCCAAAACCATCCAATGGAAAAAATATAGCATTTTCAGCAAATGGTGCTGGTTCAACTGGAGGGCAACATGTAGAAGAATGCAGATCGATCCATGCTTATCACCCTGTACAAAGCTTAAGTCCAAGTGGATCAAGGACCTCCACATCAAACCAGACACACTCAAACTAATAGAAGAAAAACTAGGGAAGCATCTGGAACACATGGGCACTGGAAAAAATTTCCTGAACAAAACCCCAATGGCTTATGCTCTAAGATCAAGAATCGACAAATGGGATCTCATAAAACTGCAAAGCTTCTGTAAGGCAAAGGACACGGTGGTTAGGACAAAACGGCAACCAACAGATTGGGAAAAGATCTTTACCAATCCTACAACAGATAGAGGCCTTATATCCAAAATATACAAAGAACTCAAGAAGTTAGACCGCAGGGAAACAAATAACCCTATTAAAAAATGGGGTTCAGGGCTAAACAAAGAATTCACAGCTGAGGAATGCCGAATGGCTGAGAAACACCTAAAGAAATGTTCAACATCTTTAGTCATAAGGGAAATGCAAATCAAAACAACCCTGAGATTTCACCTCACACCAGTGAGAATGGCTAAGATCAAAAACTCAGGTGACAGCAGATGTGGCGAGGATGTAGAGAAAGAGGAACACTCCTCCATTGTTGGTGGGATTGCAGACTGGTAAAACCATTCTGGAAATCAGTCTGGAGGATCCTCAGAAAATTGGACATTGAACTGCCTTAGGATCCAGCTATACCTCTCTTGGGCATATACCCAAAAGATGCCTCAACATATAAAGGAGACACGTGCTCCACTATGTTCATCGCAGCCTTATTTATAATAGCCAGAAAATGGAAAGAACCCAGATGCCCTTCAACAGAGGAATGGATACAGGAAATGTGGTACATCTACACAATGGAATATTACTCAGCTATCAAAAACAACGAGTTTATGAAATTCGTAGGCAAATGGTTGGAACTGGAAAATATCATCCTGAGTGAGCTAACCCAATCACAGAAAGACATACATGGTATGCACTCATTGATAAGTGGCTATTAGCCCAAATGCTTGAATTACCCTAGATCCCTAGAACAAACGAAACTCAAGACGGATGATCAAAATGTGAATGCTTCACTCCTTCTTTAAATGAGGAAAAAGAATACCCTTGGCAGGGAAGGGAGAGGCAAAAATTAAAACAGAGACTGAAGGAACACCCAATCAGAGCCTGCCCCACATGTGGCCCATACATATACAGCCACCCAATTAGACAAGATGGATGAAGCAAAGAAGTGCAGACCGACAGGAGCCGGATGTAGATCGCTCCTGAGAGACACAGCCAGAATACAGCAAATACAGAGGTGAATGCCAGCAGCAAACCACTGAACTGAGAATAGGTCCCCCGTTGAAGGAATCACAGAAAGAACTGGAAGAGCTTGAAGGGGCTCGAGACCCCAAAAGTAGAACAATGTCAAGCAACCAGAGCTTCCAGGGACTAAGCCACTACCTAAAGACTATATATGGACTGACCCTGGACTCTGACCCCATAGGTAGCAATGAATATCCTAGTAAGAGCACCAGTGGAAGGGGAAGCCCTGGGTCCTGCTAAGACTGAACCCCCAGTGAACTAGACTATGGGGGGAGGGCGGCAATGGGGGGAGGGTTGGGAGGGGAACACCCATAAGGAAGGGGAGGGGGGAGGGGGATTTTGCCCGGAAACCGGGAAAGGGAATAACACTTGAAATGTATATAAGAAATACTCAAGTTAATAATAAAAAAAAAAAAAAAGGACATACGACAATGACATGCCCATAAACTTACTGGGAAGAGAATGTTCACAGTCGTGAGGTGCAATGGGCAATAGAAAAGTGATCAAGGTCATATTACATGATGAAATTTATGTAATATAGGGTATACTAGAGTCTTCTCCATGTGATGGAGTTATATATGTCATTAAAATCAACCCTCGAGATTGTGAATTATCAAAACACAGAAAGAACCCTGAACTGATTCGCTAAAATCAATAGAAGGAAACAAAATTAAAATTTCAAGAATGATAAATTGATCATGGTTTCTTCTCAGATCCACAAAGAGTAGATCTTTGGCCCTTCATAAAGACATATGATAGGTGCTAGAAACTTTGGTACAAGAACAAGTAGCTTAGAAATATTTAGATTAGAAAGTCAGCCTTTGGAAATCCCTTCTATCAGATACATTACAAAAACATTAAAAATTGAGAATGTTATCAGACTATACAGATTAGGATAGAGTAAATCAAGCAATAAGTCCATTACAGCAATGACATTCATTTCTTCTCTTTTATCCATTTGCAAAACCAACGGGATACCCCAAACAGACATAGGCTAGAAAGTGTTGGCCAATGCAGTAGTAGAGGCCATTTAACATTCGCAATGGGTAACATGACAAAGGGACAAGGGCAGGAACACTTCACCATGAAGCAGAGCTAGTAGGATCAATGACTCAGAGAGCAGTTGATAGGCGAAGGGAAGATTTGTGACATCAAAAGTCAGATTTTATTTGATGATAAAATTCAATGTACAAAGAACAATGTTTCACTGTAGCTTTAAGATCTTGGGAGAAAAGTTCCAGAGGTAGTAGAAGGTGTACCAAATATATGAAGGTTACAAAAAATATAAAGAAGTGTCGAATCATCATACATAAATAATGATCTCTGGGGTAAACAAAATCTTATGAGCACCGGATGAAAGGAAGCTTTTATTAAGGAATTGATTGTAAGAAATTTACAACTTATAAAATGCAAATTCACAGCCTATTACAGGCTCAGGTACCACCTCTGGCTCAGTGGTACGGTGATAAGCCTGGCCTTGGTTCTAATATTTATTATGAATATATACTCGGTCTTGCTGTATGTAGGAGTATCTATTATCTCCATTAAACTGGTCCTTTGCAGGATGCATTTTTATGTGCAAAGTTATTTAGAAAAGTATTCTGGAGTCTCATGACTCATAATGATTGGTGATTTCAATGGAGTAATTTGGTCAGTAGAAAGACAGATTTGAACAAGACGTCCCCAGGAGAAGTGGATTTCCTACATATAAATAAGAGAAAAAAACTATGTCTCCAGCTGTGTTACCTTAGTGAGTCAAGTGTTACAAAACAGGCAATGATTGCAGGTACAATCAAAACATACGAGGCCTTTTCGGGACATTCATGATATCGATTGTTGAAATTTTTGATGAGCATAGGCTCCCGTAACCAAACGTATAGGCCTACTGACATTGGTCATGCAAGAAGAAATGGTAAGCAAAAGCTTGCACTATGAATTAATGCATGATGCTTATGGCAGTACTGCTTATACTAGTTTAAAGCAAAAGGGTCGATTATTCTACACTAATTATGATTTCAGGGATGAAAAATCTTCATGAGAATCAGATGCAAGATAGGCTTTTACAGGGAACATGTTTTTAGCAATTTGAAAAACCTTAAGTAATACAAGGGGTTAGACTATGAAATGCCCAGAAACCATCCCTCAGTGACTCTACACTGGTGACAACTGTCTAATTTTTAATACTGTTCAGGTTAATATAGTAGGTACTGCTTTACTTAGAAGTATCTGCTATCTGAATGACACCTAAGTGATTTGCAGGATAAATGGTCATGTGCAAATATTTTGGAACAGAAATTTATAGGTCTGTTGAATGAAACTGATTCGTAATTTTAATGGAATAATTTGAGCAGTGGAAAGACAATTTGGAATAGGCCAACCATAGGAGGAGGGTTTTTCTACATATAAAAAATCAACACAATGCCTGTGACTCCAGGTGTGTAACTTTGATGAGTCAAGTTGAAACAATGATTGTAGGACCAAGAGAAAAACATAAGAAATTTTGGTGACATCAAAAGTTGAAAGTTATGCCCAGCCTAGGGCCAAACCTCTAGACGTTTTTTAGCCAAGAAGGAGTAGTGAGCCAAAACTGGCTCTACGAATTAGTGAAAATGTAATGCATGATGTTTAGGCAGTACTGCTTATACTTTTCTAAAGGTTAGCTTTTTAAGCACAAAAGCAGAGTGAATGTTAGAAAGTCACTAATTGAACTAATGATCTTAATCCTTTAGGCATAAATGTTGTGGTAATACAATTTCCTCAAAGGAATGACCCAAGTTCCAATGTGAATCCAGGTATGAATTATGAATATTTCACAATAAAATGGTCTAGGAGAAAATTGAGATAAAATTTAATGCCATTTGTAGGAATTCTGTGCCAATACTCTCCCTACATCACTAAAGAAAATCTGGTCCAGAACAGAGAGAAGATGTCTTACAAAGTATGGAAATATGTCAGTTTCACCAGATAATGGCCAGATATTAGATTCACTATGAACATTATACTTATGAAAATGAGAGTGTTGATTGAAATACGTACATTCGAGTATGTGCTATTCAAAAAATCTTGAAATTCAGTGTTGACAGTTTAAAATGATTACACAGAGATTAGAGGATGTGACAGGATCTCACAGATAAAATAAGTTTTCAATGAGTTAAATCAGTGGGGCAGGAAATTCAAGTGTTTTATTTAAGGACATACGACAATGACATGCCCATAAACTTACTGGGAAGAGAATGTTCACACTCGTGAGG
This sequence comes from Rattus norvegicus, assembly GCF_021556685.1. NCBI lineage: Eukaryota > Metazoa > Chordata > Mammalia > Rodentia > Muridae > Rattus > Rattus norvegicus. The sequence continues at coordinate 133,385,567 of NC_141538.1, forward strand.
TGCAATGGGCAATAGAAAAGTGATCAAGGTCATATTACATTATGAAATTTAGTGTAATATAGAGTATACTAGAGTCTTCTGCATGTAATGGAGTTATATATGTCATTAAAATCAACCCTCAAGACTGTCAATTATCCAAACACAGAAAGAAATCTGAACTGATTAGCTAAAATCTATAGAAGGAAACAAAATTAAAATTCCAAGAATGATATTTTGTTCATGGCTTCTTCTCAGATCCACAAAGAGTAGATCTTTGGCCCTTCATAAAGACATAAGACAGGTGCTTGAAACTTTGGTACAAGTCATGTAGATTAGAAATATTTATATTAGAAAGTCAGCCTTTGGAAATCCCTTCTATGAGATACATTACAAAAACTTAAAAATTGAGAATGTTGTCAGAATATACAGCCGAGGATAGAGTAAGTCAAGCAATAAGTCCATTACAGCAATGACATTCATTTCTTCTTTTTTATCCATTTGCAAAACCAATGGGATACCCCAAACAGACATAGGCTAGAAAGTGTTGGCCAATGCAGTAGTAGAGGCCATTTAACATTCGCAATGGTTAACATGACAAAGGGACAAGGGCAGGAACGCTTCACCATGAAGCAGAGCTAGTAGGATCAATGACTCAGAGAGCAGTTGATAGGTGAAGGGAAGTTCTGTAACATCAAAAGTCAGATTTAATTTGATGATGAAAATTCACTGTACAAAGGACAATGTTTCACTGTAGCTTTAAGATCTTGGGAGAAAAGTTCCAGAGGTATTAGAAGGTGTACCTAATATATGAAGGTTACAGTAAATATAAAGAAGCATCCCATCATTATAAATAAATAATGATCTCTGGGATAAACAAAATCTTATGAGCACCGGATGAAAGGAAGCTTTTATTAAGGAAATGATTGTAAGAAATTTACAACAACTTATAAAATGCAAATTCTCAGCCAATTACAGGCCCAGAAACCACCTCGGGCTCAGTGGTATGGTGATAAGCCTGGCCTTGGTTCTAATATTTACTATGATTACATACTCGGTCTTGCTGTATGTAGAAGTGTCTATTATCTCCATGACACCTGAGACCTTTGCAGGATACATTTTTATTTGCAAAATTATTTAGAAAAGTATTCTGGGGTCTCATGACTCTTAATGATTGGTGATTTCAATGGAGTAATTTGGGCAGTAGAAAGACAGTTTTGAACAAGCCGTCCCTAGGAGGAGTAGATTTCCTACATATAAATAAGAGAAAAAACTGTTCCTCCAGCTGTGTACCTTAGTGGAGTCAAGGTTACCAAACAGGCAATGATTGCAGGTACAGTCAAAACATACAAGGACTTTTCGGGATATTCATAATATCGATTGTTGAAATTTGTGATGAGCATAGACTCCCGTAACCAAACATATAGGCCTACTGACATTGGTCAGCCAAGAAGAAATTGTAAGCAAAATCTTGCACTATGAATTAATGCATGATGCTTATGGCAGTACTGCTTATACTAATTTAAAGCAAAAGGGGTCGATTATTATACACTAATTATGATTTCAGGGATGAAAAATCCTTCATGAGAATCAGATGCAAGATAGGCTTTTACAGGGAACAGATTTTTAGCAATTTGAAAAACCTTAAGAAATACAAGGGGTTAGACTATGAAATGCCCAGAAACCATCTCTCAGTGACTCTACACTGATGACACATGTCTAATTTTTAATACTGTTCAGGTTAACATATTAGGTACCGCTTTACTTAGAAGTATCTGCTATCTGAATGACACCTAAGTGATATGCAGGATAAACGGTCATGTGAAAATTATTTAGGACAGAAATTTATAGGTCGTTGAATGAAAGCGATTCGTTATGTTAATGGAATAATTTGAGCAGTGGAAAGATAATTTTGAATAGGCCAACCATAGGAGGAGTGGTTTTTCTCCATATAAAAAAATCAGAACAAAGCCTGTGACTCCAGGTGTGTAACTTTGATGAGTCAAATTGAAACAATGATTGTAGGAACTTTTGGTGACATCAAAAGTTGAAAGTAATGCCCAGCCTAGGGCCAAACCTCTAGACGTTTTTTAGCCAAGAAGGAGTAGTGAGCAAAACTAGCTCTACGAATTAGTGAAAATGTAATGCACGATGTTTAGGCAGTACTGCTTATACTTTTCTAAAGGTTAGCTTTTTAAGCACAAAAGCAAACTGAATGTTATAAAGTCACTAATTGAACTATTGATCTTAATCCCTCAGGCATAAATGTTGTGGTAATACAATTTCCTCAAAGGAATGACCCAAGTTCCAATGCGAATTCAGGTATGAATTATGTATACTTCACAATAAAATGGTCTAGGAGAAAATTGAGATAAAATTTAATGCCATTTGTAGGAATTCTGTGCCAATACTCTCTCTATATCACTAAGGAAAATCTAGTCCAGAACAGAGAGAAGATGTCTTACAAAGTATGGAATTATGTCAATTTCACCAGATTATGGCCAGAAGGTAGATTCACTATGAACATTATACTTATGAAAATGAGAGTGTTGATTAAAATACGTACATTCGGGTATGTGCTATTCGAGGACTCTTGGAATTCAGTGTTGACTGTTTAAAATGATTAATCAGAGATTAGAGGATGTGACAGGATCTCACAGATAAAATAAGTTTTCTATGAGTTAAATCAGAGGGACAGGAAATTCAAGTGTTTTATTTAAGGACATACGACAATGACATGCCCGTAAACTTACTGGGAAGAGAATGTTCTCACTCGTGAGGTGCAATGGGCAATAGAAAAGTGATCAAGGTCATAATACATGATGAAATTTCGTGTAATATAGAGTATACTAGAGTCTTCTGCATGTGATGGAGTTATATATGTCATGAAAATCAACCCTCCAGTTTGTGAACTATCCAAACACAGAAAGAACCCTGAACTGATTCGCTAAAATCTATAGAAGGAAACAAAATTAAAATTCCAAGAATGATACTTTGATCATGGTTTCTTCTCAGGTCCACAAAGAGTAGATCTTTGGCCCTTCATAAAGACATATAACAGGTGCTTAAAACTTTGGTACAAGAACAAGTAGATTAGAAATATTTAGATGAGAAAGTCAGCCTTTGGAAATCCCTTCTATGAGATACATTACAAAAACTTTAAAAATTAAGAATGTTATCAGACTATACAGCCAAGGATAGAGTAAATCAACCAATAAGTACATTACAGCAACGACATTCATTTCTTCTTTTTTATCCATTTGCAAAACCAATGGGATACCCCTAACAGACATAGGCTAGAAAGTGTTGGCCAAAGCAGTAGTAGAGGCAATTTAACATTCACAATGGATAACATGACAAAGGGACAAGGGCAGGAACATTTCACCATGAAGCAACGCTAGTAGGATCAATGAATCAGTGAGCAATTGATAGGTGAAGGGAAGTTCTGTGATATCAAAAGTCAGATTTAATTTGATGATGAAAATTCAATGTACAAAGAACAATGTTTCACTGTAGCTTTAAGATCTTGGGAGAAAAGTTCCCGACGTAGTAAAGGTGTACCTAATATATGAAGGTTACAGAAAATATAAAGAAGCTTCCCATCATCATAAATAAATAATGATCTCTGGGGTAAACAAAATCTTATGAGCACCGGATGAAAAGAACCTTTTATTAAGGAATTTATGATAAGAAATTTACAACAACTTATAAAATGCAAATTCTCAGCCTATTACAATCCCAGAAACCATGTCTGGCTCAGTGGTACCGTGATAAGCCTGGTCTTGGTTCTAATATTTACTATGATTACATATTCGGTCTTGTTATATGTAGAAGTGTCTATTATCTCCATGACACCTGAGTCCTTTGCAGGATACATTTTTATGTGCAAAATTATTTAGAAAAGTATTCTGGAGCCTCATGACTCATAATGATTGGTGATTTCAATGGAGTAATTTGGGCAGTAGAAAGATAGTTTTGAACAAGCCGTCCCTAGGAGGAGTAGATTTACTACATAAAAATAAGAGAAAAACTGTGTCTCTAACTGTGTTACCTTAGTGGAGTCAATTGTTACCAAACGCAATGATTGCAGGTACAGTCAAAACATACGAGGCCTTTTCGGGACATTCATGATATCGATTGTTGAAATTTTTGATGAGCATAGGCTCCCGTACCTAAACATATAGGCCTACTGACATTGGTCAGCCAAGAAGAGTGGTAAGCAAAACCTTGCACTATGAATTAATGCATGATGCATATGGCAGTACTTCTTATACTAGTTTATAGCAAAAGGGGTCGATTATTCTACACAAATTATGATTTCAGGGATGAAAAATCCTTCATGAGAATCAGATGCAAGATAAGCTTTTACAGGGAACAGATATTTAGCAATTTGAAAAACCTTAAGAAATACAAGGGGTTAGACTACGAAATACCCAGAAACCATCCCTCAGTGACTCTACACTGATGACACCTGTCTAATTTTTAATACTGTTCAGGTTAACATATTAGGTACTGCTTTACTTAGAAGTATCTGCTATCTGTATGACACCTAAGTGAATTGCAGGATAAACGGTCATGTGCAAATTATTTAGAACAGAAATTTATAGGTCTGTTGAATGAAAGTGATTCGTTATTTTAAAGGAATAGTTTGAGCAGTGGAAAGACAATTTGGAATAGGCCAACCATAGGAGGAGGGTTTTTCTACATATAAAAAAAAATAAACAGGACAAAGCCTGTGACTCCAGGTGTGTAACTTTTATGAGTCAAGTTGAAGCAATGATTGTAGGACCAAGAGAAAAACATAAGACCTTTGGGTGACATCAAAAGTTGACAGTTATGACCAGCCTAGGGCCACACCTCTTGACTTTGGTTAGCCAAGAAGGAATAGTGAGCCAAATCTAGCAATACAAATTAGGGAAAATGTAATGCATGATGTTTAGGCAGTACTGCTTATACTTTTCTAAAGGATAGCGTTTTAAGCACAAAAGCAAACTGAATGTTATAAAGTCACTAATTGAACTAATGATCTTACTCCCTTAGGCATAAATGATGTGTTAATGCAATTATGTCAAAGGAATGACCCAAGTTCCAATGCGAATCCAGGTATGAATTATGAATATTTCACAATAAAATGGTCTAGGAGAAAATTGAGATAAAATTTAATGCCATTTGTAGGAATTCTGTGTCAATACTCTCCCTAGATCACTAAAAAATCTGGTTCATGACAGAGAGAAGATGTCTCACAAAGTATGGAAATATGTCAGTTTCACCAGATAATGGCCAGAAATTAGATTCACTATGAAAATTATACTTATGAAAATGAGAGTGTTGATTGAAATATGTACATTAGAGTATGTGCTATTCGAGGAATCTTGAAATTCAGTGTTGACAGTTTAAAATGATTAATCAGAGATTAGAGGATGTGACAGGATCTCACAGATAAAATAAGTTTTCTATGAGTTAAATCAGAGGGACAGGAAATTCAAGTGTTTTATTTAAGGACATACGACAATGACATGCCCGTAAACTTACTGGGAAGAGAATGTTCTCACTCGTGAGGTGCAATGGGCAATAGAAAAGTGATCAAGGTCATAATACATGATGAAATTTCGTGTAATATAGAGTATACTAGAGTCTTCTGCATGTGATGGAGTTATATATGTCATGAAAATCAACCCTCCAGTTTGTGAACTATCCAAACACAGAAAGAACCCTGAACTGATTCGCTAAAATCTATAGAAGGAAACAAAATTAAAATTCCAAGAATGATACTTTGATCATGGTTTCTTCTCAGGTCCACAAAGAGTAGATCTTTGGCCCTTCATAAAGGCATATAACAGGTGCTTAAAACTTTGGTACAAGAACAAGTAGATTAGAAATATTTAGATGAGAAAGTCAGCCTTTGGAAATCCCTTCTATGAGATACATAACAAAAACTTTAAAAATTAAGAATGTTATCAGACTATACAGCCAAGGATAGAGTAAATCAACCAATAAGTACATTACAGCAACGACATTCATTTCTTCTTTTTTATCCATTTGCAAAACCAATGGGATACCCCTAACAGACATAGGCTAGAAAGTGTTGGCCAAAGCAGTAGTAGAGGCAATTTAACATTCACAATGGATAACATGACAAAGGGACAAGGGCAGGAACATTTCACCATGAAGCAACGCTAGTAGGATCAATGACTCAGTGAGCAATTGATAGGTGAAGGGAAGTTCTGTGATATCAAAAGTCAGATTTAATTTGATGATGAAAATTCAATGTACAAAGAACAATGTTTCACTGTAGCTTTAAGATCTTGGGAGAAAAGTTCCCGACGTAGTATAAGGTGTACCTAATATATGAAGGTTACAGAAAATATAAAGAAGCTTCCCATCATCATAAATAAATAATGATCTCTGGGGTAAACAAAATCTTATGAGCACCGGATGAAAAGAACCTTTTATTAAGGAATTTATGATAAGAAATTTACAACAACTTATAAAATGCAAATTCTCAGCCTATTACAATCCCAGAAACCATGTCTGGCTCAGTGGTACCGTGATAAGCCTGGTCTTGGTTCTAATATTTACTATGATTACATATTCGGTCTTGTTATATGTAGAAGTGTCTATTATCTCCATGACACCTGAGTCCTTTGCAGGATACATTTTTATGTGCAAAATTATTTAGAAAAGTATTCTGGAGCCTCATGACTCATAATGATTGGTGATTTCAATGGAGTAATTTGGGCAGTAGAAAGATAGTTTTGAACAAGCCGTCCCTAGGAGGAGTAGATTTACTACATAAAAATAAGAGAAAAACTGTGTCTCTAACTGTGTTACCTTAGTGGAGTCAATTGTTACCAAACGCAATGATTGCAGGTACAGTCAAAACATACGAGGCCTTTTCGGGACATTCATGATATCGATTGTTGAAATTTTTGATGAGCATAGGCTCCCGTACCTAAACATATAGGCCTACTGACATTGGTCAGCCAAGAAGAGTGGTAAGCAAAACCTTGCACTATGAATTAATGCATGATGCATATGGCAGTACTTCTTATACTAGTTTATAGCAAAAGGGGTCGATTATTCTACACAAATTATGATTTCAGGGATGAAAAATCCTTCATGAGAATCAGATGCAAGATAAGCTTTTACAGGGAACAGATATTTAGCAATTTGAAAAACCTTAAGAAATACAAGGGGTTAGACTACGAAATACCCAGAAACCATCCCTCAGTGACTCTACACTGATGACACCTGTCTAATTTTTAATACTGTTCAGGTTAACATATTAGGTACTGCTTTACTTAGAAGTATCTGCTATCTGTATGACACCTAAGTGAATTGCAGGATAAACGGTCATGTGCAAATTATTTAGAACAGAAATTTATAGGTCTGTTGAATGAAAGTGATTCGTTATTTTAAAGGAATAGTTTGAGCAGTGGAAAGACAATTTGGAATAGGCCAACCATAGGAGGAGGGTTTTTCTACATATAAAAAAAAATAAACAGGACAAAGCCTGTGACTCCAGGTGTGTAACTTTTATGAGTCAAGTTGAAGCAATGATTGTAGGACCAAGAGAAAAACATAAGACCTTTGGGTGACATCAAAAGTTGACAGTTATGACCAGCCTAGGGCCACACCTCTTGACTTTGGTTAGCCAAGAAGGAATAGTGAGCCAAATCTAGCAATACAAATTAGGGAAAATGTAATGCATGATGTTTAGGCAGTACTGCTTATACTTTTCTAAAGGATAGCGTTTTAAGCACAAAAGCAAACTGAATGTTATAAAGTCACTAATTGAACTAATGATCTTAATCCCTTAGGCATAAATGATGTGTTAATGCAATTATGTCAAAGGAATGACCCAAGTTCCAATGCGAATCCAGGTATGAATTATGAATATTTCACAATAAAATGGTCTAGGAGAAAATTGAGATAAAATTTAATTCCATTTGTAGGAATTCTGTGTCAATACTCTCCCTAGATCACTAAAAAAATCTGGTTCATGACAGAGAGAAGATGTCTCACAAAGTATGGAAATATGTCAGTTTCACCAGATAATGGCCAGAAATTAGATTCACTATGAAAATTATACTTATGAAAATGAGAGTGTTGATTGAAATATGTACATTAGAGTATGTGCTATTCGAGGAATCTTGAAATTCAGTGTTGACATTTTAAAATGATTAATCAGAGATTAGAGGATGTGACAGGGTCTCACAGATAAAATAAGTTTTCTATGAGTTAAATCAGTGGGACAGGAAATTCAAGTGTTTTATTTAAGGACATACGAAAATGACATGCCCATAAACTTACTGGGAAGAGAATGTTCCCATCGTGAGGTGCAATGGGAAATATAAAAGTGGTCAAGGTTATAATACATGATGAAATTTCGTGTAATATAGAGTATACTAGAGTCTTCTGCATGTGATGGAGTTATATATGTCATGAAAATCAACCCTCGAGTTTGTGAATTATCCAAACACATAAAGAACCCTGAACTGATTCGCTAAAATCTATAGACGGAAACAAAATTAAAATTCCAAGAATGATGCTTTGATCATGGTTTCTTCTCAGTTCCACAAGGAGTAGATCTTTGGCCCTTCATAAAGACATATGACAGGTGCTTAAAACTTTGGTACAAGAACAAGTAGATTAGAAATATTTAGATGAGAAAGTCAGCCTTTGGAAATCCCTTCTATGAGATACATTACAAAAACTTTAAAAATTAAGAATGTTATCAGACTATACAGCCGAGTATGGAGTAAATCAACCAATAAGTACATTACAGCAATGACATTCATTTCTTCTTTTTTATCCATTTGCAAAACCAATGGGATACCCCTAACAGACATAGGCTAGAAAGTGTTGGCCAATGCAGTAGTAGAGGCCATTTAACATTCGCAATGGGTAACATGAAAAAGGGACAAGGGCAGGAACACTTCACCATGAAGCAGAGCTAGTAGGATCAATGACTCAGAGAGCAGTTGATAGGTGAAGGGAATTTCTGTGACATCAAAAGTCAGATTTAATTTGATGATGAAAATTAAATGTACAAAGAACAATGTTTCACTGTAGCTTTAAGATCTTGGGAGAAAAGTTCCCGATGTAGTATAAGGTGTACCTAATATATGAAGGTTACAGAAAATATAAAGAAGCGTCCCATCATCATAAATAAATAATGAACTCCGGGGTAAACAAAATCTTATGAGCACCGGATGAAAAGAAGCTTTTATCAAGGAATTTATTATAAGAAATTTACAACAACTTATAAAATGCAATTTCTCAGCCATTTACAAGCCCAGAAACCACGTCTGGCTCAGTGGTACGGTGATAAGACTGGTCTTGGTTCTAATATTTACTATGATTACATATTCGGTCTTGTTATATGTAGAAGTGTCTATTATCTCCATGACACCTGAGTACTTTGCAGGATACATTTTTATGTGCAAAATTATTTAGAAATGTATTCTGGAGTCTCATGACTCATAATGATTGGTGATTTCAATGGAGTAATTTGGGCAGTAGAAAGACAGTTTTGAACAAGCCGTCCCTAGGAGGAGTAGATTTCCTACATAAAAATAAGAGAAAAAACTGTGTCTCTAACTGTGTTACCCTAGTGGAGTCAAGTGTTACCAAACGCAATGATTGCAGGTACTGTCAAAACATACGAGGCCTTTTCGGGACATTCATGATATCGATTGTTGAAATTTTTGATGAGCATAGGCTCCCGTAACCAAACGCATAGGCCTACTGACATTGGTCAGGCAAGATGAAGTGGTAAGCAAAACCTTGCACTAAGAATTAATGCATGATGATTATGGCAGTACTGCTTATACTAGTTTAAAGCAAACGGGGTCGATTCTTCTACACTAATTATGATTTCAGGGATGAAAAATCCTTCATGAGAATCAGAAGCTAGATAGGCTTTTACAGGGAACAGATTTTTAGCAATTTGAAAAACCTTAAGAAATACAAGGGGTTAGACAACGAAATGCCCAGAAACCATCCCTCAGTGACTCTACACTGATGACACCTGTCTAATTTTTAATACTGTTCAGGTTAACATATTAGGTAATGCTTTACTTAGAAGTATCTGCTATCTGTATGACACCTAAGTGAATTGCAGGACAAACGGTCATGTGCAAATTATTTAGAACAGAAATTTATAGGTCTGTTGAATGAAAGTGATTCGTTATTTTAAAGGAATAGTTTGAGCAGTGGAAAGACAATTTGGAATAGGCCAACCATAGGAGGAGGGTTTTTCTACATATAAAAAAAAATAAACAGGACAAAGCCTGTGACTCCAGGTGTGTAACTTTGATGAGTCAAGTTGAAACAATGATTGTAGGACCAAGAGAAAAACATAAGACCTTTGGGTGACATCAAAAGTTGACAGTTATGACCAGCCTAGGGCCACACCTCTTGACTTTGGTTAGCCAAGAAGGAATAGTGAGCCAAATCTAGCAATACGAATTAGGGAAAATGTAATGCATGATGTTTAGGCAGTACTGCTTATACTTTTCTAAAGGATAGCGTTTTAAGTACAAAAGCAAACTGAATGTTATAAAGTCACTAATTGAACTAATGATCTTACTCCCTTAGGCATAAATGATGTGTTAATGCAATTATGTCAAAGGAATGACCCAAGTTCCAATGCGAATCCAGGTATGAATTATGAATATTTCACAATAAAATGGTCTAGGAGAAAATTGAGATAAAATTTAATGCCATTTGTAGGAATTCTGTGTCAATACTCTCCCTAGATCACTAAAAAAATCTGGTTCATGACAGAGAGAAGATGTCTCACAAAGTATGGAAATATGTCAGTTTCACCAGATAATGGCCAGAAATTAGATTCACTATGAAAATTATACTTATGAAAATGAGAGTGTTGATTGAAATATGTACATTAGAGTATGTGCTATTCGAGGAATCTTGAAATTCAGTGTTGACAGTTTAAAATGATTAATCAGAGATTAGAGGATGTGACAGGATCTCACAGATAAAATAAGTTTTCTATGAGTTAAATCAGAGGGACAAGAAATTCAAGTGTTTTATTTAAGGACATACGACAATGACATGCCCGTAAACTTACTGGGAAGAGAATGTTCTCACTCGTGAGGTGCAATGGGCAATAGAAAAGTGATCAAGGTCATAATACATGATGAAATTTCGTGTAATATAGAGTATACTAGAGTCTTCTGCATGTGATGGAGTTATATATGTCATGAAAATCAACCCTCCAGTTTGTGAACTATCCAAACACAGAAAGAACCCTGAACTGATTCGCTAAAATCTATAGAAGGAAACAAAATTAAAATTCCAAGAATGATACTTTGATCATGGTTTCTTCTCAGGTCCACAAAGAGTAGATCTTTGGCCCTTCATAAAGACATATAACAGGTGCTTAAAACTTTGGTACAAGAACAAGTAGATTAGAAATATTTAGATGAGAAAGTCAGCCTTTGGAAATCCCTTCTATGAGATACATTACAAAAACTTTAAAAATTAAGAATGTTATCAGACTATACAGCCAAGGATAGAGTAAATCAACCAATAAGTACATTACAGCAACGACATTCATTTCTTCTTTTTTATCCATTTGCAAAACCAATGGGATACCCCTAACAGACATAGGCTAGAAAGTGTTGGCCAAAGCAGTAGTAGAGGCAATTTAACATTCACAATGGATAACATGACAAAGGGACAAGGGCAGGAACATTTCACCATGAAGCAACGCTAGTAGGATCAATGAATCAGTGAGCAATTGATAGGTGAAGGGATGTTCTGTGATATCAAAAGTCAGATTTAATTTGATGATGAAAATTCAATGTACAAAGAACAATGTTTCACTGTAGCTTTAAGATCTTGGGAGAAAAGTTCCTGACGTAGTATAAGGTGTACCTAATATATGAAGGTTACAGAAAATATAAAGAAGCTTCCCATCATCATAAATAAATAATGATCTCTGGGGTAAACAAAATCTTATGAGCACCGGATGAAAAGAACCTTTTATTAAGGAATTTATGATAAGAAATTTACAACAACTTATAAAATGCAAATTCTCAGCCTATTACAATCCCAGAAACCATGTCTGGCTCAGTGGTACCGTGATAAGCCTGGTCTTGCTTATAATATTTACTATGATTACATATTCGGTCTTGTTATATGTAGAAGTGTCTATTATCTCCATGACACCTGAGTCCTTTGCAGGATACATTTTTATGTGCAAAATTATTTAGAAAAGTATTCTGGAGCCTCATGACTCATAATGATTGGTGATTTCAATGGAGTAATTTGGGCAGTAGAAAGATAGTTTTGAACAAGCCGTCCCTAGGAGGAGTAGATTTACTACATAAAAATAAGAGAAAAACTGTGTCTCTAACTGTGTTACCTTAATGGAGTCAAATGTTACCAAACGCAATGATTGCAGGTACAGTCAAAACATACGAGGCCTTTTCGGGACATTCATGATATCGATTGTTGAAATTTTTGATGAGCATAGGCTCCCGTACCTAAACATATAGGCCTACTGACATTTGTCAGCCAAGAAGAGTGGTAAGCAAAACCTTGCACTATGAATTAATGCATGATGCATATGGCAGTACTTCTTATACTAGTTTATAGCAAAAGGGGTCGATTATTCTACACTAATTATGATTTCAGGGATGAAAAATCCTTCATGAGAATCAGATGCAAGATAAGCTTTTACAGGGAACAGATATTTAGCAATTTGAAAAACCTTAAGAAATACAAGGGGTTAGACTACGAAATACCCAGAAACCATCCCTCAGTGACTCTACACTGATGACACCTGTCTAATTTTTAATACTGTTCAGGTTAACATATTAGGTACTGCTTTACTTAGAAGTATCTGCTATCTGTATGACACCTAAGTGAATTGCAGGATAAACGGTCATGTGCAAATTATTTAGAACAGAAATTTATAGGTCTGTTGAATGAAAGTGATTCGTTATTTTAAAGGAATAGTTTGAGCAGTGGAAAGACAATTTGGAATAGGCCAACCATAGGAGGAGGGTTTTTCTACATATAAAAAAAAATAAACAGGACAAAGCCTGTGACTCCAGGTGTGTAACTTTTATGAGTCAAGTTGAAGCAATGATTGTAGGACCAAGAGAAAAACATAAGACCTTTGGGTGACATCAAAAGTTGACAGTTATGACCAGCCTAGGGCCACACCTCTTGACTTTGGTTAGCCAAGAAGGAATAGTGAGCCAATTCTAGCAATACGAATTAGGGAAAATGTAATGCATGATGTTTAGGCAGTACTGCTTATACTTTTCTAAAGGATAGCGTTTTAAGCACAAAAGCAAACTGAATGTTATAAAGTCACTAATTGAACTAATGATCTTACTCCCTTAGGCATAAATGATGTGTTAATGCAATTATGTCAAAGGAATGACCCAAGTTCCAATGCGAATCCAGGTATGAATTATGAATATTTCACAATAAAATGGTCTAGGAGAAAATTGAGATAAAATTTAATGCCATTTGTAGGAATTCTGTGTCAATACTCTCCCTAGATCACTAAAAAAATCTGGTTCATGACAGAGAGAAGATGTCTCACAAAGTATGGAAATATGTCAGTTTCACCAGATCATGGCCAGAAATTAGATTCACTATGAAAATTATACTTATGAAAATGAGAGTGTTGATTGAAATATGTACATTAGAGTATGTGCTATTCGAGGAATCTTGAAATTCAGTGTTGACAGTTTAAAATGATTAATCAGAGATTAGAGGATGTGACAGGATCTCACAGATAAAATAAGTTTTCTATGAGTTAAATCAGTGGGACAGGAAATTCAAGTGTTTTATTTAAGGACATACGACAATGACATGCCCATAAACTTACTGGGAAGAGAATGTTCACAGTCGTGAGGTGAAATGGGAAATATAAAAGTGGTCAAGGTTATAATACATGATGAAATTTCGTGTAATATAGAGTATACTAGAGTCTTCTGCATGTGATGGAGTTATATATGTCATGAAAATCAACCCTCGATTTTGTGAATTATCCAAACACATAAAGAACCCTGAACTGATTCGCTAAAATCTATAGACGGAAACAAAATTAAAATTCCAAGAATGATGCTTTGATCATGGTTTCTTCTCAGTTCCACAAGGAGTAGATCTTTGGCCCTTCATAAAGACATATGACAGGTGCTTAAAACTTTGGTACAAGAACAAGTAGATTAGAAATATTTAGATGAGAAAGTCAGCCTTTGGAAATCCCTTCTATGAGATACATTACAAAAACTTTAAAAATTAAGAATGTTATCAGACTATACAGCCGAGTATGGAGTAAATCAACCAATAAGTACATTACAGCAACGACATTCATTTCTTCTTTTTTATCCATTTGCAAAACCAATGGGATACCCCTAACAGACATAGGCTAGAAAGTGTTGGCCAATGCAGTAGTAGAGGCCATTTAACATTCGCAATGGGTAACATGAAAAAGGGACAAGGGCAGGAACACTTCACCATGAAGCAGAGCTAGTAGGATCAATGACTCAGAGAGCAGTTGATAGGTGAAGGGAAGTTCTGTGACATCAAAAGTCAGATTTAATTTGATGATGAAAATTAAATGTACAAAGAACAATGTTTCACTGTAGCTTTAAGATCTTGGGAGAAAAGTTCCCGATGTAGTATAAGGTGTACCTAATATATGAAGGTTACAGAAAATATAAAGAAGCGTCCCATCATCATAAATAAATAATGAACTCCGGGGTAAACAAAATCTTATGAGCACCGGATGAAAAGAAGCTTTTATCAAGGAATTTATTATAAGAAATTTACAACAACTTATAAAATGCAATTTCTCAGCCATTTACAAGCCCAGAAACCACGTCTGGCTCAGTGGTACGGTGATAAGACTGGTCTTGGTTCTAATATTTACTATGATTACATATTCGGTCTTGTTATATGTAGAAGTGTCTATTATCTCCATGACACCTGAGTACTTTGCAGGATACATTTTTATGTGCAAAATTATTTAGAAATGTATTCTGGAGTCTCATGACTCATAATGATTGGTGATTTCAATGGAGTAATTTGGGCAGTAGAAAGACAGATTTGAACAAGCCGTCCCTAGGAGGAGTAGATTTCCTACATAAAAATAAGAGAAAAAACTGTGTCTCTAACTGTGTTACCCTAGTGGAGTCAAGTGTTACCAAACGCAATGATTGCAGGTACTGTCAAAACATACGAGGCCTTTTCGGGACATTCATGATATCGATTGTTGAAATTTTTGATGAGCATAGGCTCCCGTAACCAAACGCATAGGCCTACTGACATTGGTCAGGCAAGATGAAGTGGTAAGCAAAACCTTGCACTAAGAATTAATGCATGATGATTATGGCAGTACTGCTTATAGTAGTTTAAAGCAAACAGGGTCGATTCTTCTACACTAATTATGATTTCAGGGATGAAAAATCCTTCATGAGAATCAGATGCAAGATAGGCTTTTACAGGGAACAGATTTTTAGCAATTTGAAAAACCTTAAGAAATACAAGGGGTTAGACTATGAAATGCCCAGAAACCGTCCCTCAGTGACTCTACACTGATGACACCTGTCTAATTTTTAATACTGTTCAGGTTAACATATTAGGTACTGCTTTACTTAGAAGTATCTGCTATCTGTATGACACCTAAGTGAATTGCAGGACAAACGGTCATGTGCAAATTATTTAGAACAGAAATTTATAGGTCTGTTGAATGAAAGTGATTCGTTATTTTAAAGGAATAGTTTGAGCAGTGGAAAGACAATTTGGAATAGGCCAACCATAGGAGGAGGGTTTTTCTACATATAAAAAAAAATAAACAGGACAAAGCCTGTGACTCCAGGTGTGTAACTTTGATGAGTCAAGTTGAAACAATGATTGTAGGACCAAGAGAAAAACATAAGACCTTTGGGTGACATCAAAAGTTGACAGTTATGACCAGCCTAGGGCCACACCTCTTGACTTTGGTTAGCCAAGAAGGAATAGTGAGCCAAATCTAGCAATACGAATTAGGGAAAATGTAATGCATGATGTTTAGGCAGTACTTCTTATACTTTTCTAAAGGATAGCTTTTTAAGCACAAAAGCAAACTGAATGTTATAAAGTCACTAATTGAACTAATGATCTTAATCCCTTAGGCATAAATGATGTGTTAATGCAATTCTGTCAAAGGAATGACCCAAGTTCCAATGCGAATCCAGGTATGAATTATGAATATTTCACAATAAAATGGTCTAGGAGAAAGTTGAGATAAAATTTAAGGCCATTTGTAGGAATTCTGTGCCAATACTCTCCCTAGATCACTAAAAAAATCTGGTTCAGAACAGAGAGAAGATGTCTTACAAAGTAGGGAAATATGTCAGTTTCACCAGAAATGGCCAGAAATTACATTCACTATGAACATTATACTTATGAAAATGAGAGTGTTGATTGAAATATGTACATTCGAGTATGTGCTATTCGAGGAATCTTGAAATTCAGTGTTGACTGTTTAAAATGATTAATCAGAGATTGGAGGATGTGACAGGATCTCACAGATAAAATAAGTTTTCTATGAGTTAAATCAGTGGGACAGGAAATTCAAGTGTTTTATTTAAGGACATACGACAATGACATGCCCATAAACTTACTGGGAAGAGAATGTTCACAGTCGTGAAGTGCAATGGGCAATAGAAAAGTGATCAAGGTCATAATACATGATGAAATTTCGTGTAATATAGAGTATACTAGAGTCTTCTGCATGTGATGGAGTTATATATGTCATGAAAATCAACCCTCGAGATTGTGAATTATCCAAACACAGAAAGAACCCTGAACTCATTCGCTAAAATCTATAGAAGGAAACAAAATTAAAATTCCAAGAATGATAATTTGATCATGGTTTCTTCTCAGGTCCACAAAGAGTAGATCTTTGGCCCTTCATAAAGACATATGACAGGTGCTTAAAACTTTGGTACAAGAACAAGTAGATTAGAAATATTTAGATGAGAAAGTCAGCCTTTGGAAATCCCTTCTATGAGATACATTACAAAAACTTTAAAAATTAAGAATGTTATCAGACTATACAGCCGAGGATAGAGTAAATCAACCAATAAGTACATTACAGCAACGACATTCATTTCTTCTTTTTTATCCATTTGCCAAACCAATGAGATACCCCTAACAGACATAGGCTAGAAAGTGTTGGCCAATGCAGTAGTAGAGGCCATTTAACATTCGCAGTGGGTAACATGAAAAAGGGACAAGGGCAGGAGCACTTCACCATGAAGCAGAGCTAGTAGGATCAATGACTCAGAGAGCAGTTGATAGGTGAAGGGAAGTTCTGTGACATCAAAAGTCAGATTTAATATGATGATGAAAATTCAATGTACAAAGAACAATGTTTCACTGTAGCTTTAAGATCTTGGGAGAAAAGTTCCCGACGTAGTATAAGGTGTACCTAATATATGAAGGTTACAGAAAATATAAAGAGGCGTCCCATCATCATAAATAAATAATGATCTCTGGGGTAAACAAAATCTTATGAGCACCGTATGAAAAGAAGCTTTTATTAAGGAATTTATGATAAGAAATTTACAACAACTTATAAAATGCAAATTCTCAGCCTATTACAAGCCCAGAATCCACATCTGGCTCAGTGGTACGGTGATAAGCCTGGTCTTGGTTCTAATATTTACTATGATTACATATTCGGTCTTGTTATATGTAGAAGTGTCTATTATCTCCATGACACCTGAGTGCTTTGCAGGATACACTTTTATGTGCAAAATTATTTAGAAAAGTATTCTGGAGTCTCATGACTCATAATGATTGGTGATTTCAATGGAGTAATTTGGGCAGTAGAAAGACAGTTTTGAACAAGCCGTCCCTAGGAGGAGTAGATTTCCTACATAAAAATAAGAGGAAAAACTGTGCCTCCAGCTGTGTTACCTTAGTGGAGTCAAGTGTTACCAAACGCAAAGATTGCAGATACAGTCAAAACATACGAGGCCTTTTCGGGACATTCATGATATCGATTGTTGAAATTTTTGATGAGCATAGGCTCCCGTAACCAAACGTATAGGCCTACTGACATTGGTCAGCCAAGAAGAAATGGTAAGCAAAACATTGCACTATGAATTAATGCATGATGCTTATGGCAGTACTGCTTATACTAGTTTAAAGCAAACGGGGTCGATTATTCTACACTAATTATGATTTCAGGGATGAAAAATCCTTCATGAGAATCAGATGCAAGATAGGCTTTTACAGGGAACAGATTTTTAGCAATTTGAAAAACCTTAAGAAATACAAGGTGTTAGACTACGAAATGCCCAGAAACCATCTCTCAGTGACTCTACACTGATGACACCTGTCTAATTTTAAATACTGTTCAGGTTAACATATTAGGTACTGCTTTACTTAGAAGTATCTGCTATCTGTATGACACCTAAGTGAATTGCAGGATAAACGGTCATGTGCAAATTATTTAGAACAGAAATTTATAGGTGTGTTGAATGAAAGTGATTCGTTATTTTAAAGGAATAGTTTGAGCAGTGGAAAGACAATTTGGAATAGGCCAACCATAGGAGGAGGGTTTTTCTACATATAAAAAAAATAAACAGGACAAAGCCTGTGACTCCAGGTGTGTAACTTTGATGAGTCAAGTTGAAACAATGATTGTAGGACCAAGAGAAAAACATAAGACCTTTGGGTGACATCAAAAGTTGAAAGTTATGCCCAGCCTTGGGACACACCTCTTGACTTTGGTTAGCCAAGAAGGAATAGTGAGCCAAATCTAGCAATACGAATTAGGGAAAATGTAATGCATGATGTTTAGGCACTCTGCTTATACTTTTCTAAAGGTTAGCTTTTTAAGCACAAATGCAAACTGAATGTTATAAAGTCACTAATTGAACTAATGATCTTAATCCCTTGGTCATAAATGATGTGTTAATGCAATTATGTCAAAGGAATGACCCAAGTTCCAATGTGAATCCAGGTATGATTTATGAATATTTCACAATAATATGGACTAGGATAAAATTGAGATAAAATTTAATGCCATTTGTAGGAATTCTGTGCCAATACTCTCCCTACATCACTAAGGAAAATCTGGTCCTGAAGAGAGAGAAGGTATCTTACAAAGTATGGAATTATGTCAGTTTCACCAGATAATGGCCAGAAATTAGATTCACTATGAACATTATACTTATGAAAATGAGAGTGTTGATTGAAATATGTACCTTCGAGTATGTGCTATTCGAGGAATCTTGAAATTCAGTGTTGACAGTTTAAAATGATTACAGAGAGATTAGAGGATGTGACACAATCTCACAGATAATATAAGTTTTCAAATAGTTAAATCAGTGGGACAGGAAATTCAAGTGTTTTATTTAAGGACATACGACAATGGCATGCCCATTAACTTACTGGGAAGAGAATGTTCACAGTCGTGAGGTACAATGGGCAATATAAATGTGATCAAGGTCATATTACATGATGAAATTTCATGTAATATAGAGTATACTAGAGTCTTCTGCATGTGATGGAGTTATATATGTCATTAAAATCAACCCTCGAGATTGTAAATTATCAAAACACATAAAGAACCCTGAAGTGATTCGCTAAAATCTATAGAAGGAAACAAAATTAAAATTCCAAGAATGATACTTTGATCATGGTTTCTTCTCAGGTCCACAGTGAGTAGATCTTTGGCCCTTCATAAAGACTTATGGCAGGTGCTTGAAACTTTGGTACAAGAACTAGTAGATTAGAAATATTTAGATTAGAAAGTCAGCCTTGGGAAATCCTTTCTATGAGATACATTACAAATACTTTAAAAATTGAGAATGTTATCAAACTATACAGGCGAGTATAGAGTAAATAAAACAATAAGTCTATTAGAGTAATGACAATCATTTTTCTTTTTTATCCATTTGCAAAACCAACGGATACCCCAAACAGACATAGGCTAGAAAGTGTTGGCCAATGCATTAGTAGAGGCCATTTAACATTCGCAATGGGTAACATGACAATGGGACAAGAGCAGGAACACTTTACCATGAAGCAGAGCTAGTAGGATCAATGACTCAGAGAGCAGTTGATAGGTGAAGGGAAGTTCTGTGACATCAAAATCAGATTTAATTTGATGATGAAAATTCAATGTACAAAGTACAATGTTTCACTGTAGCTTTAAGATCTTGGGAGAAAAGTTCCAGAGGTAGTAGAAGGTGTACCTAATATATGAAGGTTACAGGAAATATAAAGAAGCGTCCCATCATCATAAATAAATAATGATCTCTGGGGTAAACAAAATCTTATGAACACCGGATGAAAGGAATCTTTTATTAAGGAATTGATTATAAGAAATTTACAACAACTTATAAAATGCAAATTCTCAGCCTATTACAGGCCCATAAACCACCTCTGGCTCAGTGGTATGGTGATAAGCCTGGCCTTGGTTCTAATATTTATTATGATTACATAATCGGTCTTGCTGTATGTAGAAGTGTCTATTATATACGTGACACCTGAGTCCTTTGCTGGATACATTTTTATGTGCAAAATTATTTAGAAAAGTATTCTGGAGTCTCATGACTCATAATGATTGGTGATTTCAATGGAGTAATTTGGTCAGTAGAAAGACAGTTTTGAACAAGACGTCCCTAGGAGGAGTGGATTTCCTACATAAAAATAAGAGGAAAAACTGTGTCTCCAGCCGTGTTACCTTGGTGGAGTCAAGTGTTACCAAAGAGGCAATGATTGCAGGTACAGTCAAAACATACGAGGCCTTTTCGGGACATTTATGATATCGATTGTTGAAATTTTTGATGAGCATAGGCTCCCGTAACCAAACGCATAGGCCTACTGACAATGGTCAGCCAAGAAGAAATGGTAAGCAAAACCTTGCACTATTAATTAATGCATGATGCTTATGGCAGTACTGCTTATACTAGTTTAAAGCAAAAGGGGTCGATTTTTCTACACTAATTATGATTTCAGGGATGAAAAATCCTTCATGAGAATCAGATGCAAGATAGGCTTTTACAGGGAACAGATTTTTAGCAATTTGAAAAACCTTAAGAAATACAAGGGTTTAGACTATGAAATGCCCAGAAACCATCTCTCAGTGACTCTACACTGATGACACCTGTCTAATTTTTAATACTGTTCAGGTTAACATATTAGGTACTGCTTTACTTAGAAGTATCTGCTATCTGAATGAAACCTAAGGGATTTGCAGGATAAACGGTCATGTGCAAATTATTTAGAACAGAAATTTATAGGTCTGTTGAATGAAAGTGATTCGTTATTTTAAAGGAATAGTTTGAGCAGTGGAAAGACAATTTGGAATAGGCCAACCATAGGAGGAGGGTTTTTCTACATATAAAAAAAATAAACAGGACAAAGCCTGTGACTCCAGGTGTGTAACTTTGATGAGTCAAGTTGAAACAATGATTGTAGGACCAAGAGAAAAACATAAGACCTTTGGGTGACATCAAAATTTGAAAGTTATGCCCAGCCTGCGGACACACCTCTTGACTTTGGTTAGCCAAGAAGGAATAGTGAGCCCAATCTAGCTATATGAATTAGTGAAAATGTAATGCATGATGTTTAGGCAGTCTGCTTATACTTTTCTAAAGGTTAGCTTTTTAAGCACAAAAGCAAACTGAATGTTATAAAGTCACTAATTGAACTAATGATCTTAATCCCTTAGTCATAAATGATGTGTTAATGCAATTATGTCAAAGGAATGACCCAAGTTCCAATGCGAATCCAGGTATGAATTATGAATATTTCACAATAAAACGGTCTAGGAGAAAATTGAGATAAAATTTAATGCCATTTGTAGGAATTCTGTGCCAATACTTTCCCTACATCACTAAGGAAAATCTGGTCCAGAACAGAGAGAAGGTATCTTACAAAGTATGGAAATATGTCAGTTTCACCAGATAATGGCCAGAAATTAGATTCACTATGAACATTATACTTATGAAAATGAGAGTGTTGATTGAAATACGTACATTCGAGTATGTGCTTTTCGAGAAATCTTGAAATTCAGTGTTGACAGTTTAAAATGATTACACAGAGATTAGAGGATGTGACACGATCTCACAGATAAAATAATTTTCAATGAGTTAAATCAGTGGGACAGGAAATTCAAGTGTTTTATTTAAGGACATACGACAATGACATGCCCATAAACTTACTGGGAAGAGAATGTTCACAGTCGTGAGGTACAATGGGCAATATAAAAGTGATCATGGTCATAATACATGATGAAATTTCGTGTAATATAGAGTATACTAGAGTCTTCTGCTTGTGATGGAGTTATATATGTCATGAAAATCAACCCTCGAGATTGTCAATTATCCAAACACAGAAAGAACCCTGAACTGATTCGCTAAAATCTATAGAAGGAAACAAAATTAAAATTCCAAGAATGATACTTTGATCATGGTTTCTTCTCAGGTCCACAAAGAGTAGATCTTTGGCCCTTCATAAAGACATATGACAGGTGCTTGAAACTTTGGTACAAGAACAAGTAGAGTAGAAATATTTAGATTAGAAGGTCAGGCTTTCGAAATCCCTTCTATGAGATACATTACAAAAACTTTAAAAATTGAGAATGTTATCAGACTATACAGCCTAGTATATAGTAAATCAACCAATAAGTCTATTACAGCAATGACATTCATTTCTTCTTTTTCATACATTTGCAAAACCAATGGGATACCCCTAACAGACATAGGCTAGAAAGTGTTGGCCAATGCAGTAGTAGAGGCCATTTAACATTCGCAATGGGTAACATGACAAAGGGACAAGGGCAGGAACACTTCTCCATGAAGCAGAGCTAGTAGGATCAATGACTCAGATAGCGGTTGATAGGTGAAGGGAAGTTCTGTGATATCAAAAGTCAGATTTAATTTGATGATGAAAATTCAATGTACAAAGAACAATGTTTCACTGTAGCTTTGAGATATTGGGAGAAAAGTTTCGGCGTTAGTAGAAGGTGTACCTAATTTATGAAGTTTACAGAAAATCTAAAGAAGCGTTCCATCATCATAAATAAATAATGATCTCTGGGGTTAACAAAATCTTATGAGCACCGGATGAAAGGAATCTTTTATTAAGGTATTGATTGTAAGAAATTTACAACAACTTATAAAATGCAAATTCTTAGCCTACTACAGGCCCAGATTCCACCTCTTTCTCAGTGTTAAGGTGGTAAGCCTGAACTTGTTTCGAGTATTTATTAACATATCATATTATGTCTTGCTATACTTTGAATTGTCTGTTATCTCAATGACACCTGCATCATTTGTAGGATACATTTTTAGGTGTAAAAATTATTTAGAAAAGAATTCTTAAGTCTCAGGGCTCAATATGGTTGGTGATTTCAATGGAGTCATTTGGGCAATAGAATGACAGTTTTCAACAAGTCATCCATAGTAGGAGTTGATTTCCTACATATAAATAAGAGAAAAACCTCTTTCTCCAGTTTTGTACCTTAGTGGAGTCAAGTGTTATCAATCAGACAATGATCGTAGCTACTGTCATAACACTCGAGGCTTTTTGGGATATTCATGCCATCGACTGTTGAAATTTTTGATGAGCGTAGGTCAGGTAACCAAAAGTATAGGCCTACTGACTTTGGTCAGACAAGAAGAAATATTAAGCTTAATCTTGCACTATGAATTAATGCAAATCTAATGCATGATGCTTTAGGCAGTACTGCTTATAGTAATTTAAAGTATATTTCCTATTCACAAATATAAAACTCAATTTTATAAAATCTGGGATTGAACTATTGATCTTATTCCCATAGGCATAAATCATTTGCTTTTGGAATTTTATCAAAGGACTGAACAAATTTCCACTGGGAATCGAGGTATGAATAAGGAATATTTCAGAAATGACAGAAGTCCATGGTCTATGAGAAAATTGAGACAAAATTTAATTCATATATTAGGGTTTTTAACTTCTACTCTCTCCATGACTCTATGGAAACCATGGTACATTAAAAAAATAAAAAAAGTAACGGAACCAAAAAAGGTGTTTTGGAAGTATGGAAATTTCTGTCAAATTATTCTATTAATGGTTAGAAACCAAGAGTCAATATGCACTTAATAGGAGTCTTGATGTAAATAGTAATTTAAATTATTATGATATTCCAGAAATCTCAAAATTCAAAATGGCCAGTTTAAAATGATTACATCCAGATTATTGGAAGTGACATATTCTTACAGATAAAGTAAAGTGTTCAATGATTTAAATATGTGTGATTTGAAAATCAATTTTTTTATTTAAAGTCATAAGTCAATGACCTGCCCACAAACTTACAGAAAATAGAACTTTTAGTATTTTGAGGTATATGGGTGTATATACATGTGATCCACTTCACATTATATAATGAAATTTGATGTACATGGAGTATTCTGCCTGGAAAATTTTATATATGTCATTAAAATCAATCGCAGGAATGGCCAACTGTTCAAATACAGAATGAAACCTGAACTGTGTTGACCAAACTACAGAAGGCAGAAAAGTTTCAAATTCTAAGAACTGTAACTTGGATGTGTTTACCTGCCAACATCTCTCTGCATAGAATATGGGCCCTTGACAATGAAGTATAATGGTTGTTTGAATTTTTTGAACAAGTGCAAACGATTGGCCAATGATTTAGGTTGGAATGTCAGCCTATGGATGTCCTTTCTATTTGTTAGGTTATAAGAATTTGAATAATTGAGAATGTTAACAGACTTTGCAACTGAGGATATAGTCAGTCAGCATATATGTCTATTACAGCAATGACATTAAATTTTTTGTTTGTTATCCATTTGGGAAAAATCCGGGCTACTTAATATAAACATAGGCTAGAAAGTATTGGTCAATCCAGTAGTTGACTCCAGTTTGCATTTGTGATGGGTTACATCACAAAGGGACAATAGCAAGAATACTGGTCTATGAAACAGTGCTAGTGGAATAAAGATATCCAGAATTTCCTAGAGCAAGGGCACTATTATGATGTCAAAATTCAGACTTACTTTGTTCATGCTAAAGTACAAAGAACAATGTTTCATTTCAGCTTTAAGATATTGGGGGGAAGGTCAGGATGCAGAAAAATGTGTACCACATTTATGAATATTATAGAAACTCTGGAGAAGTGTTCCATTATTCTATACTAATAATGTTTTCAGGGATGAAAATACCTCATGAGAAGCAGATGCAAGGTAGGCTTTCATAGGGAATTTATTTTTAGCAGTTTTCAATACCTTATGTAATACAAGGTCCTAGACTATGATGTGCCCAGAAACCTCCTCTTACTAACACTACAGTGAGGAGAACTCTCTCATTTTTAATATTTTCCAGGTTAACATGTTTGGTCTTGCTATACTTAGAAGTAACTCTTATCTCAATGGCATCTATGTGATTTGCAGGATACATGGTCATGTGCAAATTATTTAAAATAGCCTTCTTTAGATTTCATAATTCAAAATATTTGGTTATTTTAATGTAGATATTTGGGGAGTAGAAAGTCACTTTTGAGTGTGACATCACATGGAAGTGTTGTTTTCCTACTTATTAATTGTGCAAAAAATTTTGTTACTCCATCGTGTATGTGTGATGTGTCAAGTGTTACCAATGGAAAAATGATTGCAAGTACATACTAACACACAAGGCCTTTTCAATACATCATATGTTGAAAGTTATGATGATTCTAAGGACACACAATGAAAAGTATACGCCTATTGATTTTGGTCAGCCAAGAAGAAATAGTGAACCAAATCTAGCTTTATGAATTAATACAAATCTAATGCATGAAACTTACTACAATGCTGCTTATAATTGGCTAAAGTTATCTATCTTACTCACAAATGCAAAACTCAATGTTATAAAATCAGGAATTGAATCATTAACCTTATTCTTATAGGCATACATGATTAGCTGTTTGAATTTTTTTCAAAGGAATGATCAAAGTTCCAAAGGGAATCCAATATGAATAAGCAATATTTCTCAAATGAAGGAATTCCTTGGTCTATATGAAAATTCAGATAAAATTTAATTCACATAGTAGGATTTCTAAGCTGCTACTCTTTCCATGTATCTAAGAAATCCATGGTCTAGGAAAACAAAATAAAACAAAATAAAACAAAACAGGTGTCTTAGGAAGTATGGATATATATGTCAATTTTATCTGTCAATGGTCAGAAATCAAGACTCAATATGCACTTAATATTTATGGAAATAGGCATGAAGAAAATAGTTATATATGTTGCTGTGATATTCCAGAAAACCTGACATTCAAAATATTCAGTTTAATATGATTATACACAGATTATAGGAAATGACATATTCTCACAGATAAAATAATGTTTTCAATGAGGTAAATGTGTGAGACCAGAAATTCAACTCTTTTATTTAAGGCCATATGTCAATGACTGGCCCATAAAATTACAGAGAAGAGAACTTTTACAATGTTGCGCTATACTGGTATATATATGTTTATGTGTGTGTGTGTGTGTGTGTGTGTGTGTGTGTGTATCCAAGACTCATTACATAATGGAATATAGTGTAAAATGGAGTATTCTGCATGGGCAGAGGTTATATATGTGTCATTAAAAACACCCTTAGGAATTTTCAATTATCCAAACATAGAATCAAAACCTGAACTGAGTTTCCAAAACTACAGAAAAAAAGCAAGGTTAAAAATCCAAGAACTATACCTTAAACATGTTTACCTGCCATGGCCTGTATGAGTAGATCTTTGTGTTTTGACAAAGAAATATGATAGGAACTTGAATTTTTGTACCACTGCAAGTAGAGCTCAAATGTTTAGATTAGAATGTAGCCTTTGGAAATCCCTTCTATTTCTTAGGTATAAAATATGAAAAATTGAAGATCTTAACGTACTTTAGAGCTGAGGATAGAGTAAATGAAAAAATATGTCCATTACATCAATGACCTTCATTTTCTTCTTTGATATCCATTTGGAAAAATCCTGGTTACTCAATATAGACATAGGCAAGAAAATATTTGTCAACGGAGTTTCTATTTGCAATGAGTAAAATCACAAAGAGACAATTACTGAACAATGAAACAGAATTAGTGGAATGAAGATACTCAGAGAGCTGTTGTAAAGTGAAGGGCAGTACCATGACATGAAAAGTCAGATTTAATTTGATCATGCCAAAGTACAAAGAACAATGTTTCATTGCAGCTTAACGATCATGGGAAAAAAGTTCAGGAGGTGGTAGAAGGTGTACCTCCCTTATGAAGATTAAAGAAATTCTTGAGAAATTTTCCATTATTCCAAACTAATAATGATATTAAGGTTTAAAGAATCTTATGAGAACCAGAGAAAAGATGGTGTTTTTTTTTCCCATCTTTATTAACTTGAGTATTTCTTATTTACATTTCGATTGTTATTCCACTTCCGGGTTTCACAATCATCATCCCCCTAACCACTCCCCCTCCCTTTCTATATGGGTGTTCCCCTCCCGATCCTCCCCCTATTACCAACCTCCCCCCAACAATCACATTCACTGGGGGTTCAGTCTTGGCAGGACCAAGGGCTTCCCCTTCCACTGGTGCTATTACTATGCTATTCATTGCTGCCTATGAGGTTGGAGCCCAGGGTCAGTCCATGTATAGTCTTTAGATAGTGGCTTAGTCCTGGAAGCTCTGGTTGTTTGGCATTGTTGTTCATATGGGGTCTCAAGCCCCTTCAAGCTCTGTCAGTCCTTTCTAAGATTCCTTCAACGGGGGTCCCGTTCTCAGTTCAGTGATTTGCTGCTGGCATTCGCCTATGTATTTGCTGTATTCTGGCTGTGTCTCTCAGGAGAGACAATTTCTTCTTTGTTATCCATTAGGAAAAATCCTAGTTGCTCAAAATAGATATAGGCTAGAAAGTGTTGGTCAAAGGAGTAATAGAGCCTCGTTTGCATTTGAAATTGGTATCACCACAAGGGACAAGGGTAGGAATACTTTACCATGAAACAGAGCTGGTGGAATCAAGATACTCAAAGAGCAGTTGATAGGTGAAGGGCAGTATTGTAACATCAAAAGTCAGATTTAATTTGATCATACTAAAGTACAGAAAACGATGTTTTAGTGTAGCTTTGAGGTCATGCGGGGAAAGTTGAGGAGGTAGTAGAAGGTTTACCTCATTTAGGAAGGCAATAAAATTCTAGAGAAGGGTTCCATTATTATAATTTAATAATGATCTCAGGGGTGAAAAAATCTTATGAGAACCAGATGAAAGGAAGGTTTTAATAGGGAATTGATTGTTTGAAATGTACAACATCTTCTGAAATACAAGTTCTTAGCCTATTAAAAGCTGAGAAACCACTCCTGGCTCACTGAACAGTGATAAGACTGGTCTTGGTTCTAATATTTATTATGCTGGCATATTAAGTTTTACTATATTTAGAAGTATCTGTTTTTTGGTTTTTGAGTCATTTGCAATATACATTTATGTGCAAAATATTTTGAAAAGAATTCTTTCAGCCTCATGACCCAAAATGATTGGTGATTTTGATGGAGTAATTTGGACTGCAGAAAGTCAGTTTTCAAAAGATATCCCTAGTATCATTGGATTTCATATGTATAAATCAGGAAAAACCTGTTACTCCAGCTGTTTACCTTTGAGAAGTCAAGTGATATCAATATAGGACAATTATTGCATGTGCATTCGAAACACACAAGACCTTTTCGTGTTATCAACTGTTGAAATTTATGACAACCTAAGGCCACAGAACAAAAAGTATAGGCCTATTGACACTGGTCAGCCAAGAAGAAACAGTGAGCTAAATCTAGTTCTATGAGTTAATGCAAACTGAATGCATGATGCTTATATTTGTCTAAAAGTTAACATCTTATTCACAAATGCAAAACTCAATGTTATGAAATCAGGGATTCAACTATTGATCTTATTCTCATAAGCATAAATGATTTGCTGTTGGAGTTTTTTCAAAGGACTGAACAAGGTTCCAATGGGAATCAAGGTATGAATCAAGACTATTTCATAAATGAAGTCCATGGTCTATGAGAAAATAGAGATAAAATTTAATTCATATAGTAGGATTTCTAAAGTTCTACTCTCTCCATGTCCCTAAGGAAAACTTGTAAGTGCAAAAACGAATAAATAAATAAAAGAAAAGAAAAAGGTGTCTTAGAAAATATGGAATATATATGTCAATTTGATATGTTAGTGGTCAGAAACCATGACTCAATGCGCACTTAATACTTACATAAAAGGAGGGTTGATGTAAACAATGGTAGAAGTTACCCTGATCTTCCAGAATCCTTGAAATTCAAAATCCCAGTTTAGTATGATTATACCTAGAATACTGGAAGTGACACATTCTTATAGATAAAATCAAGTGTTCAATGAATTAAATATGTGGAATGAGAAAGTTCATTGTTTTATTTAAGGCCATATGTCAGTGACCTGCCCATAAACTTAAAGGGAATAGAACGTTCAGTATTTTTAGGTATATGGGTGTAGCTACATGCTATCTGATATACATTTCATAATGAATTTTAATGTATAATGGAGTATTGTGCAAGGAAAAATTTATATATGTCATTAAAAACAATTCCAGGTATTCCCAATTTTTAAAATACAGAATAGAACCTGAATTGAGTTTTTAAAACTACAGAAGCCAGAAAGGTTAAAAATTACAGCTATACCTTGGACATTTTCATCTGCCAACACCTCGCAGAATTGATCTCTGGCCTTTGACAATGGAGTATGATAGGTAGCTGAATTTTTTATACAAGTGCAAATTGAGGTCAACTATTCAGATTTGAATGTCTGTCTTTGGAATTCCCTCCTATGTGATAGGTTACAAAAGTTTGAAGAATTGAGGATCTTAACAGACTTTGCAGCTGAGGATAGAGTGAATCAGGAAAATGTCCATTACAGGAATGAAATTCAATTTCTTCTTTGTTATCCATTTGGAAAAAATCCGGGTTTCTCAAAATAATTATAGGCTAGTATGTGTTGGTCAATGAAGTTGTAGAGGCCATTTTTTACTTGCAATCGGTAACATCACAGAGGGACAAAGACAGAAATACTTTACCATGAAACAGAGCTAGTAGAAGCAAGATATACAGAGAGCAGTTGATAGGTAAGGGAAGTTCTGTGACATTAAAGGCAGATTTAATTTGATCATGCAAAAGTACAAAGAACAATGTTTCATTGTTGTGTTAAGGTCTTGGGGGGAAAAGTTCAGGAGGTAGTAGAAGGTGTACCTCATATAACAAGGTTATAGAAATTTGGAAGAAGGGTTCCATTATTATAAATTAATGATGATCTCACAGGTAGAAAAAATCTTATCAGAATCAGGTGAAAGAAAGGTTTTTTATAGGGAATTGATGGTAAGAAATTTACAATATCTTATGAAATACAGTTCTTACACCATTAAAAGAACAGAAAAAACCTCTGGCTGACTGGATATTGATGATACTTATATTGGTTCTCATATTTATTGGATAACATATTAGGTCTTGCTATCCTTAGAAGCGTCTGTTATCTCAATGACACCTGAGTCTTCTGCAGGATACATTTTCATGTGCAAATTATTTAGAAAAGAATTCTTTAGGTCTCATGACTCCAAATGATTGGTGATTTCAATGGAGAGATTTGTGCACTAGAGAGACAGTTTTAAGAAAGACATCCCTAGGAGGAGTGGTTTTTCTAAATATAAATTAGAGAAAAACCTGTTACTCCAGCTCTGGACCTTTCAGAAGTTAAGTATAACCAATAGGACAATGTTTGCAGGTTCATTGGAAACACACAAGGTCTTTTCATGACATTGATTGTTGAAATTTATGACGAGCCTAGGGACACACAATAAAAAGTATAGGCCTATTGACTTTAGTCAGCAAAGAAGAAAGAGTGAGTCAAATCTAGCTCTATGAATTAATGCAAATCTAATGCATGATGCTTAAGGCAGTGCAGCTTATACTTTTCTAAAATTGCATATCTTATACACAATTGCAAAATTAAATGTTATAACGGTTTGAACTACTGATTTTATTCCCATAGGCATAAATGATTTGCTGTTGGATTTTTTACAGAGGAATGAACAAAGTTCCAATGGGAATCCAGGTATGAATAAGGGACATTTCACAAATAAAAGAAATCCACAATCTATGAGAAAATTGAAATAACATTTAATTTACATAGTAGGATTATTTCTATGCTTCTAATCAATCATGTCTCTTAGAAAACCATGGTAGAACAACAACAACAAAAACAAATAAACAAACAAAAAGGCAAAAAAAAACCCAGGTGTTTTAGGAAGTATGGAAATATATGCCAATTTGATCTGTTTTTTTTTCTTTTTTTCGGAGCTGGGGACCGAACCCAGGGCCTTGTGCTTGCTAGGCAAGCACTCTACCACTGAGCTAAATCCCCAACCCCCCAATTTGATCTGTTAATGGTCAGAAACCAAGACTCAAAATAATTAATAAGTTACTCTGATATTCCAGTAATCATGAAATTCATAATGGCCTGTTTAATATGATTATACCAATATTATTGGCAGTGATATTCTTACAGATAAAAAAAGTGTTAAATTAGGTAAATATGTGGGATCAGAAAGTTAATGTTTCATTTAAGGCCATATGTCATTGACCTAGTCATAAACCGACAGTGAATAGAACATTCAATTTTGAGATATACAATTGTATATACATGTGATCCAAGACAATTACATAATGAATTTTAAAATATAACAAAGTATTCGGTATGAAAAAATTTATGTATGTGATTAATAACAATTCCAGAAATTGCCAATTATTGAAATACAGAAGAGAATCTGAACTGAGTTGGCAAAACTTGAGAAGTCAGGAAGGTTAAATTTTCCAAAACTATACATTGGACATTTTTACCTGCAAACACCTCTCTGAGTAGACCCTATGGCAGTTGAAAATGAAGTATGATAGGTGGTTGAATTTTTTTGTACAAGTGCAAGATGACATCAATTATTTAGATTTGAAGTTCAATTATTTTTATTTGAGGAATTGGGGATGTTAACAGACTTTGTAGCTGAGGATAGTCTCAATCAGCAAATATGTCCATTACAGGAATGACATTCAATTTCTTCTTTGTTATCCACTAGGAAATATATGGGATACCCAAATAGATATAGGCTTGAAAGTGGTGAACAAAGAGGTAATAAAGGCCATTTTTTTATTTGCAATGGGTAACAACACAAAGGGACAAAGGCAGGAATTTTTTTTATTAACTTGAGTATTTCTTATTTACATTTCAAGTGTTATTCCCTTTCCTGGTTTCCGGGCCACCATCCCCCTAACCCCTCCCCCTCCCCTTCTTTATGGGTGTTCTCCTCTCCATCCTCCCCCCAAGAGCTATTAGAATCAAGATACACAGAGAGCAGTTGATAGGTGAAGGGCAGTACTGGGAAATCAAAAGTCATATTTAATTTGATCATGCAAAAGTACAAAGAACAAGAAGGTGATGAGAATAACAGGTTTTTCCCTTATTTATACGTAGGAAAACCACTACACTTAGGGATGACTTGTTCAAAACTGTCTTTCTACTGCCCAAATTTCTGCACTGAAATCACCAATCATTTTGAGTCATGAGACCTAAAGAATTCTTTTCTAAATAATTTGCACTTGAAAATGTATCCTACAAAAGACTCAGTTGTCATTGAGATAACCGACACATCTAAGTATAGCAAGACCTAATATGTTAGCATAATAAATATTAGAACCACACCAATCTCATCACCTTCTTCTCAGCCAGAGGTGATTTCTGGGACTTTAATAGGCTACGAACCTGTATTTCTTAAGATACTATAAATTTCTAACAATCCATTCCCCATAAAAACCTTCCTTTCATCTGGTTCTCATAAGATTTGATTAACCCTGAGATCATTATTAATTTATAGTAGAGGAAGCCTTCTGCAGAATTTCTATAAACTTCATCTATGAGAAAATTGAGATCAAATTTAAAGCCTTTTGTAGAATTTCTGAGATGCTATTTTCACCATATCACTAAGGAAAACCTGGTCCAGTATAGAACAGTTATTTCATGAAGGATGGAATTATATGTCAGTTTCAGCTGTTAAGGGTCAGAAACTAGAGTCTACATGCACTTAATACTTACAGAAATGAGAGTCTTGAAAAATTGGAACATGTGTTAATATGGTATACCAGAAATCTTGAAATTCAATTTGGCCTGTTTAAAATTATTAACCCAGATTATTGGAAGTGACATGTTCACAGATAAAAAAGTGTTCAATGAGTTAAATGTGTGGGACCAGAAAGTCAATAGTTTTTTTAAGGACATATGTCAAGGACATGCCCATAAACTTACCGGGAAGATAATATTCACAACCTTGAGTTACATGATCCAATATAAATGATCAAAGACATATTACATGATGAAATTTAGTGTAAAGTGGAGTATTCTGCATGCAACAAGGTTATATATGGCATTAAAAATAACCCTCAGTATTGTCAATTGTCCAAACACAGAAAGAAACCTGAATTGATTTGCCAAAACTACAAAAGGCAGCAAGGTTAAAATTACAAGAACTATACCTGGAACATGGTTACCTCCCATGTCCAGAATAAGTGGAACTTTGGCCCTTGACCAAGATATATGATAGATCCTTGAAATTTTTGTACAAGTTCAAGTTGAGATCATCAATTTAGATTTGAATGTCAGCCTTTGGAATTCCCTTCTATTTGTTAGGTTACAAAAACTTGAAGAATTGAGGATATTAACAGACTTTGCAGCTGAGGATAGAGTCAATCAGCAATATGTCCATTACAGCAATGACATTAATTTCCTTCTTTGTTATGCATTTGGAAAAATCCAGGTTACTCAAAATAGAAATAGTAAACAAAGTATTTGTCAATGGAGTAGTAGAGGCCAGTTTGCATTTGCAATTGCTAATAACACAAAGGTACAAACACAGGAATAATGGACTATAAAACAGAGCTAATGGAATGAAGATACTCTTAGAGCAGTTGCTGGGTGCAGGGCAGTACTGTGACATCAAAATACAAATTTAATTTGGTCTGGCTAAAGTACAAAGAACAATGCTTTATTGTACCATTAAGATCTTGGGGGAAGTGCAGATATCCTGAGGCCACAGGACAGGTTGCCACTTCTGCACACCTCGGCCCACATCCCTTGTGCAAGGGGAAACTGCACAGTGCCTCTGGACAGAGGGACATAGGAAAAGACAGCCACTGGTACCCATGTTTCTGGTCTGCGCGCAGGATGGAACTGAACGAGCAAAACAGTTCCCTGCACCCAAATCCCATGGGGGAGAGAGTTGGAACCTTGGAAGTGTGGATATTCCTGAGAAGTCAGAGGAAAATACCCTCTGCCTGCAGTACAGAACCAAGAGGGAATTGCATACTGCCAACTGTGCCCACTGGGTTCAAGGACCTACATGAGCAATCAGGGGCAGGACCCTTTGATTCCTGCCCATGCCTAGAGCTGGAAGACAGTCTCTATGAGTGCTGCCACAGCTGAGAGCAGAGCACCTGTTCTTAGTAAAGGCTGGAAGAAAACAGGAAAACAGTTCTACAGGAGTGCTGACACAGAGCCCTACAACAGGGCCACGTAACTCCCAGAAACTGCAAGACAAACCACCACCAGAGACAACCCAATGGCTAGAGGCAAGAGCAGGAACATAATCAACAGAAACCAAGACTACTTGGTCTCATCAGATCCCAGTACTCCGACAAAAGAAAATACTGTATATCCAAACATAAGAGAAAAGCAAGATTTATATTTGAAATCACATTTTCTGATAAGAATGGAGGACTTTAAGAAAGGCACAAAGAACTCCCTTAGATAAATGCATGAAAACACAAATAAACAAGTAGAAACCCTTAGAGAGGAAACACAAAAATCACTTAAAGAATTACAGGAAAACACAAACAAACAGGTGGAGGAATTGAAAATGGAAATAGAAACAATAAAGCAAGCATAAAGTTAGACAACACTGGATATAGAAAACCAAAGGAAGAGACAAGGAGCCTTAGACACAAGCATCACCAACAGAATACAAGAGATAGAACAGAGAATCCAAGGGGCAGAAGATACCATAGAAAACATCAACACAACTGTCAAAGATAATGTAAAACAGAAAAAGCTCCTAGCCCAAAACATACAGGAAATCCAGGATACAATGAGAAGATCAAACCTAAGGATAATAGGTATAGAAGAAAGTGAAGACTCCCAACTTAAGGGGCCTATAAATGTATTCAGCAAAATTATAGAAGAAAACTTCCCTAACCTAAAGAGATTCCCATACACATAAAAGAAGCCTACAGAACTCCAAATAGATTGGACTAGAAAAGAAATTCCTCCTGTCACATATTAGTCAAAATACCAAATGCAAAAAACAAAGAATATTAAAAGCAGTAAGGGAAAAAGGTCAAGTGACATATAAAGGCAGATTAATAAGAATTACACCAGACTTCTCACCAGAAACTATGAAAGCCAGAGGATCCTTGCCAGATGTCATACAGACCCTAAGAGAACACAAATGCCAGCCCACATTACTGTATCCAGCAAAACTTTCAATTAACATAGATGGAGAAACCAAGATATTCCATGACAAATACAAATGTATACAATATCCTTCTACAAATCCAGCCCTAGAAGGGATAATAGATGGAAAACTCCAACACAAGGAGAGAAACTACACTGTACAGAAAGCAAGAATATAATTTCCTTGCAATGAAATCAAAAGAAAGATAAACAAAAATAATTCCACCTCTAATAAAGAAAATAACAGGAAGTGACAGTCACTATTCCTTAATATCTCTCAACATCAATGGACTCAATTCTCAAATAAAAAGACATAGACTAACAGACTGGATACGTAAAGAGAACCCAGCATTTTGCTGCATGCAGGAAACACAACTCAGAGACAAATACAGACACTACCTCAGAGTAAATGGCTGGAAAACAATTTTCCAAGCAAAAGGTCCGAAGAAACAAGCTGGAGTTGCCAGTCTAATATCAAATAAATTTGACTTTCAAACAAGAGTCATATAAAAGATAAGGAAGGACACTTTATACTCATCAAAGGAAAAATCCACTAATGAATTCTCAATCCTAAGTATCTATGTTCCAAATGCAAGGGCACCTACATTCATAAAAGAAACCTTACTAAAGCTCAAAGCACACATTGCAACTCACACGATAATAGTAAGAGGTTTCAACACCTCACTCTCATCACTGGACAGATCATGGAAACAAAAATTAAACAGAGACATAGGGAAACTAACAGAAGTTATGAACCAATTTGATTTAACAGTTATTTACAAAACATTTCATCCTAAAACAAAACTTTTATACCTTCTTTTCAGCACCTCATTGATCCTTCTCCAAAATAGACCATATAGTCCGACTCAACAGATACAGGAATGTAGAAATAAATAGAAATAATCCCATGCATCTTATCAGATCACCATGTACTAAGACTGGTCTTCAATAACAATAATGACAGAAAGCACACATAAGCATGGAAGTTGAAAAATGCTCTACTCAATGACAAATGTGGCCATGGAAGAAATAAAGAAAGAAATTAAAGACTTCTTAGAATTTAATGAAAATGAAGGAACAGCATTCTCAAACTTATGGGGCACAATGAAAACTCATAGTTCTGAGTGCCTGCAAAAAGAAACAAGAGGGAGCATATATCAGCAGTTTGATGGCACACCTTAAAGCTCTAGAATAAAAAGAAATAAATACAAAAGGAGTAGAAGGCAGGAGATAATCAAACTCAGAGCTGAAATCAACCAAGTAGAAACAAAAAGGACTACACAAAGTAACAAAAGCAGGAGCTGGTTCTTTGAGAAAATCAACAAGCTAGATAAACCCTTAGACTAACCAGAGGTCACAGAGAGTCTATTCAAATTAAGAAAATCAGAAATGAAAAGGAAGAAATAACAACAGAATGTGAAGAAATTAAAAAAAATTATTAGATCCTACTACAAAAGCCTATATTCAACAAAACTGGAAAATCTGGAGGAAATGGACAATTTTCTAGACAGATATCAGGTACCAAAACTAAATCACAAACAAATAAATCATCTAAACAACCCCATAACTCTTAAAGAAATAGAAGCAGTCATTAAAAGTCTCCCAACCAAAAAGAGCCCAGATCCAGATGGGTTCACTGAAGAATTCTATCAGATCTTCATAGAAAACTTCATACCAATACTCTCCAAACTATTCCACAAGATTGAAACAGACACAGCACTACCAAATTCCTTCTATGAATCCACAATTATTCTTTTACCAAAAACACACAAAGATGCAACAAAGAAAGAAAACTTGAGACCAATTTCCCTTATGAATAGTAACTCGAAAATACTCAATAAAATCCATAATAAAAACAGAATCCAAGAGCACATCAAAATGATCTCCCATGTTGATCAAGTAGGCTTAATCCCAGGGATGGAGGGATGGTTTAATATATGAAAATCCATCAATGTAATCCACTATATAGACAAATTCAAAAATAAGAACTATATGGTCATTTCACTAGATGCTGAAAAAGCACTTGACAAAATTCAACACCTCATCATGAAAAAAGACCTGGAAAGATCAGGAATTCAGGGCCCATACCTAAACATAGTAAAAGCAATATACAGCTAACCAGTAGCTAACATCAAATTAAATGGAGAGAAACTTGAAGCAATCCCACTAAAATTAAAGACTAGACAAGGCTGCCCACTCTCTCCCTACTTCTTCAATATAGTCCTGGAAGTCCTAGCCAGTGCAATCAGACAGCGACAGGAGGTCAAAGGGATACAAATTGGAAGGGAAGAAATCAAGATATCACTATTTGCAGATGATATGATAGTGTACTTAAATGAACCCCAAAGTTTCACCAGAGAACTATTTAATCTGATAAACAATTTCAGCCAAGTGTTGGGGTGTAAAATTAACTCAAACAAATCAGTAGCCTTTCTCTAGTCAAAGGATAAACAAGCTGAGAAAGAAATTAAGGAAATGATACCCTTCCCAAGAGTCCAAAATAACATAAAATATCGTGGCATGACTTTATCCAAGCAAGTGAAAGATCTGTATGACTAGAACTTGAAATCTCTTGAGAAAGAAATTGATGAAGATCTCAGAAGATGGAAAGATCTTCCATGCTCATAGATTAGCAGGATTAATATAGTAAAGATGGCCATTTTGCCAAAAAAACATCTAAAGATTCAATACAATCCCCATTAAAATTCCTACTCCATTTTTTATAGAGATAGAAAGAACAATTTGCAAATTCATTTGGAATAACAAAAACCCAGGATAGTGAAAACTATACTCAACAATAAAAGAACTTCTGGGGGAATCATCATCCCTGACTTCAAGCAGTGTTACAGAGCAACAGTCATAAAAACTGTATTGTATTGGTACAGAGACAGGCAGATAGTTAAGTGGAACAGAATTGAAGATCCAGAAATGAACCCACACACCTATAAACACTTGATCTTTGACAAAGGAGCTAAAACCATCCAATG
Source organism: Rattus norvegicus (assembly GCF_021556685.1). NCBI lineage: Eukaryota > Metazoa > Chordata > Mammalia > Rodentia > Muridae > Rattus > Rattus norvegicus. The sequence goes on from NC_141538.1 coordinate 133,424,096, forward strand.
GAAGAAAGATAGCATTTTCAACAAATGGTGCTGGTTCAACTGGAGGTTAGCATGAAGAAGAATGCAAATCAATCCACTCTTACCACCATATACAAAACTTAAGTCCAAGTGTATCAAGGACCTCCACATCAAACCAGATACACTCAAACTAATAGAAGAAAAAGTGGGGAAGAGTCTCGAATACATGGGCACTGGGGAAAATTTCCTGAACAAAACCCCAATGGCATATGCTCTAAGATCAAGAATCAACAAATGGGACCTCATAAAACTGCAAAGCTTTTGTAAAGCAAAAGACACTGCCATTAGGACAAAATGGCAATGAAGAGTTTGGGAAAAGGTCTTTACCAATCCTACATTTCATAGAGGGTTAATATACAAAATATACAAAGAACTCAACAAGTTAGACTCCAGAGAAACAAACCACTCTATTAAAAATGGGGTACAGAGCTAAACAAAACCTTCTCATCTGAGGATTATTGAATGGCCAAAAATCACCTAAAGAAATGTTCATCATTTTTAGTCATCAGGGAAATGCCTATCAAAACAGCTCTGAAATTCCACCTCACACCAGTCAGAATGGCTAAGATCAAAAACTCAGGTGACAGCAGATGCTAGCAAGGGTGTGGAGAAAGAGGAACACTCACTCTTCCATTGGTGGTGGGATTGCAAACTGATACAATCAGTCTGGAGGTTCCTTAGAAAACTGGACATTATACTACCTGAGGACACAGCTATACCTCTCTTGGGGATATACCAAGATGCTCCAACATAAAACAAAGACACATGTTCCACTATGTTCATATCAGCCTTATTTATAATAGCCAGACGCTGGAAAGAACCCAGATGCCCTTCAACAGAGGAATGTATTTAAAAAAGTGGTATATCTACAAAATGGAGTACTACTCAGCTATGAAAAATGACTTCATGAAATGGCATATGCAAATGGAATGAACTAGAAAATATCATCCTGAGTGAGGTTACTAAATTACAGAAAAGAAGCACTTGATATGCACTCATTGATAAGTGGATATTAGCCAAAAAGCTCAAATTACCCAAGATGCAATCTATAGCCCACATGAAGCTCAAGAAGAAGGATGACCAAAATGCAGATGCTCCCACTCCTTCTTAAAAGGGGGAAAATATTCATAGGAGGGGACATGAAAGCAAAGTTTAGAGCAGTGTCTCACGGAATGGTCATTCAGAGCCTGAAACACATGTGGCCCATATATATACAGCCACTAAAACTAGATAAGATTGATGAAGCTAAAAAAATGCATACGGAAAGGGACTGGACACAGATCTCTCCTGAGAGACACATCCATAGCATGTCCAATACAGAGGTCAGTGCTAGCAGCAAATCACCGAATTGAGAATAGGACCCCCTTAGGGGGAATTAGAAGAAGTATTGAAAGAGTTGAAGGAGCTTGCAACCCCATAAAAACAAAAATGCCAACCAACCAGAGCTTCCAGGGACTAAACCACTACAGAAATACTATACGTGGACTGACCCAGGGCTCCACCTGCATATGTAGCAGAGAATAGCCTTGTTGTGGCACCAGTGGAAGGGAAAGCCCTTGGTCTTGCCAAGGTTGAACCCCTAGTGCAGGGAAATATGGAGGAGGGCAATAAGGGAGATCTATATGGGGAATACCCTTATGGGGATGGGGAGAGGAAGGAATGGGGGCTTATGGACAGAAAACCCAGAAAGGGAATAACTTTTGAAATGTAAGTGAAGAAATATATAATAAAAATTAAGGGGTTGGGGATTTAGCTCAGTGGTAGAGAGCTTGCCTAGCAAGCACAAGGTTCTGGGTTCGGTCCCCAGCTCCGAAAAAAAAAGAAAGAAAGAAAAAAAGAAAAGAAAAGAAAAAAATTAAAAAAGAAAAAAAAAGAAATAACTTACTTTAAAAAAAAGATCTTGGGGGAAAAGTTCAGGAGGTATTAGAGGGAGTACCTAATTTATGCAGATTATACAAATTCTGAAGATGTTTTCCCTTATTCTATACAAATAATGATCTCAGGTGTGAACAAAGTCTTATGAGAACCGGATGCAAGGAAGGATTTTATAAGGACCTCATGATTTGTAATTGGCAGTATCTTATGAAAGACAAGCTCTTAGACTCTTAAATGCCTAGAAAACACTAATGGCTGAGTGCAGGGTGATGAGACCTGTTTTGCTTCTATATTTATCATGCTAACATATTAGGTCTTACTATACCTACAGCTCTCTGTTATATCAATTACACCTGAGTCAATTGTAGGATAAATGGTCATGTGCAAATTATTTAGAAAAGAATTCTTTAGATATCCTGACTCAAAATAATTGGTGATTTTAATGGGGAAAAATGAGCAGTAGAAATACAGTTTTGAACAAGGCATCCCTGGAAGGTTTCATTTCCCTACACATAAATCAGAAAACAAAGCTTGGTACTCCAGCTGTGTACCTTTGATGAGTCAAGTGTTACCATTGGCAAAATGAATGTATGTTCAAGAGATACAGTAAGGCTTTTTCATGCCATCAAATGTTGAAAGTTATGCCTAGCCTAGTGCCACACAACAAAAAGTATAGGCATCATGACTTTGTTAGCCATTTCAAGAGTGAGCCAAATCTTGCTCTATGAATTAATGCAAATCTAATACATGATGATTAAAACAGTGCTGCTTATAATTGTCTAAAAGTAAATTTCTTACTCACCAAAGCAAAACTCAATGTTACAAAAGTCACTAATTAAACTATTGATCTTTTTCCCATAGGCTTAAATGATTTTTTGTTGCAATTATTTCAAAGGAATGATCAAAGTTTCAATGTGAATCCGGTTATGAATTATAAAATATTCCATGGTCTATGTGAAAATTGAGATAATATTTAATGCATATAGTAGGATTTCTAAAATGCTACTCTCTGCATGTTTCTAAGGAAAACCTGGCCCAACAAAAATCAAGTTTCTTAGGAAGCATAGAAATATATGTCATTTTCATCTGTTAATGGTCAGGAATCAAGACTCAGTATACACTTAGTACTTTTGGAAATAGGAGACTTGATGAAAACAGTAATATGTGTTACTATGATATTCCAGAAATCTTGAAATTCAAAATAGCAAGTTTAATATGATTATACCCAGATTATAGGAAGTGACATATTCTCCCAGATAAAATAAGGTGTTCAGTGAATTAAATGTGTGTGACAAGAAAGTCAATTACTTTATTGAAGGACATATGTAAGGACAATTTTGCAGGGAAGAGAACATTCACAATCTTGAGTTATATGAGCTAATATAAATGTGATCTAAGACATATTACATGATGAAATTTAGCGTCAAATGGAGTGTTCTGCATGGAAAGAGTTTATATATGTCGGTAAAAACAACTCCAGGACTGCCAGTTGTCCAAACACAGAATGGAACCTGAACTGAGTTTCCAATACTACAGTAAAAGCAAGATTAAAATTCTAAGAACCATACTTTAACATGGTTACCTTCCATGGCCTCTATGAGTAGATCTTTGACACTTTACAAAGAAGTATGATAGGTGCTTGAATTTTTTGAACAACTGAAAGTATTGGTCAAATATTTAGATTAGGATATCAGACTTTGGAATTCTCTTCTATTTGATAGGTAACAAAAATATGAAAAATTGAGGATGTTAACAGACTTTAGAGCTGAGGTTAAAGTAAGTCCACAAATATGTCCATTACAGCAATGACATTCATTTTCTTCTTTGTGATCCATTTAGAAAAAAATGGGTTACTCAAAATGGATATAGGCTAGAAAGTATTTGTCAACGTAGTAGTAGAAGCCAGTTTTCATTTTCAAAGGGTAACATAACAAATGGACAAATGCAGGAATACCAGACCATGAAGCAGGGCTAGTGGAATGATGATACTCAGAGAGCAGTTGCTAGGTGAAAGGCAGTACTATGATATAAATGTTGGATTATATTTTACCATGCTAATGTACAAAAACACTGTTTATTGCAGCTTTAAGTACTTTGGGAAAAAAGTTCAGGAAGTAGTAGAAGGTGTACCTCATTTATGCAGATCATACAAATTCTGGAGAAGTTTTTCCTTATTCTAAACTAATAATGATCTCAGGGGGAAGAAAATCTTTATTCATTTATTTATTTATTTTTATTAACTTGAGTATTTCTTATTTACATTTCGAATGTTATTCCCTTTCCTGGTTTCCGGGCACACGTCCCCCTAATCCCTCCCCCTCCCCTTCTTTATAAGTGTTCCCCTCCCCATCCTCCCCCCATTGCCGCCCTTCCCCCAACAATCACGTTCACTGGCAGTTCAGTCTTAGCAGGACAAAGGGCTTCCCCTTCTCCGGTTTACTATCCATAAACCCCCAATACCATCACCCTACCCTTTCTTCTATGAGGATGTTTCCCCACCCATCAACCCACCATTCCTGCCTCCCCACCCTGACATTGCCCTACACTGGAGGGTCCAGCCTTGGCAGGAAAGGGCTTCTCCTCCCATTGGTGCTCAACAAAGCTATCCTCTGCTACATATGCAGCTGAAGCCATGGGTCTATTCATGTGTACTCTTTGGGTAGTGGTTTAGTCCCTGAGAGCTCTGGTTGGTTGGTATTGACCCTTCAACTCCTTCAACCCTTTCTCTAACTCCTTCAACCCTTTCTCTAACTCCTTCAAGGGGGACCCTGTTCTCAGGTCAAAAGTTGTCTGCTAGTATTCACCTCTGTATTTGTCATGCTCTGGCAAAGCATCTCAGGAGACAGCTATATCAGGCTCCTGTCAGCATGTACTTTTTGGCATGAGCAATATTGTCTGGGTTTCTTGGCTGTATGTATATGGGCTGGATCCCCAGGTGGGGCAGGTTCTGAATAGTCATTCTTTCAGTCTTTTCTCCAAACATTGTCTCCATATCTCCTCCTATGAATATTTTTGTTCCCCGTTTTAAGCATGACTGAAACATCTGCACTTTCATTGTCCTTCTTCCTGTGCTTCATGTGGTCTGTGGACTGTATCTTGGGTAAACCCAGCTTTTGGGAGAATATTAACTTACCAGTCAGTGCATACTTTTTTTTTGGTTGTTTTTTATTTCCGTTGGTGATTGGGTTACCTCACTCAGGATGATATTTTCTAGTTTCATCTATTTCCTTAATAATTTCATGTAGTCTTTGTTTTTAATAGCTTAGTATTACTCCATTATGTAAATGTACCACAATTTCTGTATCCATTTCTGTGTTGAAGGACATCTGAGTTATTTCCAGTTTCTGACTATTATAAATAAGGCTACTTTGAACATTGTAGAGAATGTGTCCTGGTTATAAGTTGGAGCATAATTTGTGTATATTCCCAGGTGTGATGCAGCTGTGTCCTCAGGTAGTACTACGTCTAATTTTCTGAGGAACCTCCAGACTGATTTCCAAAGTGGTTGTACCAGTTTTCAGTGCCACCAATGGAGGAGTGTTCCTCTTTCTCCACACCCTTTCCAGCATCTGTTGTCACCTGAGGTTTTTATCTTAGCCGTTCTGACTGGTATGTGATGGAATCTCAGGGTTGTTTACATTTGTATTTCCCTGATAACTAAGGATGTTGAGCATGTCTTTAGGTACTTCTCAGCCATTCGATTTTCCTTATTTGAGAATCCTTTGTTTAGCTCTGTATCCCAATTTTAATAGGGTTATTTGATTCTCTGGAGTCTAGCACCTTGAGTCCTTTTTATATATTAGGTATTAGCCCTCATCAGATATAGTATTGGTAAAGATCTTTTACCATTCTTTTGGTTGCCATTTTGTCCTAATGACAGTGTCCTTTGCCTTACAGAAACTTTGCAATGTTATGAGATCCCATTTTTTGACTCTTGATCTTAGAGCATAAGCCATTGGTGTTCTGTTCAGGACATTTTCCTTAGTTCCCTTGTGTTTAAAGCTCCTCCTCTCTTTTCCTTCTATAAGCTTCAGTGTATTTAGTTTTATGTGGAAGATCTTGATCCACTTGGACTTGAGATCTATACAGGATGATAAGAATGTATTGATTTGTATTCTTCTACATGCTGACCTCCAGTTGAATCAGCTGTTCTGTGATTTCCTCTCTCTCCCTTTCCCCTGCAAATGTGGTCCTAGGAGAGGGCCTGGTATATGTCAGGTGGGAGTTCTGAAAACATCAAGATGTCACCATCGACAGGATCCAGTGAATACTACCCTGTAATTTTAAACATAATATAAAGGACCCTGTTTCTGTAGAAAAGAAAACATGTAACATTATGGTTATGAAATTAATGTGAAGCAACTAACTAGTGTTATGTTGTTTTTAATATCTTCCAGGTTTGTATAAAATCTTGGCTTAATTTAATATGTTCATGCAGAAATAACACCAACATTAGCAATTGTAGAGAGAATGAATTGCAGATTTTATAACAATTTTTTTAAGTTTGGTATTAAAATATTCATATGTATGTCCCTAAAATTGTAATCACGTTCAAGTGCAGTCATTTGTGGTTATAATCTTGTTTTGTGTGCTTCCATTAGTTAATTCCTCTTAAGGGCATGAGAGAGATTAGATGGAAGCCAATTTTATATCAAATTTACATTTTATTGAATAGACCCAAAAAGAACTAAAAGGAAACTTTCACTTGGTGTTGTTCAGATCATAAAGTGCAGTGTTCTGTTGTCATTGGGACTGCTCCATTCACAGATTTGCAGAGAAAAGGAGGTGGCTTAATGCAGCAGTTCATACTGTACTCCCACATAGGAGGTCTGACAGCTCAGATCCTCAGGAGCACAAGGCTTTTTAAGGAATGCTGGTGGTGCCTCTGTAGATAATTACATCACCTGTTCCACTCTATTGACACTGCTTTCCTCATGGATCTCCTCAGTCCCTAATTTTCTCTGCTATACATTTTCTTCACAGTGAAGCTTACAGTCCATTGCTGAAAATTATAAGCTCGGCATAGTGTTGACTTTACTGTGGTTACATGTTTCTTCTTAGCAGGCACACATCTTTCTAGGGTCCAACTACAGTACAGATTACAGACTTTTTCATTAGTGTCTATTTCTTTTACTCTGTGTAGACTTTAGAAAGCCTGATTTGGAGATGGCCCAATTCAGAATTGACTATAACTGAACAAAGGCTAAAAGTATTTATGGGAGGATTGACACATACCATGAATTATTTGACTTTTGTTTGTGGTATTTAAAATCTTCACTTGCAGTTCATGTAACAGTTGTATCTTAAAATTCCCAAATTAAGCAGCTCTGTTTAAAAAACTGTGGCTTGTAGAATTTTTTTAAAGTAATTTAAGGCTTCTTGTTTTTTGTTTTTGTTTGTTTTTGTTTTGTTTATCATGTGGAATGCAGATTGGTGCTAGACAAGCCTCTCCCATATCACTATAGTATAAGGTTGTTACACTACTCTGAAATGTATTCAGAAACAGGTACTTCAATATCTTTCTTTCTCCAGAGGTGGTCCAGTTGTACCAATGATAATTTTCCTTGCACTGAATATACATATATATATATACATATATATATATATATTACACAGTGTTTATATTTGGGGAATAGTTGGAAAGAAATATATTTGTTATGGAAGAAGGCTGTATCTGTTGTCTTCATAGACACTGTTCATTTATTTTGAGGGTGGAATGCATTTTTCTTCCTGTTCAGTGCTTTATCACCATCTTTTGTTTGTGGTCATAGTGACCATAGCAATGTAGCAGACATTTCCAAATGTATAGAGTGAAGTAAACAGTTACTAGCAAGAAACGAATATATGTCTGCAGGTTTCTCCTTGAAGCAAAGGCGGGAATGAAATCTGTTTAATTATTCTACATTGACATTGTTTGTGCCTAATTTATTTTCACAGCAGCTGTACAATGTGGTGTTCATTGCCCTTCTGGGTCCTTCTTCCTCCCTCAAGGTTCCAATGAAGCTACAGCTTCCTTTAATGTCTGACACATTAATGAATGGCCAGCAGTTTTCAGCTCTTACAAAAGCTTACCATGCTTATTGTAGCTCAGTAGGTAGAACTGCTAATCACGTGCAAGGTTCCATGGGTTTGATTCCTGGCACTGAATTAAAATACATAAAGGCCTGTATATTCTTATTTTCTATGCTGGATTATTTGTAGTGGTAAAATATCCACGTCCTTTTTGCAGACTGTCACATTACTAAATGACATTACATTAAAGCCTGGTGTTAAATGAAAAAAAATGCTATCTTTTCTCCACTTGATGGTTTTAGCTCCATTGACAAAGATAAAGTGACCATAAGTGGGATTCATTTTTACGTCTTCAATTCTATTCCACTGATCTATCTGCCTTTCTCTGTAACAACACTCTGCAGTTTTTATAATCATTGCTCTGCAATCCAGCTAGCATGGATGGTGATTCCCCCAGAAGTTCTTTAATTGTTGAGAATAGTTTTCTGGGCTGGAGAGATGGCTTAACCATTAAAGGCTAGGCTCACAACCAAAAAATATAAGAAAACAGTTTTCCTTCACTATCCTGTTTTTTTTTTGTTGTTGTTGTTATTCAAAATGAATTTGCAAATTGCTCTTTCTAACGCCATGAAAAAAAATGAGTTAGAACTTTTTTAGGGATTGCACTGAACCTGTACATTGCTTTTGGCAAGTTGGCCATTTTTATCCTACTAATTCTGCCAATCCATGAACTCGTGAGGTCTTTCCATCTTCTGATATCTTCTCGAATTTCTTTCTTTAGAGATGTGAAGTTATTGTCATACAGATCACGCAAATAATATAAAGTACACCGAGGTACTTTATATTATTTGTGACTATTGTAAAGGGTGTCATTTCCCTAATTTCTAATTCAGTCTTTTGAACCTTTGAGAAGAGGAAGGTTACTGATTTGTTTGAGTTAATTTTATACCCAGCCACTTTGCTGAAGTTTTTTTATCAGGCTTAGTATTTCTATGGTGGAACTTTTGGGGTCACTTAAGTATACTATCATATCATCTGCAAATAGTGATATTTTGACTTCTTCCTTTCCAATTTGTATCCCTTTGACCTCCTTTCTTTGTCTGGTTGCTCTGGCTAGGATTTATAGTACTATACTGAATAAGTAGGGAGAGAGTGGGCAGCCTTATCTAGTCCCTGATTTTACTGGGATTGCTTCAAGCTTCTCTCCATTTAATTTGATGTTGACTACTGGTTTGCTGTATATTGCTTTTACTATGTTTAGATATGGGCCTTGAATTCCTAATCATTCCAAGACTTTTAACACAAAGGGGTGTTGAATTTTGACAAATGTTTTCTCAGCATCTAATGAGATGATCATGTTTTTGTTTTTCTTTGAGTTTTTTATATAGTGGATTTTGTTGATAGATTTCCATATATTGAACCATCCTGGCATCCCTTGGATGTACCCTACTTGATCATGATGGATGATCATTTTTGATGTGTTCTTAGATTTGGTTTGCAAAAATTTTATTGAGTAATTTTACTTCGATGTTCATAAGAGAAATTGGTCTGAAGTTCTCTTTCTTTGTTCGGTGTTTGTGTGTGTTAGGTAGAGGTATGATTGTGGCTTAATAGAAGGAATTAGGTTGTATTCTTTCTGTTTCTATTTTGTGGAATATTTGGACAGTATTGGTATTATGTGTTCTAGGAAGGTCTGATAGAATTCTCCACTAAATGCATTTGGTAATGGCCTTTTTTTGGATTGGAGACCTTTAATAACTGTTCCTATTTCTTTAGGAGTTATGGGACTGTTTAGATTATTTATCTGATCCTCATTTAACTTTGGTACCTCATATCTTTCTAGCAAATTTTCGATTTCATCCAGATTTCCCAGTTTTATTGAGTATAGGTTTTTGTAATAGGATCTTGTGAGTTTTTTAATTTCCTCAGATTCTGTTGTTATGTCTCCCTTTTCATTTCTGATTCTGTTAATTTGGATACTGTTTCTGTGCCCTCTGGTTAGTCTGGCTAAAGAGTTATCTATATTGTTGATTTTTTTCAAGGAAGCACCCGCTTTTCTTGGTTGTTTGTATGGTTTTGTATGTTTCTACTCGGTTGACTTCAGGCCTGAGTTTCATTATTTCCTGCTGTCTACTCCTCTTGGGTGTATTTGATTCTTTTTATTCTAGAGTTTTTGGTAGGTGTACTTTCAAGCTGCTAGTGTAAGCTCCATCCAGTTTTTTGTTTGTTTGTTTGTTTGTTTGTTTTCAGACACTCAGAGCTATTCATTTTCGTCTTAGCCATGCTTTCATTGTCTTGTAAGATTGGGTATATTGTGCATTCATTTTCATTAAATTCTAAAAAGGTCTTTAATTTCTTTCTTTTTCTCTTCCCTGGCCAAGTTGCAATTGAGTAGAGCGTTCTTCAACTTCCATGTATATGTAGGCTTTCTGTCCTTTTTGTTGTTATTGAAGACCAGACTTTGTCTCTAGTGATCTGATAGGATGCATGGGATTATTTAAATCTTTTTGTATAAGTTGAGGTCTGTTTTGTGATTGAATACATGCTCAATTTTGGGGAAGGTATCATGAGGTGCTGAGAAGAAGAAATATTATTTTTAGGATGGAATATTCTATGAATAGCTGTTAAATCCATTTGGTTCACAACTTCTGTTAGTTTCTCAATGGCTCTGTTGAGTTTCTGTTTACATAATCTGTCCGTTGCTGAGAGTAGGGTGTTGAAGAAACACACTATTATGGTGGGATGTGCAGTGTGTGCTATTAGCTTTAGTAAGGTTTCTTTTATGAATGTAGGTGCCCTTGCATTTGAAGCATAGATAATCATTATTGAGAGTGCACTTGGTGAATTTTTTCTCTGATGTATATTAAGTGTCCTTTTTTGATAACTTTTGGTTGGAAATTGATTTTAATCCATATTAAAATGGGTACTCAAGTTTGTGTCTTGGGACCACTTGCTTAAAAATTGTTTTCCAGACTTTAACTCTGAGATAGTGTCTGTCTTTTACATTAAAGTGTTTTTCCTGCATGTGGCAAAATGCTTCGTCCTTTTTCTGTATCTAGGCTGTTAGTCTATGTGTTTTAATTGGGAAATGGAGTTCATTGATGTTAAGAGATATTAAAGAATAGAGATTTTTGTTTCCTAGTTTTTTTTTTTATTAACTTGAGTATTTCTTATATACATTTCAAGTGTTATTCCCTTTCCCGGTTTCCGGGCACACATCCCCCTCCCACCTCCCCTTTCTTATGGGTGTTCCCCTCCCAACCCTCCCCCCATTGCCGCCCTCCCCCCCACAGTCTAGTTCACTGGGGGTTCAGGCTTAGCAGGACCCAGGGCTTCCCCTTCCACTGGTGTTCTTACTAGGATATTCATTGCTACCTATGAGGTCAGAGTCCAGGGTCAGTCCATGTATAGTCTTTAGGTAGTGGCTTAGTCCCTGGAAGCTCTGGTTGCTTGGCATTGTTGTACATATGGGGTCTCGAGCCCCTTCAAGCTCTTCCAGTTCTTCTCTGATTCCTTCAACGGGGGTCCTATTCTCAGTTCAGTGGTTTGCTGCTGGCATTTGCCTCTGTATTTGCTGTATTCTGGCTGTTTCTCTCAGGAGCGATCTACATCCGGCTCCTGTCGGTCTGCACTTCTTTGCTTCATCCATCTTGTCTAATTGGGTGGCTGTATATGTATGGGCCACATGTGGGGCAGGCTCTGAATGGGTGTTCCTTCAGTCTCTGTTTTAAACTTTGCCTCTCCCTTCCCTGCCAAGGGTATTCTTTTTCCTCATTTAAAGAAGGAGTGAAGCATTCACATTTTGATCATCCGTCTTGAGTTTCGTTTGTTCTAGGGATCTAGGGTAATTCAAGCATTTGGGCTAATAGCCACTTATCAATGAGTGCATACCATGTATGTCTTTCTGTGATCGGGTTAGCTCACTCAGGATGATATTTTCCAGTTCCAACCATTTGCCTACGAATTTCATAAACTCGTTGTTTTTGATAGCTGAGTAATATTCCATTGCGTAGATGTACCACATTTTCTGTGTACATTCCTCTGTTGAAGGGCATCTGGTTTCTTTCCAGCTTCTGGCTATTATAAATAAGGCTGCGATGAACATAGTGGAGCACGTGTCTCTTTTATATGTTGAGGCATCTTTTGGGTATATGCCCAAGAGAGGTATAGCTGGATCCTCAGGCAGTTCAATGTCCAATTTTCTGAGGAACCTCCAGACTGATTTCCAGAATGGTTTTACCAGTCTGCAATTCCACCAACAATGGAGGAGTGTTCCTCTCTCTCCACATCCTCGCCAGCATCTGCTGTCACCTGAGTTTTTGAACTTAGCCATTCTCACTGGTGTGAGGTGAAATCTCAGGGTTGTTTTGATTTGCATTTCCCTTATGACTAAAGAGGTTGAACATTTCTTTAGGTGTTTCTCAGCCATTCGCATTCCTCAGCTGTGAATTCTTTGTTTAGCTCTAAACCCCATTTTTTAATAGGGTTACTTGTTTCCCTGCGGTCTAACTTCTTGAGTTCTTTGTATATTTTGGATATAAGGCCTCTATCTGTTGTAGGATTGGTAAAGATCTTTTCCCAATCTGTTGGTTGCCGTTTTGTCCTAACCACAGTGTCCTTTGCCTTACAAAAGCTTTGCAGTTTTATGAGATCCCATTTGTCGATTCTTGATCTTAGAGCGTAAGCCATTGGTGTTTTGTTCAGGAAATTTTTCCAGTGCCCATGTGTTCCAGATGCTTCCCTAGTTTTTCTTCTATTAGTTTGAGTGTGTCTGGTTTGATGTGGAGGTCCTAGATCCACTTGGACTTAAGCTTTGTACAGGGTGATAAGCATGGATCGATCTGCATTCTTCTACATGTTGAGCTCCAGTTGAACCAGCACCATTTGCTGAAAATGCTATCTTTTTTCCATTGGATGGTTTTGGCTCCTTTGTCAAAAATCAAGTGACCATAGGTGTTTGGGTTCATTTCTGGGTCTTCAATTCTATTCCATTGGTCTATCTGTCTGTCTCTGTACCAATACCATGCAGTTTTTATCACTATTGCTCTGTAATACTGCTTGATTTCAGGGATAGTGACTCCCCCTGAGTCCTTTTATTGTTGAGGATAGCTTTAGCTATCCTGGGTTTTTTGTTATTCCAGATGAATTTGCAAATTGTTCTGTCTAACTCTTTGAAGAATTGGATTGGTATTTTGATGGGGATTGCATTGAATCTGTAGATCGCTTTTGGTAAAATGGCCATTTTTACTATATTAATCCTGCCAATCCATGAGCATGGGAGATCTTTCCATCTTCTGAGGTCTTCTTCAATTTCTTTCCTCAGTGTCTTGAAGTTCTTATTGTACAGATCTTTTACTTGCTTGGTTAAAGTCACACGGAGGTACTTTATATTATTTGGGTCTATTATGAAGGGTGTCGTTTCCCTAATTTATTTCTCAGCTTGTTTCTCTTTTGTATAGAGGAAGGCAACTGATTTATTTGAGTTAATTTTACCCAGCCACTTTGCTGAAGTTGTTTATCAGGTTTAGTAGTTCTCTGGTGGAACTTTTGGGATCACTTAAATATACTATCATGTCATCTGCAAATAGTGATATTTTGACCTCTTCTTTTCCGATCTGTATCCCCTTGATCTCCTTTTGTCGTCTGATTGCTCTGGCTAGAACTTCAAGAACTGTATTGAAGAAGTAGGGAGAGAGTGGGCAGCCTTGTCTAGTCCCTGATTTTAGTGGGATTGCTTCAAGTTTCTCTCCATTTACTTTAATGTTAGCAACTGGTTTGCTGTATATGGCTTTTACTATGTTTAGGTATGGGCCTTGAATTCCTATTCTTTCCAGGACTTTTATCATGAAGGGGTGTTGAATTTTGTCAAATGCTTTCTCAGCATCTAATGAAATGATCATGTGGTTCTGTTCTTTCAGTTTGTTTATGTGATGGATCACGTTGATGGTTTTCCGTATATTAAACCATCCCTGCATGCCTGGGATGAAGCCTACTTGATCATGGTGGATGATTGTTTTGATGTGCTCTTGAAATCGGTTTGCCAGAATTTTATTGAGTATTTTTGCGTCGATAGTCATAAGGGAAATTGGTCTGAAGTTCTCTTTCTTTGTTGTGTCTTTGTGTGGTTTAGGTATAAGAGTAATTGTGGCTTCGTAGAAGGAATTCGGTAGTGATCCATCTGTTTCAATTTTGTGGAATAGTTTGGATAATATTGGTATGAGGTCTTCTATGAAAGTTTGATAGAATTCTGCACTAAACCCGTCTGGACCTGGGCTCTTTTTGGTTGGAAGACCTTTAATGACTGCTTCTATTTCCTTAGGAGTTATGGGGTTGTTTAACTGGTTTATCTGTTCCTGATTTAACTTCGATACCTGGTATCTGTCTAGGAAATTGTCCATTTCCTGAAGATTTTCAAGTTTTGTTGAATATAGGTTTTTATAGTAAGATCTGATGATTTTTTTAATTTCCTCTGAATCTGTAGTTATGTCTCCCTTTTCGTTTCTGATTTTGTTAATTTGGACGCACTCTCTGTGTCCTCTCGTTAGTTTGGCTAAGGGTTTATCTATCTTGTTGATTTTCTCAAAGAACCAACTTTTGGTTCTGTTGATTCTTTCTGTGGTCCTTTTTGTTTCTACTTGGTTGATTTCAGCTCTGAGTTTGATTATTTCCTGCCTTCTACTCCTCCTGGGTGTATTTGCTTCTTTTTGTTCTAGAGCTTTTAGGTGTGCTGTCAAGCTGCGGACATATGCTCTTTCCTGTTTCTTTCTGCAGGCACTCAGCGCTATGAGTTTTCCTCTTAGCACAGCTTTCATTGTGTCCCATAAGTTTGGGTATGTTGTACCTTCATTTTCATTAAATTCTAAAAAGCTTTTAATTTCTTTCTTTATTTCTTCCTTGCCCAGGTTATCATTGAGTAGAGCATTGTTCAATTTCCACGTATATGTGGGCATTCTTCCCTTATTGTTATTGAAGACCAGTTTTAGTCCGTGGTGATCCGATAGCATGCATTGGATTATTTCTATCTTTCTGTACCTGTTGAGGCCCGTTTTTTGACCAATTATATGGTCAATTTTGGAGAAAGTACCATGAGGAGCTGAGAAGAAGGTATAATCCTTTTGCTTTAGGATAGAATGTTCTATAAATATCCGTTAAGTCCATTTGGCTCATGACTTCTCTTAGTCTGTCGACATCTCTGTTTAATTTCTGTTTCCATGATCTGTCCATTGATGAGAGTGGGGTGTTGAAATCTCCCACTATTATTGTGTGAGGTGCAATGTGTGTTTTGAGCTTTAGTAAGGTTTCTTTTACGTACATAGGTGCCCTTGTATTTGGGGCATCGATATTTAGGATTGAGAGTTCATCTTGGTGGATTTTTCCTTTGATGAATATGAAGTGTCCTCCCTTATCTTTTTTGATGACTTTTAGTTGGAAATTGATTTTATTTGATATTAGAATGGCTACTCCAGCTTGCTTCTTCTGACCATTTGCTTGGAAAGTTGTTTTCCAGCCTTTCACTCTGAGGTAGTGTCTGTCTTTGTCTCTGAGGTGTGTTTCCTGTAGGCAGCAGAATGCAGGGTCCTCGTTGCGTATCCAGTTTGTTAATCTATGTCTTTTTATTGGGGAGTTGAGGCCATTGATGTTGAGAGATATTAAGGAATAGTGATTATTGCTTCCTGTTATATTCATATTTGGATGTGAGGTTATGTTTGTGTGCTTTCATTCTCTTTGTTTTGTTGCCAAGACGATTAGTTTCTTGCTTCTTCTAGGGTATAGCTTGCCTCCTTATGTTGGGCTTTACCATTAATTATCCTTTGTAGTGCTGGATTTGTAGAAAGATATTGTGTAAATTTGGTTTTGTCATGGAATATCTTGGTTTCTCCATCTATGTTAATTGAGAGTTTTGCAGGATACAGTAACCTGGGCTGGCATTTGTGTTCTCTTAGGGTCTGTATGACATCAGTCTAGGATCTTCTGGCCTTCATAGTTTCTGGCGAGAAGTCTGGTGTGATTCTGATAGGTCTGCCTTTATATGTTACTTGACCTTTTTCCCTTACTGCTTTTAATATTCTTTCTTTATTTTGTGCGTTTGGTGTTTTAACAATTATGTGACAGGAGGTGTGTCTTTTCTGGTCCAGTCTATTTGGAGTTCTGTAGGCTTCTTGTATGTCTATGGGTATCTCTTTTTTTAGGTTAGGGAAGTTTTCTTCTATGATTTTGTTGAAGATATTTACTGGTCCTTTGAGCTGGGAGTCTTCCCTCTCTTCTATACCTATTATCCTTAGGTTTGATCTTCTCATTGAGTCCTGGATTTCCTGTATGTTTTGGACCAGTAGCTTTTTCCGCTTTACATTATCTTTGACAGTTGAGTCAATGATTTCTATGGAATCTTCTGCTCCTGAGATTCTCTCTTCCATCTCTTGTATTCTGTTGGTGAAGCTCGTATCTGCAGCTCCTTGTCTCTTCTTTTGGTTTTCTATATCCAGGGTTGTTTCCATGTGTTCTTTCTTGATTGCTTCTATTTCCCTTTTTAATTCCTTCAACTGTTTGATTGTATTTTCCTGGAATTCTTTCAGGGATTTTTGCGATTCCTCTCTGTAGGCTTCTACTTGTTCTTTAAGGGAGTTCTCATGTCTTTCTTAAAGTCCTGCAGCATCATGATCAAATATGATTTTGAAACTAGATCTTGCTTTTCTGGTGTTTTTGGATATCCCATGTTTGTTTTGATGGGAGAATTGGGCTCCGATGATGCCATGTAGTCTTGGTTTCTGTTGCTTGGGTTCCTGCGCTTGCCTCTCGCCATTAGATTATCTCTAGTGTTGCTTTGTTCTGCTATTTCTGACAGTGGCTAGACTGTCCTATAAGCCTGTGTGTCAGGAGTGCTGTAGACCTGTTTTCCTGTTTTCTTTCAGCCTGTTATGGGGACAGAGTGTTCTGCTTTTGGGCGTGTAGTTTTTCCTCTCTACAGGTCTTCAGCTGTTCCTGTGGGCCTGTGTCTTGAGTTCACCAGGCAGGTCACTTGCAGCAGAAAAGTTGGTCTTACCTGTGGTCCCAAGGCTCAAGTTTGCTCGCGGGGTGCTGCCCACGAGCTCTCTGCGGCGGCAGCAACCAGGAAGATCTAGGCCGCCGTTTCCAGGAGTTTCAGTGCACCAGGGTTCCAGATGGCCTTTGGTGTTTTCCTCTGTCGTCCGAGATGTGTGTGCAGAGAGCAGTCTCTTCTGGTTTCCCAGGCTTGTCTGCCTCTCTGAAGGTTTAGCTCTCCCTCCCACGGGATTTGGGTGCAGAGAACTGTTTATCCGGTCTGTTTCCTTCAGGTTCCGGCGTTGTCTCAGGCAGGGGTCCTGCCGCTCCTGGGCCCTCCCCCATGGGAGCCCAGAGGCCTTATACAGTTTCCTCTTGGGCCAGGGATGTGGGCAGGTGTGGGCAGTGTTGGTGGTCACTTCCGCTCTGCAGCCTCAGGAGTGCCCACCTGATCAGGCGGTTGGGTCTCTCTCTCCAGTTTGTTTGTTTTTTTATTGTTAGAGGTAGAATTCTGTTTTTGGCTCTCTTTATTTGGGTTTACTTCAAGAAGATTACTTTCTTGCTTTTTCTAGGGTATAATTTCCTTCCTTGTGTTAGAGTTTTCCATCTATTATCCTTTGTAGGACTGGGTTTGTGGAAAGATATTGTGAAAATTTAGTTTTGCCATGGAATGTCTAGGTTTCTCCATCTATGTTAATTGAGAGTTTTCCTGGATATAGTAGTCTGAGCTGTCATTTCGTTCTGTTAGTGTCTCCATGGCACATGCCCAGAATCGTTTAACTTTCATAGTCTTTGGTGAGAAGTCTGATGTATTCTGATAGGTCGGCCATTACTTGACTTTTTTCCTTTACTGCTTTTAATATTCTGTCTTTGTTTAGGGCATTTTTTTTGTTTTGACTATTATGTGACAGGAGAAATTACTTTTCTGGTCCAATCTATTTGGAGTTCTGTAGACTTGTTACATGTTAATAGGCATCTCTTTCTTTAGGTTAGGGAAGTTTTCATTTATGATTTTGTTGAAGATATTTACTGGATCTCTAGGTTTGCAATCTTTGTTCTCTTTTATACCTATTTATCTTTAGGTTTGATCTTCTCATTGTGTCCTGGATTTCCTGGAAGTTTTGCCTTAGGAGCTTTTTGTGTTTTATATTTTTTTGACAGTTCTGTCAATGTTTTCTATGATATCTTCTGCCCCTGAGATTCTCTTTTCTATTTGTTGTATTCTGTTAGTGGTGCTTGTGTCTGTGACTTCTAATTTATTTCCTAGGTTTTATATTTTCAGGGTTGTCTCTCTTTGTGATTTCTTTATTGTTTCTATTTCCATGTTTAGATCCTGGATGGTTTTGTTCAATTCCTTCACCTGTTTGCTTGTGTTTTCATGTAATTTTTTTAGAGCTTTATGTGTTTCCTCTTTAAGGTTTTCTACTTGTTTACCTGTGTTGTCCTGTATTTCTTTAAGGGAGTTATTTATGTCCTTCTTAATCATGAGATGTGATTTTAAACCCAAATCTTGCTTTTCTGTTGTGTTGAAATATCCATTATTTGCTTTGGTGGGAAAAATGGGTTCTAATGATACCAAATAGTCTTGGTTTCTTTTGTGTAGATTTCTGTGCTTGCCTCTCACCATCTGGTTGCCTCTGGTATTAGCTGGTCTTCCTGTCTCTGACAGTGTTTTGACCCTCCTGTAAGCACCTGTATCAACACTCCTGGAGACTGGCTTTCTACCAGCGTGATATGAATATAGAGAGCTGTGGAGCTGTGGGACTAGTCAGCTCTGGGTGCAGTCAGAAACTGGAAGAGTCCTGTCCCAGACTGCTCCTGTGTTCCTTTGTCCTGAAGGATCCAGTCTGGTCTTTTGAATCAGAAGTTTTGGTCTTTCCTCAGCTCTCAGGTGTGTCAGCGATCCTGGCAACTGGCTTTTAGCTCTGGGTTCAGGCAGAGACTGGAAGGATCCTCTCCATGAGTGCTCGTAGGTTCCTGTGTCCAGAGGTCTCTAGATAGGTTCCTCTTTAGCCGGGAATCTGAGCAGACATTGTGCTCTCCTCTGAGCTCTCAGAATTGTCCGCAGTTCTTTTTTTTTTTTTTTTTTTTTTTTTGGTTCTTTTTTTTTTTTCGGAGCTGGGGACCGAACCCAGGGCCTTGCGCTTCCTAGGCAAGCGCTCTACCACTGAGCTAAATCCCCAACCCCGATGTCCGCAGTTCTGAGAGTACAGCTTTCTTCCCAACAAGAAAGATGTGGGCCCTGGTCACCTCCAAGTGCAGGCAGAAACCAGAAGGGTCCTGCCAGACTGCTCCTAGTTTCCTGTGTCCAAAGGGCTCCAGGTGTGTCCCTTGGAGCAGAAATGTTGGTCTTAATCTGCTCTCAGACGTGTCAGTGCTCCTGGTGACTTTCTTTCAGCCTCTCAAATGTGTTTTAAGTGTGGCAGCCATTTCTGCCAATTTTACATCTCTAAGCGCTTTCCTAGAGCAATGATTGAAACATTAATCTGTTCCAGCGGCAATGCCATGTTCAAACTCTAGAACTTGCCTGATTGCACATAACAGCATGCAGCAGCAGGGGTTAGAGCATAACACCCCAAACCACACAAGTAGGCTCCAAAATGGTCCATTTAAAATGTTTATGCTCCTTTTATGTGAAATGCTATTACATCTTAGATAAATATGCAATGAGTAAAATGTGTGGGAATGAATAGTCAAATGTGAAAGGTAAGACCTTATATCTTTTTCTGCTCTTAAACTTATTGGGATAGAACTTTTATAACAGTGAGGTACAGGAATAAATATTACTGTGGTCCAAGACACAGCACCTGATGAAATTTAGAGTAAAATAGAAGATGTTTCCAGGTTAGATGTTATTATTTGTCCTCAAATACAACCTTAGGCTTTGGCAGTTGTCCAAAGATAGGACATAATAGGAAATGAGTTTCAAAAACTACAGAAGGAGCCACAGTTAAAATTCCAATTCGACCCTAAAATTGGTTACCTCTCAAGCCTGTATGAGTAGATCAATGGCTCTTTACAAAAGAAATATCATAGGAGTGACTCTGGTACAAGGGCAAATCAAAGCCAAATATTGAGAGAAGTATGCCAGTCTTTGGAAACCCACTGTGTTTGTTATGAAACAAAAAAAAAGAGGAAATTGAGAATGTTAGCAGGTTTTAGAACTGAAGATAGTAATTCATCCAATATGTCCATTACAGGCATGACATTCATTTCCATCTTTATTTTCAAGTTAAAAATTGCTAGGTTGCCCAAAGCAGTACTAGAGGCACATTTACATTTGCAATGCTTAACATCATGAAAGAGAGAAGACTGAATATTGGACCATGAAGTACAGCAGGTCAAATGAAGATAATCAGAGAGCAGTTGCCAGGTGAAGGGCAGTACTCTAAGAGCCAAATTCAGAGTCAATTTGATTATGCTAAAATACAAAGAAAAATGTCCCTTTGCAGGTTGACGACCTTGGGGGAGAAATTCAGGAGCCAGTAAAATGTCTACCTCATTTGCAAAGGTTATACATATTCTGGATAAGACTTCAATGATTTTAAAACCATATTGTTGTTAGTGGTAAACAAAATCATAAGAGAACCAGACACAAGGCCAAATTTGATGCGATTCTCAGGGGTTGAAAATAAGAAAATCTTATGAAAAATGAGTTCTTAGACAATTAAAAACCCAGGCACATACTAACGGAGAATGGAGAGGTATACAACTGATATTGTTTTTAATATGTTTCATGCTAATAAAGGAGGTCATACTATTCCTACAGATCTCTGATGTTATAATGCTAAATGATTGAGGGGCAGGAAATTTGGACATTTGCAAAGATATTAAATGCTAGGCATAGTAAGTCTCTGGAGTTATATCCTGTTATTTTATTGTGAGGAACTTGGTCTTTTGCAACCTAATTACAAACAAGACATCTCTAAATGCAATGGTAGTCCTAGGTATAAATCAGAAAAATAACCTAGCCTACACTTCCACTTTGTTCATTTCATGAGGCCAAGCTTCCCCTCATAACAATGATTATAGGTCCAAGAGAGAAAAACCAATGAATCTTCGTGCTATCAGTAAATGAAATGGGTACATAGCTGGAGGCCACAAAGCAAATAGTACAGGTAAAATTGGCAAAAGAAGTAATATATGCCAGGTTGCGTTTGCAATGGTTAACATCACAAAAGGACAATGCTGGAAATATTGGACCATGAAGCAGAGTAAGTAGAATGAAGATACTAAGAGAGCATTGCTCAGTAACGGGCCTTACTGATGTCATGTTTACAAACCATTCTAAAATATGAAGAACAGTGTTCTTTTGCAGCTTTAAGGTCTTGGGGGTAAACTTCAGCAGTCAGAAAAATGTCCTATCTTGTTTACAAGACTATATGAATTCTGGAATAAACTTCACTGATTTTAAACTAACATTGGTGTCAGTGGTGAAGAAAGTTATATGAGATCCAGATGCAAGGCATGTTTTATATGGACCTTTGTGTTTGAAAATATGAACATTTTATGAAAATATAATTCTTATACCATTAAAGACCCAAGTAGCCTCTATTGAGGAATGGAATGTGATACAACCTATATTGTCTCTAATGTGGTCATGATAATATATTTGGTCTTCCTATATCTAGTGATTTCTGATGTCTAAATGGTAAGTGATTAAGTGGCAGGAAACATGGTCATTTGCATAGATTTTTTTCCACTGCTATAGGTCTCTGGCCTCAAGTTCCTGGTATTTTTATTGTGAGAAATTTGGTCATTTGCAACACAATTGCGAACAAGACATCTCTTAAAAACAATGGTGGTCCTAAGTATATATCAGAAAAAAAGCCTATTCTTCTGAGTCCATTCCTTTAACAAGGCTATGGGTACCATTAGAACAATGATTTCAGATCAAAGAGACACACCCAAGACCCCTTCTTGCCATCATAAAATGAAATGGGAATACAGCTGGAGGCTATACAGCAGAAAGTACAAGCCATTTGCCTTTTGTCAGCCAGGAAGCATGGCTTATTTTAACATGTAATAATTTCTCAATGAAGTAATACATACAAATCAAATATCTGCTACTGTTAGTAGTGCTACTCTAGTTTTGGCAATAGATGAAATTTTTCATCATTATCCCCAAAACTCAACTTTATAAAAGTAACTAATTGAATTAATGGTATTTTGCACATAGCTTCAGAAGAGTTGCTGCTGGGAAGTAGTCAGTCATCTGTTAAAAGTCCTAGTTTGAATCCAGGTATGATTAATAAAGATTTCAAAAGAGAAATTAAACCGATGGTCTGTGAAAAAGTTTAGATAAAACTTAATGAGGTTAGAAGGATTTTCCAACTGCTACACTATTCCTAGCTCTAGGGCAAAACTGGTACAGGAGAAAGTACTTGAGTCATTGGAAGTACAGGGACCATGTGTTAATTTTAACTGTTAATTATCAGAGGCCAAAATTAAAATTGCAAGTAAAATGTATCGAAATGGGCAGCTTGTTGCAAATAGCTTATATAACTAATATTTTACTGAAATCTTATAACTCATAATGGCCAGTTTAAAGGTTTATTACCAGTACATTGGAAGGAGAACTTTATAACAGATAAAAAGAAATGTGCATTGAGTTAAATTTGGGAGACCAGAAAGTCAAGTGTGAAATTTGAGATCTTATATTGATGATATGTCCATAAATTTATGGAGCAGTGATCTTTTACTACAGTGAGATATGTGAGTTAGTATTCCTTAGATCCAAGAAACAGCCTGTAATGAAATTTAGGGTGAAATGTTGGATGTTCCTGAGGAAGATATTGGTAAATGTCACTAAAAACAACCCCAGGCTTTGCCAGTTTTCTAAACACAGGACATAACATCAACTGAGTTTCCAAAATCAAAGAAGGAGCTGGGCCTGAAATGCCAAGAGCTCTACCCTGAAAATGGTATGAGTATATCAATAGCCCTTGAAAAAGGAAATATGACAGAAGCTTTACCATTGGCTATAAAAGCATGTAGAGACAAAATATATAGAGGAGTTTCTCAGGACATGAAAAACTACCACACATTTTATGAAAAAGAAATAGGGAAAAATGAGAGTGGTAACAGGTTTTAGATCACAGAAGAGACTAATTCAACAAATATATACTTTATACCCACAGAATTCCTTTACCTTGTTATTATCTAAGTAATTGATAATAATAAATTTAAAAATACTGCTTTTTAATATCCCTTTTAGTGAGCAAGATAGAGAAAGATTTTCTTTATTATAACTAGTTATAGCAATGCTTAACCCATAAAACTATATCAGGGGAACGTTCAACTGAGAGTGATAAATAGTCCAATTCTTTGTCAATATTTTCTACAATAACTACATGAAATAATTTGTAGATAGCTTCTTCAATCCACTCGTTTTCATTACATTGGTGATATTTTCTTGACTGCTTCTGACACAGATATTCAGAGAAAAATATTTAAGGAAACACAAACCATGTCACTCTGCTGGCTGTGAAAGATTGACATACTGCAATTCAAAGTAGGCATGCATGAGAGAGTATATGATGACTGTGAAGAGATAAGTAGAAAAATGCACGTGACAATATGGTACACATGCATGATAGTGTTTATTTCAACTGTAAAATCTAGAATTGTTGTTATTTGGGCATAAGGTGAATGTCACGGTAAATTAAAAATTTAACTGGTACAACACAAAACTACAGATACCATAAATTTTCACTTTGTGAACTGGAGAATTTACATACATACAAGTTATTTGTCATATCTGTGTGATATTAATGTAAAAACAAGATTGTCGGGGAGGTACAGGGAACCCAACATACAGGGAGAGAAATGATTTTGGGTGGGAAGGACACATATTGCAAATTATTGCGATATGTTTCCAAGAGAAGTTCTTAATGATAATTATCTCTATATGTGATGTACATATGTCAGAAAACTAAAATCCTTAGTTTTATGTATACTCTTGCCATAATTCTCTCACTAGAGCACATCTATTTGCTCTAGATGTTTTCAAATGGATACAGTATTGTCATCATCTAAGCAGTTGAGAATGAATGTTTTGGAAGGCTGTAACCCATTTTTTTCTACCTATATTCTCTCCCTTTGTTGGTGGAGTTTTTGGCAAAGCTGGTTTAAAAAACTGGTGTCTTTAAATTATTCAAGTTGAAACTAGTTTAACAATGGTGATTCACATTCAATTTCATAAAGAAGCTCTAACATGTAACTTTGGAGTGTCAATACCCATGCTGCAGAGAAAAATTCAGCAATATAGCTATCTAATTTTTAATCATCCAGGCTTGTCAGTAACATCTTACTCATAATCGTGTGAGCAATACTAAATAAACTCTATAGTTTACCTAAGTTGACTTACACAGAGTCATTGGTCTCTCATGGGTGCCTGGGTGTAGTAACTAAATTGTCTTTTTGCTTCCAAGAGCTATTTGTGTAGGAATCATTACCTACTCTCTTAACAATAGAAAATATGAGGCTGATCAATCTGTGCAGACATATACATGGAAGTTGAACAATGCTCTACGCAATGACAACTTGTTCAAGGAATAAAGAAAGAAAGAAATTAAAGGTATTTTAGAATTTTATGAGAATGAAGGCACAACATACCCAAAGTCATAGGACACAATGAAAGTAGTGCTAAGAGGAAAACTCATAGCTCTGAGTACTAGCTCTTTTTTGATGGTCTGGTAGAATTCTCTAGTAAAGACTAAAGTCATCTGGCCCCGGGCTTTTTTTTTTACTTTTCTGGTTGGGAGGTTTTCAATTATTTTTTTCTTTTACCTTAGGAGTTATAGGCCTATTTAAATAGTTTACCTGCTCTTGATTTTACTTTGGAATGTGGTATTTGTCTAGAAAATCATCCATTTAATATAGATTTTCTTGTTTTGTTGCGGATAGGATTTGGAGTAGGACTTTATGATATTTTGAATTTCCCCAGTTTCTGTTGTTATGTTTCCCTTTTCATTTCTGGTTTTGTTGATTTGGATACAGGTTCTGGCCCCTTTAGTTAGTTTGGCTACAGGTTTAACTATCTTGTTCATTTTCTCAAAAATACAAACAAAAACAAAAACAAAACCCCTAGCATTTGGGTTTGTTGATTATTTGTATCATTCTCTTTTTTTCTATTTGGTTGGTTTCAGCTCTGAGATTGATTATTTCCTGCCTTCTACTTCTCTTTTTCTTTTTGTTCTAGAGCTCTAAGGTATACTAAGTTGCAAGGGTAGAATCTCTCCAATTTCTTTGCCAGAGCACCATGAATTTTCCTCTTAGCACTGCTTTCATTTTTTTGCCCTAAGTTTGGGTATGTTCTGTATTCATTTCCATTGAATTCCAGGAAGTTTTTAATTTCTATTTTTATTTCTTCTCTGACTAAGTTATTATTGACTATAAAGTTGTTTGATTTCCATGGATATGTTGGTTTTCTTTGTTTTTGTTGTTATTGAAGACCAACCTTAGTCTATGGATAGTATGTTTGGTATTACTTCAATCTTCTTGCATCCTTGATGGTTGTTTTGTGACCAATTATGTAGTCAATTTTGTAGAAAATACCATGAGGTGCTGAGAATACAGTATACTCTTTTGTTTCAGGGTGAAATCTTCTATTAAATCAATTTGGTTCATAATCTCTATTTGTTTCACAATGTACCTGTTTAGTTTCTGCTTCATTGACCTGTTCATTAGAGAGAGTGGAATT
Source organism: Rattus norvegicus (assembly GCF_021556685.1). NCBI lineage: Eukaryota > Metazoa > Chordata > Mammalia > Rodentia > Muridae > Rattus > Rattus norvegicus. The sequence continues at coordinate 133,449,723 of NC_141538.1, forward strand.
GTAATGGTTTGCATATGCTTGGTCCAGGTTATAGCACTATTAGGAGCTGTGACCATGTTTGAGTAGCTGTGATCCTGTTGGAGTAGATATGCCACAGTGATTAGGCTATAAGATTTTCATCATAGTTGCCTGGGAGTCAGTATTCGGCTAGCAGCCTTCAGATGAAGATATAGAACTCTCAGTTCCTCCTGCAGCAAGCCTTCCTGGATGCTGACATCTTCTTGCCTTGATGATAATGGACTGAAACGCTGAATCTGTAAGGCAGCCGCAATTAAATGTTGTCCTTTATAATACATGCCTTGGTCATGGTGTCTGTTTACATTGGAAAACCCTAAGTAAGATAGAAGTTAGTACCAAGATCTTGGGTATTGCTGTGATACCATGCTTTTGTCCGGATGACTGTGAATTTTGATACTTTTGATTTGCAAATCAGTGAGATGCTTTATGTGGGGCTTAATGGGCTACACTAGCAAGAATATGAAATACTTTATTGCTCAGACTGATTTGAACTGGCAGACCTGTACCAAGAGAGTTTTGTAGAGAAGCATTTCAGTATGTGGCCAAAAGACTGTTTTGTGGTATTTTGGTGAATAATATGACTGTATTTTGCCCTTGACTGAATTATCTAACTGAATCTAAAGTAAAGATATTTATACTAATTGCACTGACAAAGGAAATCTCAAAAAAGTCATCAGAAACTTTGTTCTCTAATTAAGTTTCATGAAGAGAGTTTTGAACAAATTTAATAAGTTTAGAAAGTAAAAGTATAAAATATATGGTTCAAGGATTAAAGAGGCACCAGGAAGTGAATAGGAGCTGATCCTATGTTCTAGGAAATAACAGAATAAGGAAATTTAGGGCAAGATCCCATCCAGCTAAGTTTAGATCAAGATGGTGGTACACTCCTTTAATTCTAGAATACAAAGCAAAACAAATCTTTGAGTGCAAGGCCAGCTTAGGAAAAAACAAGTACTATGTGAAGAAAACTTAAATCCAGGCATGGTGGTATAGACATCTTTAACTCCATCATTAAAGGAAACATGATCATGCAGACCTCTGAGATCAAGGTCAATCTACAGAGCAAGTTCCAGGAAAGCCAAGCTCAGAGGGAGTTAGAAAACAGAAAGCTAGGAATAGAATAAGAGGGACCATGTTTCAGCCCCAGCAAGCAGTAGAATATGGCAGCTTCAGCCATGTGACTCTGGCTTTAGAGTTCAGAGTAGAAGGGACTACTGGAACAATTGATGCTCATTATCTGTAGCTAAGAAATTATTGCTGATTTAGAAGAGACCAGCATTACTGAAGTAAAGTCTTCTGAGGAGTGTTTTCTGAGAGTACAAAGAAGCTGCATTACAGAGATAACCAAGGTTGTACCTCATGCTGCATTTGTACTTAGTAATGTGTAGAAATCACCCAGATGGTACTGGTGTTAAAGGCATTAAGAAGTCATGAAGAACAACTGAAGCTTAGCACTGTAAGAGGCCATAGAAGGCTATTGGTGAAGTTGCAGTCCCAGTTGTGCTTGATGGCTCAGGACTAAAGGGGTCACACGAAGCAGTTGAGGCTTGGCAGCATGAGGAAAGCCTATGAGAGGATATTTGTAGAGCCTAATTGCAGCAGAAGACCCCAGCATATTGGAGATGCCAGTACCCTGGGATGACTACCAAGAACAACGGTAGTAGTGCAGTGGATCAACCTGACCTTAGAGTGCTAAAGAAACAAGAGCTATGTAAGTGATTCAGACCTTTGGAGGAGACCAGAAGATTATGTGTGGATGCCAGACATTGAAACAGGAAGCTATACTATTGGAGTTGTCTTGGATACTTCAAGATATTCAAAATGCCAGAGCAGTGAGATAGCTGCTGAGAAAGCTGCTATCAGGCAGTGGAATGAGCCCAGGAGAAAGAAGTTTGATGCAGTCAACAAAGATAAAAAAGGAATTTGAGATTTGAAGACTGTTTTCACAACAGCTATGGTGATGCAGGGTTTGTAGTTTCCCTAGCTAGTTTCCTATCTTTCTTTGGTGATTAAAGTTAAGTGAATGGATGAATCTCAGAAGAAACTTTGAACTTCAGATTTTAACATTGTTTAGACCGCTATACACTATGAAGGCTCATGCACTGGAAGTTGGATTAAATGTATTTTGCATTATGCTATGTTTAGATAGGGCCTCCATACACTCATGTTTGGACAAACCTATGGTGGCTAGAGAGTCAAATGTGATGGTTTGTATATTCTTGGCCAAAGGATTGGCACTATTGGAAGGTGTGGCCCTGTTTATGTAGGTGATGCCCTGTTGAAATTTGTGTGTCTCTGTGGAAGTGGGCAAAAAGGCCCTCATCTTAGCTGCGTGGGATTCAGTATTCTTGTAGTAGCCTTTATATAAAGATTAGAACTTTAAGCTCCTCTTGCACCATGCCTATCAGAACTACATTCAGGAACTAACAATACATATGTGAGGTTGCCTTTTTTCCTTGCAGATTTCAATATTATTTATTCGTTCTGTACATTTAGTGTTTTGACTATTATGTGACAAGTGGATTTTCTTTCCTGGTCCAATCTATTTGGTATTCTATAACTTTTTGTACATTTATGGCCATCTCTTTCTTTAGGATGGGGAAGTTTTCTTTTATGAATTTGTTGAAAATATTTTTGGGTACTTTGAGTTGAGAATCATCACACTGCTCTCTTCCTATTCTCAGATTTGGTCTTTACATTTTCTCCTGGATTTCCTGGATGATTTAGGTTAGGAGATTTTTGTGTTTTGAATTTTCTTTGACACTTGTTTCAATCTCTTCTAAGATATCTACACCTGAGATTCTCTGTTGTATTTTTTCATATTCTGTTGGTGATGCTTACATCTGTAATTCCTCACCTCTTTCCTAGGTTTTCCATTTGTAGGTTTGCCTCTATTCATGTATTTTTATTGTTTCTATTTCCACTTTTAGGTCTTGGACTGCTTTGTTCAATTCCTTCAACTGTTTAACTATGTTCTATATTTCTTGAAGGAATTTGCTTTCTCTTTAAGGGCCTCTAACTGTTTATCTGTGTTTTCCTGTATTTCTTCCAGTGAGTTATTTGCATCCTATTTGAAGGATTCTATTATTTTCATGAGATAGGATTTTAGGTCAGCTTCCTGATTTTCAGGTGTATTGGTGTATCCAGGGATTGCTGTGCTGGGAGAACCAGGTTCTGTTGATGCCAAAGTATAGTGGCTTCTTTTGTTTATAGTCTTGTGTTTGCCTCTGCCCATCTGATTATTCCTAGTGTTAGATGGTCTGGGTGTTTCTGTCTGGTGCCTGCCTTTTGTGTCTCTGTGTTGCTGCTGGTCTTTTGGTAGGCCTGTGTCCCTGGCCTTAGCAGACCTCCTGTGGGGCCTTCAGACTGTAGGGTCTTCAGAGGGGCACACAAGCTTTGTTGTGCTGGTTGCAACATATATCCTGGGAGGTCTTCAGACTGTGGAAACTGCTGCTCTGTGTGCAGCAGAAGAGTTGCCCTGAATGACCCGGACCTCCTGGAGGCATTAAGACTGGTGTCCTCAGAATGACAGACAAGCTGGTTATCTGCCCCAGCAGTGCAGAACGCACTGGGCAGAAGTAAAACAATAATTTTTATGTCATAAATTAGCATGCTTTTGTCAAGAGACAAATCATCTGCCTTGTGTCTTATTCTTTTGAAGTCTTGTGTAGATAAACTATTCCATCTTTTTTTCCAGAGGGGAGACAGCCTGACCTTTAATCGCATAGCTCCAGCCCCAGAAAGCAAGATAGACAGTAAGCTGTGCAAAATGCCAGAGGTGCAATGGCACAAACAACTAGGAAATTGCCCTTGTTTCTGTCCATCCCCTAAGTTTGTGACATGGCTTTATGCCCAGGAACTTTATTTTTCTGTCCTTTTGCCTACAATAAACTGCTCATTTCTACTTTAGTACCTTTAGTGATGAGATAGTAGCCTCATTTCTAATTTATGTAGAATGTTACCCTTGATCCTAATTTGTTCCAAGACTGCTTTCTTTTCTTAGTCAATAAACATGAGGCACATGAAAATTGATATGGCTCTATTTGCAGCCTTTATTCCATATATGCTTGCAATTACTTGTATCAATGAAGGAATTGTATAAAATCCACATCAGGAATTATGAAATCAAAATTGTGTTCACAGCATTACCATATCAAAGTACATCTTCATATTGACAATGTAGGAAATATGCACAATAGGTAGGACTGATACCCAGGAATCATCATGCTACAAAATAGTGTCAGGAAAGGCATGCCAGTGGCAATTAGCAATCCTTGGATGAAGTTTCAGCAGACCCTGCATCTCAGAGTGCACCATTTACACTTGTGGAAAATAGTGGGTCATCTGTAGAAAACATACTCACTTGCCATAGTCTTTCCAAGATTGTTTCTGATAGAAGTCTAACTCATATATGTTCTACAGATTTAATAAAGCAGCCAACAAAACAAGTTGGCTTCCTTTTTGAAATCTACCATATGGAACTAAAAATGGAAATATAGTCACTGTTAGGAGCCAAAAGGAAGTACTCTTAGCCTATATTATATGAAAAAACAAAATCTAGGATAGAATAGATCTGGAACTCCTTCCCTGTTTGCTGGCTTTCATACTCACAGATGACAAAATGTAGACTACCATTGTTTTGATTAACAACTGTTAGGACCCAACAAACTGGATTTAAAATACTTGTGTTTCTACCTATAGTGTATTTTTGTTTCTAGTATTTAGAGGGAAATCTGTCTTTAGCAGTCACTCTGAAGAAACGAATCACAACTGACAAAGCCTCTGAAAATAAGTGAATTTTGTTTTAGCACAGGTATTTAATTATCAGCCATAAAATGATAGATAGCAACCATCTCCAAAGTACAGAAATTGTCATAACACTTCATCAATTGATGTAAGAGATGAATTGAGTGGTAGAGTATTGATTAGTTCTCTTAATTAAGAGAATCATTACTTTCTAAAGAATGATGTACTCATAACAATCTCGATCTCTAAGTTCTGTGTGCTTCCTGACTATTTTTATTTCCCTTTGTTTAATAGTTGTTATGAGTACATTTATAGTTATGAGGACTTTTCAGAGGGCATATAAATGATAAAGATCTCAGTTGGCTTGGTTTTCTTTTGTTGGTTCTTAAAGGTTTGAATACAGTTTATTAGTTTTCATGTTTAAAAACAAACAAGGAGAAAAGAAAGTAGATTCAGAGTTCTCTTTTCTTTACTCTTCATTTTGTTTTTTACTTTTATCTTCTACCTGGAATTAGTGAGCTGAATGGATGGAGGAGTGGAGGAAGATGAAAGAAAGAATTACAAAGCAGAAAAGACCAGCTACAAGTAATGTGTTGAAAGTGAGAGAGATTGGAAGAAAGAAGAACCCACAAAGGAGTTTAGAGAAACTACAAAAGGCACTAAACTAGGAAGCTAGGAAGAAAGGGAAATTTGATGTCAAAAGCCATAGGGAAAATGGTAGGGAAAGAAGATGCATATTTGTTAACAAGACACCAGAAAGCATTTATTACATCCGCTATTGCTGGGATACACTCTGCTTTGCTCCAGGAGGGGGATTTTCTGATTTTTTTTCATTTCCACCTCATATATTGTTTTATATATTGTTGGAAGAATGGCTGAGCAGTTGCAAAACTTGTGGGTGGAATTAGAGGGACTGAGAGGCAAAAGATGGCTGAAATAGAAACACAAATGGGATCGCTCTACTGCCTTTTTCCTGAAAGAATAGCAGAATATCCTATGATAAGGAGAGATTATCCTTGGTATTCAAATCACTTGTGAAGAGAGGAAAAACAAAAAGAGGGAGAGCAATAATCCTTTCTCTGTAATTTAGTTAGCTTATAGGAGTTACCCACAGGAGGAAAAAAGGAAATGAAATTACTTTGGGTGGTGGTGGCTCAGAGAAATACTGAAAAAAGAATGAAGCAATTCTGATTAAACAGCCTGTTTGTAAAGAAAGGATTAAACTCACACAAATCATGCTAACAGAGTTATAGGAAGGTAATCCTGGGGTTACAAGATCATTATCAGCTTTCCCAGTGGTTGTATACAATATGCCTGCTGATAGTGTGAATAAAAACTTATGATGAAATAAGATGGGATCCTATAGAAACACTAAATCTAAGGCATTTTAAACGAGGCCATTATTTCCCATTGGATGGAGTCACCTTGATTGAAACAAATTATAAATAGCTGGTTTATTCAAAATACTATTAGGCTAGAAAGGATTGGCCATAGAAGTACTTGAGGCCAGGCTGCATTTGCAATCTTTACCCCACAGAAGGATGTACCTGGGAATATTGAAGCAGGGCAAGTGGATTAAAAGTACTCAGAGGAGTTGCTAGGCTGTACTCTGATATTCAAAGTCAGATTTAATTTGATGATGCTAAAATACAACAACAACAAAAAAAACAATGTTGCTCTGCAGCATTAAGTTCTTGGAGGACAAAGACAATACATGGACTGACCCTGGACTCTGACCTCATAGGTAGCAATGAATATCCTAGTAAGAGCACCAGTGGAAGGGGAAGCCTTTGGTCCTGCTAAGACTGAACCCCCAGTGAACTTGATTGTTGGGGGGAGGGCGGCAATGGAGGGAGGATGGGGAGGGGAACACCCATAAAGAAGAGGAGGGGAGAGGCATTAGGGGGATATTTGCCCGGAAACCGGGAAAGGGAATAACATTCGAAATGTAAATAAGAAATACTCAAGTTAATAAAAATAAATAAATAAATAAATAAATAAATAAATAAATAAATAAAGATTTTCTTCCCCCTGAGATCATTTTTAGTTTAGAATAAGGAAAAACTTCTCCAGAATTTGTATGATCTGCATAAATGAGGTACACCTTCTACTACTTCCTGAACTTTTTTCCCAAAGTACTTAAAGCTGCAATAAACAGTGTTTTTGTACATTAGCATGGTAAAATATAATCCAACATTTATATCATAGTACTGCCTTTCACCTAGCAACTGCTCTCTGAGTATCTTCATTCCACTAGCCCTGCTTCATGGTCTGGTATTCCTGCATTTGTCCATTTGTAATGTTACCCTTTGAAAATGAAAACTGGCTTCTACTACTGTGTTGACAAATACTTTCTAGCCTATATCCATTTTGAGTAACCCATTTTTTTCGAAATGGATCACAAAGAAGAAAATGAATGTCATTGCTGTAATGGACATATTTGTGGACTTACTTTATCCTCAGCTCTAAAGTCTGTTAACATCCTCAATTTTTCATATTTTTGTTACCTATCAAATAGAAGAGAATTCCAAAGTCTGATATCCTAATCTAAATATTTGACCAATACTTTCAGTTGTTCAAAAAATTCAAGCACCTATCATACTTCTTTGTAAAGTGTCAAAGATCTACTCATAGAGGCCATGGAAGGTAACCATGTTAAAGTATGGTTCTTAGAATTTTAATCTTGCTTTTACTGTAGTATTGGAAACTCAGTTCAGGTTCCATTCTGTGTTTGGACAACTGGCAGTCCTGGAGTTGTTTTTACCGACATATATAAACTCTTTCCATGCAGAACACTCCATTTGACGCTAAATTTCATCATGTAATATGTCTTAGATCACATTTATATTAGCTCATATAACTCAAGATTGTGAATGTTCTCTTCCCTGTAAGATTGTGGACATGTAATTGTCATATGTCCTTAAATAAAATAATTGACTTTCTTGTCACACACATTTAATTCACTGAACACCTTATTTTATCTGGGAGAATATGTCACTTCCTATAATCTGGGTATAATCATATTAAACTTGCTATTTTGAATTTCAAGATTTCTGGAATATCATAGTAACACATATTACTGTTTTCATCAAGTCTCCTATTTCCAAAAGTACTAAGTGTATACTGAGTCTTGATTCCTGACCATTAACAGATGAAAATGACATATATTTCTATGCTTCCTAAGAAACTTGATTTTTGCTGGGCCAGATTTTCCTTAGAAAAATGCAGAGAGTAGCAGTTTAGAAATCCTACTATATGCATTAAATATTATCTCAATTTTCACATAGACCATGGAATATTTTATAATTCATAACTGGATTCACCTTGAAACTTTGATCATTCCTTTGAAATAATTGCAACAAAAAATCATTTAAGCCTATGGGAAAAAGATCAATAGTTTAATTAGTGACTTTTCTAACATTGAGTTTTGCTTTTGTGAGTAAGAAATTTACCTTTAGACAATTATAAGCAGCACTGCTTTAATCATCATGTATTAGATTTGCATTAATTCATAGAGCAAGATTTGGCTCACTGTTGGAACGGCTGACAAAGTCAAGACGCCTATACTTTTTATTGTTTGGCACTAGGCTAGGCATAACTTTCAACATTTGATGGCATGAAAAAGCCTTACTGTATCTCTTGAACATACATTCATTTTGCAAATGGTAACACTCGACTCATCAAAGGTACACAACTGGAGTACCAAGCTTTGTGTTCTGATTTATGTGTAGGGAAATGAAACCTTCCAGGGATGCCTTGTTCAAAACTGTATTTCTACTGCTCATTTTTTCCCCATTAAAATCACCAATTATTTTGAGTCAGGATATCTAAAGAATTCTTTTCTAAATAATTTGCACATGACCATGTATCCTGCAACAGGTTCATGTGTCATTGAGGGAACAGAGACCTCTAGGTACAGTAAGAGCTAATATGTTAGCAATGAAAATATTTGTTCCAAGATTAGTCTCATCACCCTCCAGTAAGCTAGAGGTGATTTCTAGGGCTTTAATGATCTATGACATTGTCTTTCATAAGATATTGAAAATTTCAAACAATCAGTTCCTTATAAAAAACCTTCCTTGCATCTTGTTCTCATTAGATACTGTTCATCCCTAAGATCATTATTAGTTTAGAATAAGGGAAAAATTCTCCAGTATTTATATAATCTTCATAAATGAGGTACACTGTCTACTACCTCATGAACTTTTTCTGCAGGATGTGAAAGCTGCAATAAGCATTGATTTTGTCTTTTGCATGATCAAATTAAATCTGACTTTTATGTCATAGTACTCCCTTCACCTTGCAACTGCTCTCTGAGGATCTTCATCCTACTAGCTCTATTTCATAGTCCAGTGTTCCTGCCTTTGCCACTTTGTGATGTTACCCATTGTAAATGCAAAATGTCCTAGCTTTGAACAATACCTTCTAGCCTGTATCTCTATTAAGTAACCAGGATTTTTCCAAATGAATAACAAAGATGAAAATGAATGTCAATGTTATAATGGACATTTTTTTATTTACTCTATCCTCAACTCTAAAGTCTGTTAACATCTTCAATTTTTCCTATTTTGTTACCTAGCAAATAGAAGGGATTTCCACAGGCTGACATGTAATCTCAATATGTGACATCTATTTGCAGTTGTACAAAAAACTCAACCTCCTATCATATTTCTTTATCAAGAGCCAAATATCTACTCCTAGTAGCCAAATATCTACTCCTATAGCAAGATCTAATGTTTAAGCACAATAAATATTAGAACTAAGGCCAGTCTCAACACTGTCCAGTCTGCCAGAGGTAACCGTATTTAAGGTATAGTTCTCTGAATTTTAACCTTGCTACCTTCTGTAGTTTTGGCAATTCAGTTCAGGTTCTATTCCGCTTGCAAAATGGGCAATAATCCTGGAGTTGTTTTAATGTATATATATATATATTCTTCCCATGTGGAATTTTACACAAAATCCCATCATGTAATGTGTCTTGGATCACATATATGTTTACCTGTATACATCAACATTGTGAAAGTTCTCTTCTCTGTAAGTTTATCAGCAGGTCATTGACATATGGCTTTAAATAAAAAAAATGCTTTCTGGTCCCACATATTTCAATCATTGAAAATATTATTTTATCTCTGAGAATATTTCACTTCTTATAATCCATATACAATCATACTAAACTAGCCATTTTGAATTTCATGATTTATGGAATATCATAGTAACTACTATTTTCTTCAGGCCTCCTATTTCCATATGTATTAAGCGGATATTGAGTTTTGGTTTCTAACCATTTACAGATAAATTTGAAATACTTCCACACTTCCTAAGACACATTGTTTTGATTGACCAGGTTTTCCTTTGAGACTTAGAATGAGTAGCAGCTTAGAAATCCTCCTATGTGCGTTAAATCTTATCTCAAATTTCTCATAGACTGTGGAATTCTTTCTTTGGTGAAATATTCATTATTCATCCCTGGATTCACACTGGAACCTTGATCATTCCTTTGAAATAATTCCAACAGCAAATCATTTATGCCTATGGGAATAAGGTCAATAATTCAATTTCTGATTTTATAACATTGAGTTTTGCATTTGTAATATATTTACTTTTGACTATATTAGCAGTACTGCCTTAAACATTATGCCTTAGATTTGCATTCATTCACAGAGCTAGATTTACCTCTATTTATAGTATATCTACTTTAGCTCTATTTCTTCATGGCTGACCAAAGTCAATAGGCCCACAGTTTTTGTTTTGTGGCCCTAGGCTTGTCATAACTTTCAATATTTGATGTCAGGAAAAGTCTTGTGTGTTTTGCGTGTACATGTAATCATTATCCCCTTGGTAACAATTGACTCCTCAAAGGTGCACAGCTGGAGTAACAGGCTTTTCCCCTTTCTAAATAATTTGCACATGACCATGTATCCTAAAGTGACTCAGATATCATTGAAATAGCAAAGATTTCTAAGTATAGCAAGACCTAATGTTTAAGCACAATAAATATTAGAACCAAGGCCAGTGTTATGAACAAGTGTAAAATTAATGGGCTTCATTGTGATATTATCATCTCATAAATCGACGTCCTCTTAAAAACAGGTACGGTGCTCCATAGTCCTTTTGTGGAGGTAGAGAGTGGCCCACACTTTTTCAACAGATTCAAAAGTATGGGTTTCCCCAAGAACTTCTTCCAAGATTTAGTTAAATGACTCCTGTAACACAACCAGGAACCCTGTGTTCTTCACTATCTCATGATACTTCCGGATGTTAATATCACAATGAAGCCCATTAATTTTACACTGTGAACACACACAAATTAAAAAAAAGTACTTTCTAAAATTGGCAAACAGCATCAATAAAGGCAACAGCTGCAGCAGTCTGAATCAAACCAGACTTGTTCATAACACTGTCCTCTGTCCACTTCTGTACGATGCTAGGAGGTTGTTTATGTTACAGCTTAGTAACTAGAGACCAAGAGTTCGGAGAAAGCCTTCAAAATACAAACAGCCCCATTGGATAGTTAAATGGCGGGGGAGTAGAAGTTTCTTTTAATATAATATGGCAACATAAGTGAGGGAGAAATAATAGCACTGAAATGTCAACCTTTTTTCAATGTTGAATGACAATAATACCAAGTCTCCAGGACTCAGAACAACAAACATAGTGGGTCCCACCAGGTAAATGGTACAAAATCTGTAAAGCAGTCTTCATTCCCAACATTCAACCTGAATTCTGACTATCCTTGAGGTCCCATTAAAAAATGCAAAGGAAATACGAAGGGCATAGATCCATAACTTGCTGAAAAGGTTTAAAAGTGGTTCTTTATCCCAATTTTGCAGAGGGAGGAAGCTTTTCCTTGAGGTCAGATAAATGGCAGCAGAATGGAAAACACCAGACAATCTTAGCTTAGAGTCAATATATAATACAATTACTGGGCCTGGAATCTATCATCCTAAATATTCTAAGTTAGAAATCTTCCAGTGGTAGATCTGGGTGGATTCTGCCTACAGAACTATCATTCCCCAGACTACATTTGTCTGCTTCAATTAAAGAGAATTTAAGCCCATTGTTTATGTCTTAGTTGAGATCTTATTGCTGTGAACAGACACCATGACCAATATAAGTTTTATAAAGGACGATATTTAATTGGGACTGGCTTATAGGTTCAGAAGTTCAGCCCATTATCATCAAAGAGGGAGCATGGCAGCATCACAGCATCCAGGCAGGCATGGTACAGGAGGAGCTGAGTTCTACATCTGCACCCGAAGGAAGCCAGGAACAGACTGAGCTTCCTCAGACAGCTATGAGGAGAGTCTCCAAGCCCAATCCCACAGTGACACACTTCCTCCAACAAGATCACACCTTCTAATGGTGCCACTCCCTGGGCCAAGCATATGCAAACCATAACAGTCTGTGAAAAAAATAAAGATACTATTAGTTAGTAATACAATCCAGTTAGTACGATTGCCCAGCTGCCACTGTATCCCTAGCTGTAGGGCAAAACTGTTCCAGGAGAAAGAACAGGAGTCTTTTGGAAGTATAGGAAAATGTGTTCATTTTCAGCTGTTGATCAGAGATTAAAACTAAAATTGCAAGTAAAAAGTGTTGAAGTAGAAGGCTTAGTAAAAATAAGAGTTTGTGGGACCATTAAAGGCAGCCTGGTTCCTGTTTGAGCTAAGACTAGAAACCCCAGTGACTCTGAAGGGACAGTAGGTGTTTTGCACCTGTCACTAGCTGTAGCCCTTCAAAGATTTGTAGCCATCAGTCATGTATGCCCCAAGCCCCTCCACAGGTAGAGGATGTGACCTGTGATTGTGTAGGCTCAAGACAGATTTCCATTATAATGAGGTACCTAAAGGCCTGGAGGCTTAGCCAATAAGCTATCCTTCCCAGACACTCCTCCTGCAAAAGGCATTAATCTCAGGCCAACCCTGAGAAGTGGGGTATGATTCTACACATCCACTTTCTGCCATGACAATAAATGCCTTAAAACCATGGACTGCCTATTTTCATTGGGATCCACCATCAGGAACCATGGAGAAGGCCTTTGCCTACAGAGCCACCATCTAATTTCCTATAGAAGGCCTCTTCTGTGCTCCCAGCCACTGCCTAGAGCCAAGCCCAACCCAAGCCAACCACATTCAAGCCACAGTCTTGCACCTTCAGAACCAGCTGAAGTCCCCTATTCCCCCATCCCTGGCCCCCACCTAGATCCAGCCCTTGGTCCCCTGTCTGTTCTCAGCTCTTTTGCAGTTTCCAGCCATGCCTGTAGGCCTGAGATCCTGAGAATCAGACTGCCCAGCTTCCCTGCAGGGCCGCTTTCCTACAGCCTGATACCTGCCCATCAACAACATAGGATAATCATGGTCAACTTCCCACTTCCTGCCTCCTTGAGCAACTGAGTCCTGTGGCAGGGCACGACCTCCTAACCCTACAAGTGTTTATGTTTCTATGATTTCACAGAAATCTTGGGACTCAGAATGACCAGTTTAAAAGATTTATACCTAGTACATTGGGAGTGGAAAGTTATTATGAATGAAACAAAGGGTGTAATGAGTTAAATGTGTGGAACCAGAAGGTCAAATGTAAAAGTTGAGGCTTTATTAGAAGACATGCCCATACGTTTATGGGGAAGGGATCTATTAAAACATATGTGCCTATTGGTTAATAGTCCTGTGATCCAAGAGACAGCTTGCAATGGGATTTATGGTGAAATTGTGGATGCTCTGGGGGAAAATATTGATATATGTCAGCAAAAGTATCCCAGGTTTTGCCAATTGTCCAAACACAGGATCATTAGAGGAAATGAGTTTCCAAAATTAAAGGAAGAGCTACAGCTGAAATCCCAAAAGCCCTGCCCTGAAAATGGTTACATCACAAGCCTATATGTGTAGATAAATGCCACTTGGCAAAAGAAATATAGGAGCTTGACCATCTGTTACAGGAGCAATTAGAGGCCAAATATATAGAGTCAGCAAGCCAACCCATGAAAATCCCCTGCTTTTTAATGGTAAAGAAATTGGGAAAATTGAAAATATTAACTGGTTTTAGAGCTGAGCATAGAATAATTCAACAGGTATATCCATTACTGCCATTGAATTCCCTTACCTTCTTTATTATCTAAGTATTTGAAAGTAACTGATTTAAAAGACTGCTGTTTTACTACCCGTTTAAGTGAGTAGGATGAAAAAAAGTTTGCTTTATTGTGCCTACTTGTACAAACACTTAATCTGTAAAAGGATATCAGGGAAATGTTCTTCTACTAGTAACATTAAATAGTTCAACCATATGTCAATATTTTGTACAGAACCACTGAAAATAATTTGTAGATGAATTCCTCAATTCTTTAGTTTGATTACATAGAAGATACTTTGCTGACTGCTTCCGACACAGATATTTCAATGAAAATCTTTAAAGAAATACAAACCACTCCACAATGCTGGCTGTGAAAGATTGATATATGTCAATTCAATGTACCTATACATGGGAATGTATTAGATGTCTGTGAACAGAAAAGTAGAATAGTATACATGAGAATATGGTTTACATGCCTGGTAGAGTTTAATTTAGCTATAAATAATATGATTCATCTTTTGGGGGCAAGGTGAATCAACCGAAAATTAAAATTTTAGCTGATATAGCACAGAATTATTGATATAATTTTTCACTTCATGGATTGGAGACTTAACACAGATGAGAGTAAATTGTTATATATGTGTAATATTAATGTAAAAACCAGTTTGTCTGGGAGGAAAAGGGAAAGAAGTGATTTGGAGGTGGATAGAGGGGCACTACTAGCAATTTATTATGATATGCCTTCATGAAAATATCTTAAAGAAATTTATCACTATATGCAATGTATTCACTGCCAAAAATATAAACCTCAAGCTCATGTATAGTTTTGTGACATTTCTCTGTCACGTGAACTTATCTACTTGCTCTAGATGTCATGGAATAAATACAGTATGCCCATCATCTAAGCAGATTGGAATGAATGAATGTTTCTTAATGTCTTTACCCATTATTTCTTTCTATATTCTCTGCTTTTACTGGTGCAGGTTCTGACAGTACTGTTTTTAAAACCTAGTGTTGCCTTTATATTAATCAGTTTGAAACCACGTTAATAATGGTGATTTCCACTCAAGTTTATGAGGGAGCTGTAAGATGTAAATATCCATGCTTCAGAGAAATATTCAGCAATATAGCTATCTAATTTTTAATCATAAAGGCTAAAGTCAGTAGCCTCTTATCTATAATAATGGGATTAATATCAAACAAACTCTTTGGGACATAATGTGGACCCTCATGTAATCCTTGATCTCTCATGTGTACCTTGGTAAAGTGACTACCTATGACTATTCACAAAGGAATCGTCACCTATACTTAACAATAGGTAATGTGAAGCTGATCAATCTGAAGTTAAGGCATGGGTGAAAAACAACTTCAATATCTGTATGTTTTACCATGTGATATGCAATGAATAGCCTCCTTTCTGTAGTGACAGTTACATTTTCACTCTGTTGAATTATCAATCATGCAAAGAAATCAGAATAGAGTCTCCTTTAGAAAGGATTTTCTGAATAAGCAACCCTTTTTCAGATGGCATCAAATGGAGTGCCTTAGTGGAGAATGGGAGGTTATTTTTTTTATGTGAGTATGGAAATGCACCTCAAATAACTGGTTAAATATATATTATGATATCTACAAGAAACACATATCACAGAAGTAAGGACTGTCAGCAACCACATGCTTTACTGTGATGATAAAACATGAAATGAGGCTTCTCTGCATTCCCACCAAGTATTTCCTCACAGGATGGAAGAAAAAAAAAGGGACAAGGATTTTGCTAGCTTCCACACTAGTCCCAGATTTGAAGGACAAATAGGGAAGAAAAAGAGGATTAAATAAGATGCCAACATGTGATTTGGATGGAGGGTACAAGTTAGATCTTTGCCAAGGACCCATTTTTTGTAATTTAAATTTAGAACCCATTGTCAAACAATTTAAATAAGGAGAAAGAACTTGAAGTAACCATGATAGAATATTCAGAAGGTCATTGTCAATATAAGACTGGAAATGCAAAAAATTATATGTAGGGAGTAGTCTGTATCTGAACTGTTAAAATTTGGAAGTCTATAAAATAAAAGTGTGTTTCTCGGATCATGTCTTATGATGCTATGGAATATAAGAACACATGGGACAATATTGGTACCACAGATCTAGAGATATAGTAATATAACTATCCATTCTGCATGACCTGAGGAAATACAAGGACATCAGTCTGGATGGACTCACTCACAGGAGGTACTGGGAATCCTTAATTATCTCCAACCATGATTTCCATAGATATCAATGTTTGGAAGACAAGAGCAAAAGATCTTCTTGATGAGCAAAAGATCATCACCAAGCAATTTTGTTATAAAGGAGGTGATCAGTGTTCAGGTTACAATGCTGGTTATACCTTGTTTACAGAAACTCAAGGAAAAAAAGTAATTCTGATCCTGATATAAAACTCTAGTAGTTTTGATGAGCCCCATAGTGGAATGTGATCTTTTGAGGTAGAAAAGGTTTTGGCAGATCTGAATGACTAACATTTTTATTTAGATTGGGTTCTTAAAATGTAAAGCAATCAAGATGGCATAAACAGAGGCAAAGGCAAAAGGGTCTTCTAGTTTGTCTCAAACATAAATGTAGCACCTGGATTGACAGGGGACATTTTCATCAAAATATCAAAGACTATATATCAGTAATATTCTAGTAGGCTTTAAAGCCTGAGAAATAGGTCATGGAAAGCATAAATGATAAAACAGCATAGGGAAATTATTGAGCTTGTCATAGAGGTTGCCAGGTAGTTCTTACCAGAGTATGTGATGTATATTTTTCCATTCAAATAAGTGCACCACCCATGAATTAATTCATCATCTTTCAATAATCAGATATGGCTGATGAATTAATGAGGTTGTGGGGGCAAAAACCTGGTCCAAACCA
Source organism: Rattus norvegicus (assembly GCF_021556685.1). Taxonomy (NCBI): domain Eukaryota; kingdom Metazoa; phylum Chordata; class Mammalia; order Rodentia; family Muridae; genus Rattus; species Rattus norvegicus. The sequence continues at coordinate 133,466,466 of NC_141538.1, forward strand.
GGGAAACCAGCTGTAACAGTAGGCACCATGGCTATATATAACCTTGTATCTCCACAGGCCTGAAGCAGATTGAGCACCATAAATTGGAACAGCCTGGGTACCATCACAGGTTGAAATACCCTCAGGATCTCTGCAATAGCCTCACCCTAAGATGGAGCTCAGGTAGCTTATGGAATATGATTGGAATGCAGCTAGCTAGATGTCACTGATATCCATGCATTTGTACCACATTGCTTTTGATAAGGCAGTATTCTTTCTTGCCTGTAGTGCTTGTTAGTGTTTTTTTAACCCACAAGAACCAATTGACCATTACTGAACTGCATAGTAGTGAACCTTCAAAGATCTAGTCCACCCTTTTTAAAAGCAACTTCATTATGGAGGGCTAATATATAAGTGTCTATAGACTTGGAAAAGTTGCCCTGAAATCACCAGTTTAGGATATTTTTCTGCAAGCCTCCATATGTAATTAAAACACAACAAAAAGGCACTAATAGGAACCAAAAGGATTTTAGATGAAACGTTCATTGTCATGGGGTAGCTATCTTTATAGAAAGCCTCTGAAGCCAATGTAGGCCTATGTCCTCGCAAACAAAAAGACTATTTCTACTGCTATAGGTTATATACCAAAACAGGATGAAAAAAAACCATTTTTAAAGACATGGAACCTTTGGCTATATACCATTAAAAAAATCACATAGGGCAGAGCTTGAAGCTCCCTCTGTGAGTGCTGTCTCATAATACCAGAACATGCTATGTGACCACTATTGTTGTGATAAACAGTTGTGGAGTGTGCACAAAACTGCACCCAAATCACTAGTGTTTCACCCATAGAATACATCTACTACTAGAATATAGAGGGTAGTCTGTCTTTTGCAGTCTCTGTGGATACTTGTAAGTAACCATGACACTGAAAATATGTGATTTTAATTAAAACACAGTGAAGCAATTATCAGCCATAAAAAAAAATAATAGACTTCAAGACAACTATCTCCAAAGTTCATAAAATGTTGTAAAAGTGAAACAAAATCATAAGTGGTCAATGAAGGGGTTGGGGAATTTGTAGTATTTTCCTTTAAGTAGAAAAATTCTTCCCTGGAAAGGGAAGGGAGTCAGGAAGCTCACACAATTTAGAAATCTTGTGATTTTCATCCTCATTATTGTCTATATAATCAGTAGACAATTTCTGAGAAAAAGGTCTTTCATGGATGTCCATGTAAGATGACTGCAGAGCTCCGGAGAAGCAATTTTTTATAACTCATTCATACTTCTGAAGACCTTTTTATTTAAATTACTCTTGAGTCACCTATGTTCCTCTGACTAATCCTAGGAAATTTACTAGTCCAATAAGCTGGATCAGAGGAGAATGCTTTCTTTGTTTTTTGGTGTTGTTGTTGTTTTTGTTTTGTTTTGTTTTGTTTTTTCATATGTTGTATATGAGATTGAATTTTGCCCACATCTTCCCATAATAAATCATAAAACAAAATACCTCAAAAACCTAAAATTAGAATTTTGGCATATCTCAATATTGCCTTTACTGTGTGTATACCCCAGAAACTCCAAGTAACATGCTACTGATATAAATATACATTTCCATTTACTGTAGCATTATTCCCTATGGCAAAGTATGATATCAGTTTTGAAGTCTATGAACACAGTAGTAGATAAAAATATATGAGATCATCATATGCATGCATGGTAGAATGTAATTCATTTATAAATAATAGAACTGTGATTTGAAGGGCATAAAGTAAATGCAATCGAATGTTAATATTCTAACTGATATAACTAAGAAATAGATATATCATAATTTTCTCCTTTGTGGATTATAGAATTTACATAGATACCAGAAGCTATTTAAATATGTATGATGTTAATGTAAAAGCAAGATTGTCTGGGAGGTAAAGGAATCTTGAATGAGAGCTAGATAGATTTTATTGGGTCAGAATGATACAACGAATCGTTATAATATATCTGAATGAAAATACCCTAACATACTCACTATATGTAAGAAATAATATTCCAATAAAAATTAAAATATCGCTTTTTCTAGAATATATCTATAGGACATTTCATCCTAAATCAAAAGAATATACCTATTCTTAGCACCTTATGGTAACATCTCTAAAATTGACCATATAATCGGTCAAAAAAACAGACTTCAACAGATACAAGAAGATTGAAATAATCCCATGCAGCCCATCAGATCACCATGGACTAAGCCTGGTCCTCAATAACAGCAAAATGACAGAAAGCCCACATAGACAGGGAAATTGAACAATGCTCTACTCATGATAACTTGGACAAGGAAGAATAAAAGAAAGAAATTAAACCTTTTTAGAATTTAATGAAAATGAAAGCACAACATAGCAAATTTATAAGACATAATCAAAGCCATGCTAAGAGGAAAATGCAAAGCTCCAAGTGCCTCCAAAAAGGCACTGGACAGAGCATACAATATCAGTTTGACAGCACACCTAAAAGCTCTAGAACTAAAAGAAGCAAATACACCCAAGAGGAGTAGAATGTAGGAAATAATGAAACTCAGGGCTGAAATCAACCAAGATAAACCAAAAAGAAACATCCAAAGAAACAAGAAAACCAGGAGCTGTCTCTTTGAGATAATAAACAATATAGATAAACCCTTAGCCAGATTAACTAGAAGTCACATAGTGAGTATCCAAATTAACAAAATCAGAAATGAAAAGGGAGACATAACAACAGAATCTGAGGAAATTAAAAAAATCATCTGATCCTACTACAAAAGACTATATTCAACAAACTGGAAAATCTGTCTGAAATGAACATTTTTCTAGACAGATACCAGGTACCAAAGTTTAATTAGGATCAGATAAACCAGCTAAATAGTACCATAACTCCTAAATAAATAGAGCAGTTATTAAGAGTTTCCCAATGCCCCCCCCAAAAGGCCCAGGAACAGGACTGGATGGGTTTAGTGCAAAATTCTATCAGCCCTTCATAGAAGACCTCATACCGATACTGTCCAAACTATTCCACAAAACAAAAACCAAAGGAACACTACCAAATTCCTTCTATGAAGCCACAATTACTCTTATATAAACCTCACAAAGACCCAACAAAAAAGAACACTTCAGACCAATTTCTCTTATGAATATAAACACATAAATACACAATAAAGGAGATGAAAGGGATTGAAACCCCATAAGAACAACAATACCAACCAAATAGAGCTCCAACCACCATCCAGAGAGTACACATGGAGAGACCCATGGCTCCAACTGGATATGTAGCAGAGGATGGCCATGTGGGGTACCAAAGGGATGAGAAGCCCTTGGTCCTGCCACTGCTGGACACCCAGGGGAATATCAGGGTGAGGAGGCAGGAAAGGGGTGGGTTGCTGGGTGGGGGAACAACCCCATAGAAGAAGTGGGATGGGAATGGGATAGGAGGTTTATGAGCAGAAAATCGGGACAGGGAATAACATTTGAAATGTAAATAAAGAAATATCCAATAAAAAATTCACTGACAAAAACAATTTAAGATTTTCAAGTTCATGTCTATTTTTTGCTCTGGTTACTGAAGAGTACATTTATTTCCTCAAGTTCTCCTCCAATGTGGGCAGTATGGCCATCATCTGCAGATTTCAGAATGAATATTCCTACATTTCCCTGTATTCCCTGTATTTTCTTTATTTCTTCTTTTTCATTTCTAGATGTCCCTCTGAACAATTCTATATGTCTGAAACAACTTCCATTTTCAATCTTTGCTTTTTGTGGGACAAAGAGAGAGCCAATTATTTGAAATCCAACATGTAATAACCTGTAAAGATAAGATTTCTCAAAAATATTTTTATTAATATTATCTAGTATTTTATATTTTTATTAGCAAATAAGAAATAGAGGGGAGAGATAGAGAAAGAGAGAGAGAGAGAGAGAGAGAGAGAAAGAGAGAGAGAGAAAGAGAGAGAGAGAGAAAGAGAGAAAAAGAGAGAGAGAGAGAAGATGGGAAAGGAGAAATTTTTTTGAAATCTTAATACCTTCCACATTGACACACCTCCCACAAGATCACATGATCTATCTCTTTATATATATATATATATATATATATATATATATATATATATATATATATGATCCTCTTGGAGCCATGTTGTAGCAGAAGAGTGGAAATTCCCTCTAGTACCAAGTTGTCACATTACGTAAATCATTGTTCCTTAGGCAGTTTAGATTCTTGAGAACTATACTCCTGACAAGCTCTTTCAAACTCAAAAAATAAAAGAAACAAAAACAAAATAATCATAAGAAATGCCTAACTCTGTATGTAGCTCTTAACTATGCCTACTTATGATAAGTATTTTTCCAATATAGAATGCCTCCATACAAATATCCAGTGATTATACCTTTTTTTTCTTTTAAGATAATTGCTGTAAGAGAAAACCTCCTTGGAAAAAGAGTGCGATAGACATCATAATTTCATTGATCGCAATTACAGGAGTCATGCTTATTTTGCATCTTAAACAAAGAGGTATGTATGCAAGAGGCTAGTGGCATCCTGTAAAAGCCTCCTCTCAAATCTTAAGTAAGATATTTGAAAAAGAACGATTGCTCCTTGAAGGACAAGGTCAGTATGAACAAGGACAAGGACAAGACAGACACAATGTCTTGATTCGAGAGTCAAGAGTTTTATAAGCTTAATAGTACAAGCACATGACTATTCTCCTCCAAGAGAAAGAATTTCTTTCAAAACCAAATTCATAGTGGTATGTTGTTGTTTTTTATTTTTCTTTTCTCCCTTTTTTCTATTAAAAATTCAGCAGATGTTAGTTCTTAATAAACTGTTCTGAATTATTTTTACTTTTAGGATAAAAGAGATAATAATGATCTTAAATGGTCATATATGCAACCATTTTTAAAACTCATTGGTTGTCAACAATTTAAAAAAAGGAGTTTAAGTTGAGAGAGAATTATGTTGGAGAGCTCAGAGCATGTTTCAGTGAAAGAGTGGTGTATGCTCAATGTATCAAATATGAACTTTTTAAAAGACAATGATTAAGGAAGACTTAAAATTGGGTAGGTAGAATGGCAAGAAGGAACTGAAAACAGTTGTGGGAGGGGAAACTGTAATCAGAATATACTGTAAATTTTATTTTTAGTCAAAAAGGAACTTTTCAAACAATAAATTAAAAATAAAATAAATATTTCACAAAGCTAAAATAGTTCTAAGTATAATTTTTGAAATAAAATTCTGTACTTAAACAATAAATTGGATAATATTACTTTAAAAACACACATCCATTGTGATAAGAGACTTCTAAGTTCAAAGAGTTTGTTTATAGATTGATGGAAATCAAAACATACCCTTGTTAAAATTACCTACTTTTCCAACATATTTTATTTTATTTCAATGTTGCTCATAGACAACTAAGTCATTCTTTCTTTGTATATTTGAGGGTGAAATCAAAATGAAACTTCAATTGACGAGGCTAACATTTAAAATGTCTTGTCTTCCCTTTTATCCTCAAAGTCTTATGGAAATTATTTACAAATCCACAGAACAATGAGAGTAAGTGATCCTATTGCAGCATTTTTCAACCTTTTGGTCATGACTATTGCAAAAACACTTATTTCCCATAGTCATAGAAACTGACACATTTCTCAGTGGCAAAATTAAAGTTATGAATTAGAAACAAAAATTAATTTATGGTTAGAGGGTAGTAAGACGATTGGAAATAATTGTTTCATTAGAATAAGCCAGAGCTATAGCCCATATCATAATGCAAAATCACAAACTGGATTGACAGCTTTTAGAGAAGTTTTTCATTAATTTCTCCTATGAAATAAAGAGAATAGCCTTAAAACAGATAAGAATAAATTTTAAATTGGTCAATATACTATTTGTAGAAATATGTTTTAGGGTCTTATACTGAGTAGAACAAACGTGTCATGCAAAGACACTGCAATTCCCTTTATATAAGGTACTTTAAGTACTCCAGACATATAGGAAATAGACTAAGATATAAATGAGTTAAAAGAAGGAGAAAAGGTGGAATAATTGTTTAATGGATAAGTGTTGGGGTAGATCGAAACATTTACAGAGAAGTGTGGCGATGAGAATTGTACAATATAAATGCTTTTAATGTCCCAGAAATATTTTTTGCCCAAAAATGGTCTTTTTTTTTTCTTTTCTTTTTTTTTTTTTTTTGGTTCTTTTTTTTTCGGAGCTGGGGACCGAACCCAGAGCCTTGCGCTTCCTAGGCAAGCGCTCTACCACTGAGCTAAATCCCCAACCCCTTTTTTTTCAAAAGACCCTGTTAAAAGTACAAAAGCACCAGTACTGGCTGACAAGAAGATTTATAAATGTATTAACAAATGAACCAAATCTAGAATATTGTATTTCTTCTTTCATAAGACAGCTGAGACAAAGCATCACTTCATTCTCATGCTATTTTGACTTCTATTTCTAGAATCGTCAATTCTAATGGATTATACCGGGTCCAAAGAATAAAACTATGGATTGGGCATCTGTTCATTATTGCCCTTCTTCTATGAACAAAAAAATGCAAATACCTATTCTAACATAAGTTTTCCATTGTTTTGTTCATATATACAAATCATGTAGTTTCTGGACCACATGTTAATGTTACTTTTTGTGAAGGAGATATCACACCATGACTTCTCTATTTGACAAACTCATCCAAGGTGTACAGGAATACCCATTTCTTCATGTACTTGGTAACACTTTTCAATTTATTGTCTTTTTACTCCCACCGAGCCCCTAGCAAATTGTAAGCATTGTGGAGAGCTTTTCTCCCAAGAAGTTCCATATGTTCAGCTTACAGATGGCTCTGGTCCTGACTGAAGCAGTAGCTAGCAGACAGTGGGTATTGTTAGATTCTCAGGGTGATAATACAAAGTATGTACCTCCTCAAGACATTGTGCATTTTAATTGAAGGAGACCCAAAAGGCTTTAGTGGGAGACTTTATCACCCTCCCTTTGTCCCACTTTCTCCTTTTCACATTTCCTTCCAAGAAAGTCCAAAACCCAGAATTCTTCACTTCCATATTGGATCAGGAACCTAGATATTTTCTCTCTCCCAACCTGGAGTTCATGTTCGAACTTGCTGACTTTTGTTTATAAGAACTGACCTTCTTATAAAGCAGAAGGTGGAAATCCTTCTGCTTGCCTTTGACAGTAAGCCATGAGATCGTCAACTGAGATCTATTCTACATCACTGAGAAAAAATGAATATCCAAAAACAATTGAAAATACTAGGCCCTAATATGTCTGTTCATGAATCCAGTAATATTTTCAGATAGCTACCATGCTACATAGAACAGAAGCATAAAAATGGATAAGACCTATGAACCTGGGGCTGCTATCCTAAGAGATTCTCTATCATAAAAATATTGATTAAATATATTTATTATTCTTTTCTCCTATGAATCTATCTTTTTGAACTTAACTTCAAAATGTGCTACAAACCTGAGAAGGAACCAAAACTTTCACCTAAAATTTTTCAGAACTGAGCATTGAGTGAATCTCTATGACCTACATTAGAGAGCACATCTGTGGGTGGATGAAGAGCTACCAAACTTTCTGTCCTCAAGATTCTAGACTGTCATTGTATGAGTCTATATGTCATTGTATGGTGAGAGAAGGGATGGTACAGATAGAGATAAGAGATGTGTAACAAGCTGTAATGTGAAAATAGGGAGCCAAAGGAAAATTCTTCCTAGGGAATAAGGTATTGGACAAATTTAAGATTTTTCCATTTCAGAGATCCTGACTATATAAGAATGCTCTGTTTCACTGTACTCTACATGGGTCAGAAATACTGAGGAGTCTCAGTACTAAATAAAATAAATAAAAAGATAATATATTCATGTAATCTTCAGACAGACTAGTAAGAATAAGAGCCATGCTGCGTGGGAAGAGTGAGTACCAGAATCCTGAAAATTTTTTCCAAGCTTAACGCAAAGATGCTCATCTCCAAAATGAAGTAGGCACAACTACTTCTCTATTTTTCTTGTGCATGTAATAGGAACTTGAAAATCAAACTACTTTTCTTGTGTAAGCTAGCATTTCCTCTTTGCTGAAGTTGTCCTGATTCATTCCTCTCTTCCCAATCCCAGATTCAGACCAATATGTTGAATTGGACACTTTGTGTTTGGAAGATATTAGTGTGATCCTGTGTGTGCTGATAGTATTCAACATCAAGCTCATGTCACTGATTTACTTCAGAATGTATGGTAAATATGATGGGAATTGTAGCTACTTAGGAGATCTGGTTCATATGACTAAGGCTCAAATGTCTATAATGTTACCTCTCAAGTCCTTTTGTCTTAGTAAACTTAACAAAATCCATATAAATAACTGTGTTGTATAAATGGTAATAGATTGTATCCTATTTTTGTGGTTACCTCGGGATTTTCATTTCACTAATAAGAGTGTTTGTGCCACTCAATTAAATGACTGTCCTAGCTCTTACTCTACAGTTATGATAACACTCCCAGGTACAGATTGAAAGGTAGTAATTTCAATCAGTACATCCCTAAAAGCCTCTGTATATTGCGATTTTCTCAAGAAATGAATGAATTTAAAACTTTATTCCTGAGAGTTTGGACTAAAATTTTAAATGGTATAAACATTCATTTAATTTTAAGAAAATTCTCTTTCTAAATGACTCTAAGGGCCAGACTAGTAACACTGATAAACTTGTGTTTTGAAGGCTATCTGAAATATTCTCTAACTCATGTAAAACTGAAAACCCCATATTTACTGGGCAAAATAATTTTCCATGTGGCCAGGGGTGAGAGTGTAGAACTGATATACTGTGAAGAAAAATTCCATAATAAACTTATCAATAACATATGGTCTGAAATTTTTCATGAGAAATGTACACACATGTTACTGGAGTAATGGTTCAGAAGTCAAGAGCTACTTGCTACTCTTTTTAAGTTATATGTTTTGAGAAATTCATATATGACTCCCATATGCATTTCATTTTGTAGGAGGAATGAAAGGTACTTATAATCAAAAAAATAATCACCAGGTAAAACTAGAAATGTTAAACAAAAAGTGATATGTTTTCAAAGGAAGATATGTATTACCTGTTCCTGAATAAACATTTTGTGAACTGGGGTCTCTGTGCTATGTTTATGGCTAGAGCACAACAGCTACCCTAGACTTTTCTCTTGACCTGTTTACCTCAGACAATCTGCAGTGCTATCCTTCCACAGACTCTAACCGTGCCATTATTTTAACCTTGAACCTGCTTCCTTAGTCAATGTATAAAATCAATCCTAATAGAAGATGTCACTTGTAGTTTACAAGAATTTTGATATAATTATGTCTTAAGCTTTGTTGTGCACATTGGCTTTATTATCATCAGGAAATATTTTTCTAAATTGTGTTTTCCTTACATGGGCTTCAAATAAGTTACCTCACGTCAGAATCTTGTTGTTTGAACCAACACTGATGAAGAAGTCATATTGAAATAAATTGTCTACTTATTTCACATAGCTCAATAATGTTGGTGTTGGTAGTAGTAGAGGCTCCCAAAACTGATTCCCAGTGTGAGGGAGTTGACCCTCAGAGGTGGATAAGAAATTTTTGCTTACATCCAGGCTGGAGGTGGGAGACTTTTTCTCACCTGAGGTTTCGAAGAAAAAAAAATGAGGATAAAATAAACAAGGCTTCTTCCAAGTCCTTTGAGACAAACATTTTTAAATATTTTGGAAAATTTGTTAAGATGCAGAAGAGCAAAATAATCAAAGCAAGAATTCTGCAGCTTTGTACAAGTGACTGTAAAATTCAATCCTTCGATTCTTAAACAAGGGACCATAGTTGTTGATAATTGGAAGCACAATGGAACTAATGTGGAGAGAATCCATGAAAGGTGAGATTGAATCTCTGTAAATTATTTTGCAAGCTGGAGTACAGTAATTTTTGCTTTGACCCTCACAGGAGATTGATCTACAGGTATGATTAGCTCCATATCATTAGCTATTACTTTCAATACTTTGTTTAATATTTCTTCCTGTATATCTTCCAGACTGTAGAGACTGCTTAGTCATTGAAATGATCTGGGGTTGGGGGTTTAGCTCAGTGGTAGACGGTTCGCCTAGCAAGCGCAAGGCCTTAGGTTTGGTCCCCAGCTCCAAAAAAAAAAAAAAAAGAAAAAAAAAAGAAAAGAAAAAAAAGAAATAATCTAGTTTTTGATGGTTATGGGAAGTTTATTCTTTTTTAATATGAGATAATTTTTATGTAATATGCCCAATGGTGATTATGGCAAAAAAAAATAAGTACTAATTCCCTGTCTTCCAAAAGCTAGATCAAAAGTCTGTCATCTTGTCTAAAATATATTTCCACTTACTTCAAACATTTTGTACATCCTTTTCTGGATGGTGATAATAAGATTAACCTAAATATGTTTACGTACTTGGTAATTTATGGAGAGACACTCTATAGGGAGTGTCTTAAGAAGTGAGTCCCTATGCTGAATCTTAGCAGATGATAAATGAGAAAGTATTTCCTGCACTGCTGAAGGAGAATGTCACTTCTGTTTTCAGAATCTGTGCAGCTCACTAAGTTCACTTATTTTAGCTAAGGCACTCTCACAGCCACTGTTGTAAAAAGATTGAATCTCACAAAAACTCACAGGAGCTGAGCAGTTGCCAGTTTGCCACTCCATTGATTTTGTGCTGCCTTAGGCTGTTAGGGTCAGTAAGGGAAATTCTGTTTTGTTTTGTTTTTCTTTGTTTTTAAATGAATATTTTTCATTTACATTTCAAATGTTATTCCCTTCCAGGCTTCCTGTCCATAAGCTCCTATCCCCTAACCCTCCCCTCTTTCTATAAGGGTGTTCCTCTCCCCATCCACATCCCCTTATGCCCCACCACCACACCCTGACATTCCCTTACGCTGTGGGTACAACCTTGGCAGGACCAAAGGCTGATTATTCCACTGGTGCCCAACAAGGCCATGCTCTGCTAAATATGCAATAGGAGCCTTGGGTCAGTCCATGTATAATCACTGGGTTGTAGTTTAGTCCCTGGAAGCTCTGGTTGGTTGACATTATAGAAGAAATCTATATCCAGTTCCTGTTAGCATGCATTTCTTAGTTCATCAATCTTAAGTAGTTTTGATGGATATATATATGAGATATATATATATATTAATATATATATATATCATATATACATTCAACCAAAAGATGCTTGGATATATATCACATCACATGTGGGGCAGTCTCTGAATGGCCGTTCCTCAGTCTCTGCTGCAAACTTTGCCTCCATATCCTTTCCTAAGAATAGCTTTGTTGCCCCTTTTAAGAAGGAGTTAAGCATCTGCATTTTGGTCATCCTTCTTCTTGAGCTTCATGTGGTCTGTGGATTTCATCTTGGGTAATTCGAGCTTTTGGGCTAATATCCACTTATCAATGACTACATACCATGAGTGATTTTCTGTGACTGAATTATCCCACTCAGGGTGATATTTTCTACTTCAATCCATTTTCCTATGAATTTTATGAAGGAATTGTTTTAGATAGCTGAGTAGTACTCCATTGTGGAGATGTACCACATTCTCTGTATCCATTCTTCTGTTGAAGTGAATCTGGGTTCTTTCCACCTTCTGGCTATTATAAATAAGATTGCTCTGAACATTGTGTGGTATGTGTCCTTGTTGTATGCTGAAGCATCTTTTGGTTGTATGTCCAGGTGAGGTATAGCTGGGTCCTCAGGTTGTGCACTGTCCAATTTTCAGAGGAGTCTCCAGACTGATTTCAGAGTGCTTGTACCATTTCGCAATCCCACAAACAATGGAGGACTGTTCCTCTTTCTCCACATACTGGACAGTGTCTGTTGTCCCCTGAATTTTTTATCTTAGCCATTCTGATTGGTGTGAGGTGGAATTTCAGGGTTGTTTTGATTAGCATTTCCCTGAGGACCAAGGATATTGAGCATACCTTTAGGTGCGTCACAATCATTCGATATTCCTCAGCTGAGAATTCTTTGATTAGCTCTGGACCCTGTTTCTTTCCATCTTTATTAAATTAGGTATTCTTATTTACATTTCAAATGTTATTCCCTTTCCCAATTTCCACGCCAGCATCCCCCTAACCCATCCACCTCCCATTGTATATGGATGTTCCCCTCCCAATCCTGCACCATTACTGCACTTTCCCCATGAATTCTGTTCACTGGGGGTCCAGCCTTGGCAGGACCAGGGGCTTTCCCTTTCACTGGTGCCCTTACTAGGCTATTTATTGCTACCTATGCAGTTGGAGTCCAGGGTCAGTTTATGTATAGTCTTTGGGTAGTGGCTTAGTCCCTGAAAGCTCTAGTTGCTTGGCATTGTTGTTCCTATTGAGTCTCAAGCCCCTTAAGCTCTTTCAGTCCTTTCTCTGATGACTTCAATGGAGGTCCGGTTCCCAGTTCAGTGATTTGCTGCCAGCATTTGCCTATGTATTTGCCATATTCTGGTTTTGCCTCTTAGGAGAGATCTACATCTGGTTCCTGTCACCCTGCACTTCTTTATTTCATCTATCTTATCCAGTTTGGTAGATGTATATGTATGGGTCACACGTGGGGCTGGCTCTGAATGGGCAGAACTTCAGCTTCTGTTCTAAACTTTGCCTCCCTATCTCCTCCCAAGGGTATTCTTGTTACCCTAATAAAGAAAGAGTGAAGCATCTGCATTTTGGTCATCCTTCTTGAATTTCTTGTGTTCTGTGTATCTACAGTAATTCGAACATTTGGACTAATATTCACTTGGCAATGAATACCAATACGCATACCATGTGTGTTTGCTGTGATTGGGTTATCTCACTAAGGATGATATTTTCCAGTTCCATCCATTTGGCTATGAATTTGAAAAAGTCATGGTTTTGGTAGCTGAGTAATATTCCATTGTGTAGATGTACCACATTTTTTCTGTATCCACTCTTCTGTTGAAGGACATCTGGCTTCTTTACAGCTTCTGGCTATTATAAATAAGGATGCTATGAACATATGAATTTGTTACATGTTGGAGCATCTTTTGGGTATATATCCAAGAGAGGTATAGCTGGGTCCTCAGTTAGTGCAATGTCTAATTTTATGAGGATCCTCCAGACTGATTTCCACAAAGGTTGTACTCACCTACAATTCCGGCAAAAATGGAGGAGTGCTCCTCTTTCTCCACATCCTTGCCAGAATTTGCTGTCACATGAGTTTTTGATCTTAGCCATTCTGACTGGTGTGAGGTGGAATCTCAGGGTTGTTTTGATTTGTATTTCCCTTATGACTAAAGAGGTTGAACACTTCTTTAGATGTTTCTAAGCCATTCAGCATTCCTCAGCTGTGAATTCTTTGTTTAGCTCTGAACCCCATTTTTAATAGGGTTATTTGTCTCCTGCGGTCTAACTTCTTGAGTCCTTTGTATATTTTAGATATAAGCCCTCTATCAGTTGTAGTTTTAGTAAAGATCTTTTCACAATCTGTTGGTTGCCATTTTATCCTAAGAACATTGTCCTTTGCCTTACAGAAGCTTTGTAGTTTTATGAGATCCAATTTGTTGATTCTTCATCTTAGAACAAAAGCCATTGGTGTTTTGTTCAGGAAATTTTCTCCAGTGCCCATGTGTTCGAGATGCTTCCCCAATTTTTCTTCTATTAGTTTGAATGTATCTGGTTTGATGTGGAGGTCCTTGATCCACTCAGACTTAAGCTTTGTACAGGGTGATAAGCATGGATCAATCTGCATTCTTCTACATACTGACCTCCAGTAGAACCAGCACCATTTGCTGAAAATACTATCTTTTCCATTGGTTTGCTTTGGCACCTTTGTCAAAAATCAAGTGACCATAGGTGTGTGGGTTCATTTCTGGGTCTTCAATTCTATTCCACTGGTCTAGCTGCATGTCTCTGTACCAATACCACACAGTATTTTTTTTAATCACTATTGCTCTGTAATACTGCTTGAGTTCAGGGATAGGGATTCCCCTGGAAGTCGTTTCATTGTTGAGGAGAGTTTTAGGTATCCTGCGTTTTTTCTTACACCAGATGAATTTGCAATTATTTCTGTCTAACTCTATGAAGAATTGGATTGGAATTTTGATGGGGATCGCATTGAATCTGTAGATCACTTTTAGTAAAATGGCCATTTTTACTATATTATTCCTGCCAATCCATGAGCATGGGAGATCTTTCCATCTTTTGAGATCTTCAATTTCTTTCTTCAGAGGCTTGAATTGCTTATCATAACTTGCTTGGTTAAAGTCACACCAAGGTATTTTATATCATATGGAACTATTATGAAGGGTGAGTTTCCCTAATTTCTTTCTCGGCTTCATTCTCTTTTGTGTAGAGGAAGGCTAATGATTTCTTTGAGTTAATTTTATACTCAACCACTTTGCTGAAATTGTTTATCAGCTTTAGTAGTTCTCTGCTGGAACTTTTGGGATCACTTAAATATACTATCATATCATCTGCAAATAGTGATATTTTGACTTCTTCCATTCTAACCTGTATCCCATTGATCTTTTTTGTCTGATTGCTCTGTCCAGAACGTCAAGAACTATACTGAATAAGTAGGGAGAGAGTGGTAGCCTTGTCTACTCCCTGATTTTAGTGGGATTGCTTCAAGTTTCTCTATATTTAGTTTAATGTTAGGTACTGGTTTGCTATACATGGCTTTTACTATGTTTAGGGATGGGCCTTGAATTCCTATTCTTTCCAGGACTTTTATCATGCAGGGGTGTTGAATTTTCTCAAATGCTTTCTCAGCATCTAATGATATGATCATGTGGTTTTGTTCTTTCAGTTTGTTTATATAATGGATTACCTGTTTGGACCTGGGTTCTTTTTGGTTGAGAGAACTTTAATGACTGCTTCTATTTCATTAGGAGTTATGGGCTTGTGTAAATGGTTTATCTGTTCCTGATTTAACTTCAGTACCTGGTATCTGTCTAGGAAATTCTCCATTTCCTGCAGATTTTCAAGTTTTGTTGAATATAGGCATTTGTAATAGGATCTGATGATTTTTTTTTTAATTTCTTCTAGCTCTGTTGTTATGTCTCCCTTTTCATTTCTGACTTTGTTAGTTTGGATGCACTCTGTCTCCTCTGGTTAGTCTGGCTAAGTGTTTATCTATCTTGTTGATTTTCTCTAAGAACCAGCTTTTGGTTCTGTTGATTCTTTGTACGGTCCTTTTTGTTTTGACTTGGTTGATTTCTGCTCTGAGTTTGATCATTTCCTGCCTTCTACTCCTCCTGGATGTATTTGCTTCTTTTTGTTCTAGAGCTTTTAGGTTTGCTGTCAAGATGCTGATCATGCTCTCTCCTGTTTCTTTCTGCAGGCACTGAGAGCTATGAGTTTTCCTCTTAGCACACCTTTCATTGTGTCCCATAAGTTTGGGTATGTTGTACATTCATTTTCATTAAATTCTAAGAAGTTTTTAATTTCCTTCTTTATTTCTTCCTTGACCAGGTTATCACTGAGTAAAGCATTGTTCAACTTCCATGTATATGTGGGCATTCTTCCCTTATTGTTATTGAAGACCAGTTTTAGCCCGTGGTGGTCTGAAAGGACGCATGGTATTATTTCTATCTTTCTCTATCTGTTGACGCCTGTTTTTTGACCAATTATATGCTCAATTTTGGAGAAAGTACAATGAGGTAGTGAGAAGAAGGTATATCCTTTTGCTTTAGGATAGAATGTTCTATAAATATCTGTTAAGTTCATTTGATTCATGTCTTCTCTTAGTCTCTCTGTGTCTCTGTTTAATTTCTGTTTCCATGGTCTGTCCATTGATGAGAGCGGGGTCTTGAAATCTCCTACTATTATTGTGTGAGGTGCAATGTGTGCTTTGAGCTTCAGTAACTTTTCTTTAATGTATGTAGGTGCCCTTGTATTTGGAGCAGATGTATTTAGGATTGAGAGTTCATCTTGGTGGACTTTTCATTTGATGAATATGAAGTGACCTTCCTTATCTCTTTTGATGACTTTTAGTTGAAAATCGATTTTATTCGATATTAAAATGGCTACTCCAGCTTGCTTCTTCAGATCATTTGCTTGGAAGTTTGTTTTCCAGCCTTTCACTTTGAAGTAGTGTCTGTCTTTGTTTCAGAGGTGTGTTTCCTGTAGGCAGCAGAATGCAGGGTCCTCGTTGCGTATCCGCAATTGTTAATCTGTCTTTTCATTTGGGAGTAGAGACCATTGATGTTGAAAGATATTAAGGAATAGTGATTATTGCTTCCGGTTATATTCAGATTTGGATGTGAAGTTATGTTTGTGTGCTTTTCTTCTCTTTGTTTTGTTGCCAAGACGATTAGTTTCTTGCTTTTTCTAGGCTATAGCTTGCCTCCTTATGTTGGGCGTTACCATTTATTACCCTTTGTAGTGCTGGATTTTTAGAAAGATATTGTGTAAATTTGGTTTTGTCATGGAATATCTTGGTTTCTCCATCTATGTTAATTGAGAATTTTGCAGGCTACAGTAACTTTGGCTGGCATTTGTGTTCTCTTAAGGTCTGTATGAAATCTGTCCAGGATCTTCTGGCTTTCATAGTCTGTTGTGAGAAGTCTGGTGTGATACTTATAGGTCTGCTTTATGTGTTACTTGTCCTTTTTCCCTTACTGCTTTTATATTCTTTCTTTATTTTGTGAATTTGGTGTTTTGACTATTATGTGATGGGAGGAGTTTCTTTTCTGGTCCAATATATTTGGAGTTCTGTAGGCTTCTTGTATGTTTATGGGCATCTCTTTCTTTCGGTTAGGGAGGTTTCTATGATTTTGCTGAAGATATTTACTGGTCCTTTGAGTTGAGAGTCTTTACTCTGTTCTATACCTACTATCCTTAGGCTTGATCTTCTTATTGTGTCCTGGATTTCCTGTATGTTTTGGGCCAGTAGATTTTTTCTGTTTTACATTTTCTTTGACAGTTGTGATGATTATTTCTATGGAATCTTCTGCTCTTGAGATTCTCTCTTCTATCTCTTGTACTCTGACTGTTATGCTGGTATCTAGGCTCCTTGTCTCTTCCTTTGGTTTACTATATCCAGGGTTGTCTCCCTTTGTGCTTTCTTTATTGTTTCTATTTCCATTTTCAATTCCTTCACCTGTTTGATTTTGTTTTCCTGTAATTCTTTCAGGGATTTTTCTATTTCCTCTCAGTGGTCTTCTACTTATTTACTTGTGTTTTCCTGCATTTCTCCAAGGGAGTTCTTCGTGTCTTTCTTTAAATCCTCCATTATCATGATCAAATGTGATTTTAAAACTAGATCTTGCTTTTCTGGTGTGTTTGGATATTCAGTGCTTGTTTGGTGGGAGAATTGGGCTCCAGTGATGCCATGTAATCTTGGTTTCTGTTGCTTGGGTTCCTGATCTTGCCTCTAGCCATCAGGTTGTCTCTAGTGTAACCTTGTACTGCTATTTCTGGCAGTGGCTTGACTGTCCTATAGGCCTGTGTGTCAGGAGTGCTGTAGACCTGTTTTACTGTTTTCTTTCAGCCACTTATGGGAATAGAGTGTTCTGCTTTCAGGCATGTAGTTGTTCCTTTCTACTAGCTGTTCCTTTGGGCGTGTGTCCTAAGTACACCAGGCAGGTCACTTGGAGCAGAATATTGGTCTTACCTCTGGTATCAGGCCCGAAGTGGCTTCTTGGGGCTTGGTTTCAGCTCCCTGTGTGGGCAGCAACCAGAAGGACCTACCCCTACTTCTGTGGCATCCTTGTACTCAGGGGTCCAAGATGGCACTAGGCATTTTTCTCTAGAGTTAGTAATGTGGGCAGAGAGTAGTCTCCTTTGGTTTTGCAGGCATGTCTACCCCGCTGAAGGTCAAGCTCTCCCTCCCACTTGATTTGGGTACAGGGAGCTGTCTGACCAGGTCCCTTTAGATCTGGGCGCAGTCTGGACTGCAGGGTTCCTGCAGCTTGAGTGCCCCTTTCTTCCTGTTCCCAGAAGCCCTATACAGTTTCCTCTTTGGCCAGGGATATGGGCAAAGGTGGGCAGAAGTGCTGGTCTCTCCTGCCCTGCAGTCTCAGGGTGCCCACACATCTGGGCGATGAACTCTCCCTCCCATGGGGTTCGGGAGCAGGGAGCTGTGGTGAACCCTCTTCTTAATAGTGTGATTTGGCTGTCCGGAATCTAACTTCTTGAGTTCTTGGTATATTTTGGATACTAGCCCTCTATCAGTTATAGGATTGGTGAATATCTTTTCCCAATCTGTTGCTTGCTGTTTTGTCCTAATGACGGTGTCCTCTGCCTTACAGAAGCTTTGCACTTCTTTGAGGTCCCATTTGTCTGTTCTTGAACATAGAGCATGAGCCACTTTTGTGGTTTTTTGGGAAATTTTCCCCAGGGCCCATATGTTCGAAACGCTTCCACACTACTTCTATTAGTTTGAGTGTATCTGGTTTGTTGTGGAGGTCTGTGTGTTGTGGAGGTCCGTGATCCACTTGGACTCAAGCTTTGGACAGGGTGATAAGAATGGATCAATTTGCATTTTTCTACATGCTGACCTCCAGGTAAATCAGCACCATTTGTTGAAAAAGTTATCTGTTTTTCATTGGATGGTTTTAGCTCCTTTGTCAAAGATCAAATGACTACAAACGTGTGCATTCATTTCTGGGTCTTTGATTGTATTCTACTGATCTACTTCCCTGACTATATACCAATACCATGCAGTTTTTTAATCACTATTGTTCTTTAATAATGCTTGAGGTCAGGGATGATGATTCCCTCAGAAGTTCTTGAATTGTTGAGTATAGTTTTTACTATCCTGGGTTCTTTATTATTCCAAATGAATTTGCAACTTGCTTTTCTCTATCTCTATGAAGAATTGAGTTGGAATTTTGATAGGAATTGCATTGAAACTGTAGATTGCTTTTGTCAAAATGACCACTTTTACTATATCAATCCTGCCATGCCATTTGCATGGAAGGTCTTTCCATCTTCTGAGATCTTCAATTTCTTTCTTCAGATACATGAAACTCTTGTCATACAGATCTTTCACTTGCTTGGTTAGAGTCACACCAAAGTATTATATGTCATTTGGGACTATTGTGAAGGGTGTGATTTCCCTAATTTCTTTCTCAGCCTGTTTATCCTGTGAGTAGAGGAAGGCTCCTGATTTGTTTGAGTTAAATAGTTAAATTTATACCCAGCCACTTTGCTGAAGTTGTTTATCATGTTTATTAGTTCTCTGATGGAACTTTTAGGGTCACTTAAATATACAATCATATCATCTGCAAAGACTTTTATTTTGACTTCTTCATTTCTGTTTTTTTCCATTTGACCTACTTTTTGACTAATTTCTCTGTCTAGAACTTGGAGTACTATATTGAATTATGAGATTGTTCACATGTTTGATCCTGATTTAACTTTGGTACATGGTATTTGTTTAGAAAAGTATCCATTTCATCCAGATTTTTCAGTTTTTTTGAATATAGGCTTCCCCAATGTATCTGATGATATTTTTCAATTTCCTCAGATTCTATGTTTATGTGTCCCTTTTCATTTCTGATATTGTTAATTTGGATACACTCTCAGGGACCTCTGGTTAGTCTGGCTAAGGGTGTATCTATCTAGTTGATATTCTCAAAGAACTAACTCCTGATTTTGATATTTGTGTAATCCTTTTTGTTTCTACTTGGTTGATTTCAGCCCTGAGTTTCGTTATTTCCAGCCTTCTACTCCTCTTGGGTGTGTTTGCTTCATTTTGTTGTAAAGGTTTTACGTGTGCTGTTAAGCTGCTAATGTGTGTTCTCTTCTGGTTTTTTACAGGCACTCAGAGCCCTAAGGTTTCCTATTTTTACTGCTTTCATTGTGTCCCATAAGTTTGGCTATGTTGTGCCTTCATTTTCATTAAATTCTATGAAGTCTTTAAATTCTTTCCTTATTTCTTCCTTAACTAAGTTTTCATTGAGTAGAGCATTGTTCAGACTCCATGTGTCTGTGGGCTTTCTGTTATTATTGTTGCTATTGAAGACCAGCCTTATTTTGTGGTGATCTGATAGGATGCATGGGATTATTTCAATCTCCTTGTATCTGGTGAGGCCTGTGTTGTGACCGAATGTATTGTCAATTTCTGAGAATGAACCATGAGTTGCTGAGACGAATGTATAGTCTTTTGTTTTAGTATAAAATGATCTATAAATACCTGTTAAATCCATATGGTTCATACCTTCTGTTTGTTTTTCTGTGTCTCTATTTTATTTCTGTTTCTATGATCTGTCCGTTGTTGAGAGTGGGTTGTCGAAATCTCCTATTATTGTGTGAGGTGCAATACGTGTTTTGAGCTTTAGTCAGATTTCTTCTATGTATGTAGGTGCCCTTGTATTTAGAGCATAGATATTTAGGATTGAGAGTTCATCTTGGTGGATTTTTCCTTTGATGAATATTAGTTGTCCTTTATTTTTTTGCTAACTTTCAGTTGAAAGTAGATTTTATTTGATATTAGAATGGCTACTTCAGCTTGTTTCTTTGAACCATTTGCTTGGAAATTTGTTTTCCAGCATTTTACTCTGAGGTAGTGCCTTTCTTTGTCTATACTTTGTTTCCTGTATGCAGAAAAATGCTCAGTCTTCTTTATGTATCCAGTCTGTTAGTCTAGGTCTTTTTACTGGGGGAAATTAGTCCATTGATGTTGAGAGATAGTAAGGAATAGTGATTGTTGTTTCCTGGTATTTTGTTGTTAGAGGTAGAATTATGTTTGTGGGTATCTCTTCTTTTGGTTTTGTTGCAAGGAAATTACTTTCTTGCTTTTCCTAGGGTGTAGTTTCCTTCCTTGTGTAGGGGTTTTCCATCTATTATCTTTTGTTGGGCTGGATTTATGGAAAGATATTGTGCAAATTTGGTTTTGTCATGGAATATCTTGGTTTATGCATCTATGGTAATTGAGAGTTTTGCTGGATATAGTAGCCTGGGCTGGCAATTGTGTTCTTTTAGGGTCTGTATGACCTGTTCTCAGCATCTTCTGGCTTTCATACTCTCTGGTGAGAAGTCTGGTGTAATTGTTATAGGTTTGTCTTTATATGTTACTTGACTTTTTCCCTTACTGCTTTTAATATTCTTTCTTTGCTTTGAGCATTTGGTGTTTTGACTATTATGTGACGGGAGGATTTCTTTTCTGGTCCAATCTATTTGGAGTTCTGCTTCTTGTATGTTTATGGGCCTCTCTTTCTTTAGGTTAGGGAAGTTTTTTTCTATAATTTTGTTGAAGATATTTGCTGACCCTTTATTTTTGTAGTTCTTCCTCTCTTCTATACCTATTACCCTTAGGTTTGATCTTCTCATTGTGTCCTGGATTACCTGGATATTTTGAGTGAGGAGCTTTTTGCATTTTACACTATCTTTGATGGTTGTGTTGATATTTTCTATGGTATCTTCTTCCCCTGAAAATCTCTCTTCTATCTCTTGTATTCTGTTGGGGATACTTGTGTCTATGACTCCTGATCATTTCCCTAGGTTTGCTATCTGCAGGGTTGTTTCCCTTTGTGCTTTCTTTTTTGTTTCTATTTCCATTTTTCAATGCTGGACAGTTTTGTTCAATTCCTTCACTTGTTTGTTTGTGTTTTCCTGTAATTTAAAGGATTTTTGTGTTTCCTCTTTAAGGGCTTCTACTTGTTTCTTTGTTGTCCTGTATTTATTAAGGGAGTTATTTATGTCCTTCTTAAAATACTCCATCATCATCCTAGATTGTGATTTTAAATCTAAATCTTGCTTTTCCAGTGTGTTTGGATATCCAGCATTTGCTTTGGTGGGAGAACTGGGCTCTGATGATGCTGCCAAGTAGTCTTGGTTTCTGTTGCTTAGGTTCCTGTGCTTGCCTCTTATCATCAGGTTGCCTCTGGTGTTAGCTTGTCTTGGTGTCTCTGACAGTGGTGTAACCATCCTGTAGGCATGTGTGTCAGCACACCTGCTGACCTGTTTTCCTGTTTCTCTCAGCTGGTTCTTCTCTCAGGTGTGTAGGCACTCCTTGAGACTATATTTCAGCTCTTGGTGCAGGCAGAAATTGGAAGGGTCCTGCCCCTGGCTGCTCCTAGGTCCCTGTGCCCAGGGAGCACAGAGGGCAGTATGTGCTTTCCTCTTGTGTTGTGAATATGGGCAGAGAGTGTTCTCTCCAAGTTCTCAGGAGTGTCCACACTTCTGTGGCTCCAGCTCTCTCCCCCATGGGATTTGGGTGCTGTAAATGAAATTCTTTTTGGTGTGATAGTCTTAGAACTTCAACCAAGATATCCTAGTCACCAAAACATTCTGATGTTATATTTTTGTTATGAGATGATTAGGAGTGGATAATGATGCCCATCTTGTCAGTTGGCTGCCCTTCAGATACAGTCTCAAATTCTAACTTTTGTTAATTATCTCTCTCTCTCTCTCTCTCTCTCTCTCTCTCTCTCTCTCTCTCTCTCTCTCTCTCTCTCTCTCTCTCTCTCTGTGTTCTAGGATATTTACCTAGAGGTGAAGCATGTGAATGTATATTATACAACATACTAAGAGTCTCACAGCTCCTGTTTTTCATAGTCTGCTCTGCAATAATCCTTCTTATGTATCTGAAATTACAGAACGAAGGTAAATAGAGTTAATAGTAGTAGCAAAATCTTAGTTCTGTTTTCAAGATTAATATCTCTGTATGATTTTTATTTATCTGGAACTTTCATCACTGCCATGAGGATCTGTGGTTTGGTGTAATCTTTGCTGTGGGAGGCAACAACTAAACATCTCAGTGTTTTCAAATGTGTTCAAGACAAGTTGCTTCTGCTTCTGCTTCTACTCCTGCCAGAAGAAAAATATAGCTTCACAAAGTTTTATTGATTCAAGTCACATTTACTTTCATTATTTTTTTCATTTATCTGTTAATATACATATATGACCACCGATCAAAAATTATCAGTTTTAATTTGGAGTCCATTCTGAAAAATGTGAAATATAAAAAAACTATTTAATTATAATGATATTTATTTATATGCAACTTCATGAGGAACTTTACACTTTTAATTTTTAAGGATCTATTAAATAGGAAAAATGATATATATTTGAAAATATAGTTTGTCATGAATATAAAAACTCTATGATTTTGATATTTGACATTTTATTCTTTAAAGGTTTATATGTGAATGCTTATACGGAACTGTTAGTGGCAAAGAGTGAATAGCAAGAGTGGAGATATATATATATATATATATATATATATATATATATATATATATGATAATTTGGGCATTTCAAAACACAACAGTGTTTGCTTACTCCTGATAATAGAAGATTTAACAGATTTAATAACTTTATAGGTGTAAGTAGCTGTTTTGGAAGGATAAGGTATGCACATATTGGTGCACAAATTCTTTATGAGAAACTGATTAAGGTATTGTTTTGTATATTACTAACAGTGGATAGGTCATGGTTCAAAACTATGTTGACTATTTTTCCTTTTTGTGCATGATTATTTTAGTTTTCTGTTGTTCTGCTTAATCTTTTTCCCTCCACTGTATCTTTGAAGTCATATTTATTAGAGTAACTATCACTATTTTTAATATTAGCCATTTTATGAACAGTGATACCACTGACCATCATATTCTCAGTTGTATATTTGAATCTCTAGAAATTTTCCACACTGATATTTATTTAAACCCTCTTTATAACCTATATTCTATGTTAGGGATTCATAAAATACAAAGCCACATTCCTTCCTCAGATAATATTATCTAGATAACTAAGTGTTGTTCACAATTCATAGATTAAAATGTTAAGGCTGGTGCCACGGTTTCAGATTTTATCAAGAGGTATTCTTTTATTTTTGACAACTTGTAGATAAGATGTCCTGGTGAAAACTTTTTTGGCTTAAACTGGATGTCAGTGTACACTGTGTAGCCTGATGCTCCTATGTTTTCCTAGATTTGTGAAGTTTTCATCGATTATTTTTTAAATAAGATTTTGCTTCCCACAATTTTTATTTTGTAAGACTTAGCTCCCTAAATATCTTTAGTACATTGTAATATTTCATTCTTTTCATGTTTTACTTTTCCTCCTCTGTCTCTATAATTCCAATGCATCTCCATTTGTTTAGCATTAGTAATGTTTACTCTGTTTGAACATGTTTCTTCTGTTGTAGATTCTTCCTGTTGCTTTTTGGTTTCCTTCATTATGACCTTCAGTTAAGGATTCCTCTTTGTCTATGTTGTATGACTTCTCTGTACTACACTTTTCATTTTTTTTCATTTTTCTCAGCAATCATTTCCTTAATTATCAATGTTCTTTTTTAGTTCACTGGGCCAGCTTAAAAATTACTGTGTAGATATTGTCGGGATATTCATAGGTCTTCTTTTGCTTGAGATCTATTCTATTTGAATTCTATCTACTATAATTCATTATGGCCTTTTCATAGTACATCTTTTCTGATAAGCACAACAAATTACCTTAAATTTAGTATCTTAGATCAACAAATGTTTACTCTTACACTTCTGGGAATTAAAAGCCTGAAATTGACTGCACTAGACTAAATATATTGTTTTCTGAAGGCTCTAGGAAGAACCAATATACTTAGCTTGTATACTTTCTAATTATATAGAAAATATACAATTGTATTGTTAATCAGACATTTATTTATGCAATTCCCAGGTTTTTTTATAATGTTGAATTATTTTAGTTCCTTGCACCTATGGTTAAGTAGCCTCATTTTCTTGCTAGATGTCTACTGAGTTAAATTATATTGCATGCTTCTCATGAGACTTTGCAAAAAATGAGTCAAATGTCTTTCAGTATTAGATCATTGTGTGCCTTCTTCATCCTGACTGCCGCTAGTGAACATCCCCGTTATTAGCAGTTTTTATTATTATATTGGACCCTCCCAAATAACCCCAGAAATCCTTATTTATTTTAGGGTTTATCTCTTTAAACACACCAGAAGATTGCTGTTTTTCCATAACAAATTTACAGGAAGTATGTATGGATATTTTAGAGGATATTTTGCTTACTACAATATGCACCCAATATATTTCATTTAACTCAATCTGTTTATCTCCTTAAATTTTCTTCCATTTGTATTATCAAATTAAATTGACAATAGTGGGTAAAACCAAAAAAGACATAAATATGTATTTTTTATAGTTGTAAGAATTGGACGAATCAGTCTACTATAAGTAGCAAAGCAATATAACTATGTTTTCTATTCTTTTGATCTACTTTTTTCCTTTAATTATTTGTTTTTCTTTCTCTGTTTCTTTCTTTGTTTCTTTTTTGTTGTTTCTTCTCTTCTTTTTCCATAGAGAATTTCACTATATATCAGAGGTTGGACTCTGTACTCTTGCCTAAATATCCTGAATGCTGATTAAAGGTATTCCTCCACTCTGAAAAAAATGTAAGAGATAGTAAAATGATATTAAATGATAACATTTAACTTCTTTTTTTCTTGTACACAGCTTCATTAACTTTCTAATTTTTTAAATTTTCTTAGTTTCTTTTTCAGATCCCTTATTTTCTTTGTACAAGAGCTGGATGGTAAATATAGAAATGGTTCTGTCATTTCTGTTCTTAGTTTTCAGTTTTGGACCCATCAGAAAAGTATGGTTATCCATAAAATGTAAGTAAATAAGGAGAGCCAATACATTAAGCCTAACAAAGAGCACTTTGCTTTTCTTGAAGTTCCTCCTTTATAATTTATTATTAGCCAAGGTTAACTCAGTTTCTTAAGAGAATACAAGTTAATTATTAATTTCTGTTTTTTTATGTTATACTTTAGTATTTTAAGGTCAAGTTGTAGTTTTCTCTTACTTGAGTTTCTGCCTCAAATGTATAACCAAGAATGTGAAGATCATGTACTGGAAAGATGGCTCAGTGCTTAAGAGTACTGGTTTTACTTCCAAAGTACTGGATTGAATTCTCAGCATACATGTAGCATCTCAAATAGTCTCTCATGCCTGTTGCAGGGAATTGGGTGCCTTCTTCTGATCTCTATAACAACCAGGTGGTACATAGACAAATATGCAGTCAAATAATACAGATAGAAAATAATAAAATAAATTTGAAGACAACTTAAAAATAATAGTCTTCTTTCATCCTCATGTAAATAGTATGCAGAGTCCTGACTGTGTTGCTCAAATTTTCTTACACTATGCTTCAATGAATCAATCAATTTTTCTGTTGACATTTTTTGAATCTTCTAAAAATACCTAGGTTACTTCTTCAAACATATTTTGACACTATTTTCCTCATAGATTATTTGGTCCCATTGAAAATTCCCAAGATGTATTCTTTCTTGCACATTGTTTAACTTTTTCACTACATATGTGAAGAAACTTTGCTTTTTTCCATTCCTGTTCAGCAAATTAATTTAAGGTAATACATACTAAGTTAGAGATGGCACTGATGTTACCATCAACACATTGTTTCTGGTATAATGGGAGTCAGAGTCTTCAGATATACGATATTTTCCAACACTTCTTAGATACAGATGGCAATTCATAATTCTGTATTTAATTCCAGTAATTCTCTAACTAAAATATAAATGAGTATTGAATAGCTCTTGTATATCAAAAAATGTTAGGGAAAAAGTAAGAAATTGTGAAATTCTGAGAAGAAAGTTGTTTTGTGCTCATAATTATATCCATCCTAAATAGATTCTCATAAGAGTAAAAATAATCAATTTTAAAATACACCAATGCATAGCTGGAAAGATGGCTCAGCAGTTAAGAAGATTGACTGTTCTTCCAGAGGTCCTGAGTTCAATTCCCAACAACCACATAGTAGCTCACAACCATCTGTAATGAGATCTGATACCCCCTTCTGGTGTGTCTGAAAAGAGTGACAATATACTCACACACAATAAATAAATCTTTTTAAAAAATACACCAATACAACTAAGTCTATGAAATCATTTGAGAGATATTTTCCTTAAATGAGACTAAGGAAATAAAAATATCAATGTATAAAACTATACAAAGGTTAATCAATGGAAGGTTAATGTAAAAATTATATTGTGGTAAATTAGTGAGTACTTAATTGATAGAATGTAAACACATTCTTGGACCTCTGAATATTCATGTTATACCCCCCAGATTTATCCAACTGTAGATGAAAAATATTTTGAAGATATTGTTCTTGAATGCAACACCAACCTGGCTGTAGGAGGAACAGTAGTGGCTGCCTCAGCAAAAACCACTGGGGGCCGGACACCTACAAAGACATCTCCTGCAGGAGGGCCTAACTGAAGACTGCCTGAATGACTAAGGATTGCTAACAGAGACAATGTCATCTAATCAGGAACTGCCATTTAGAAGACATGCTATCTTGGGTCCAAAGGGGTATGGGTAGAGGGTATTAAAGGAGCTCGGAGCACTATTCAGATGAGCTTATTGTGTGTGGTGTTTCTCACCTGATCCAGAAGTGTAGGCTTTGATTCCATGCCACCTCACCTTCAATCCCCAAGGACAAGTAGAGTTGGACAGTAGGCAGTTCAGAACACAGGAAATATGTGGCACATATGGACTACTTCATCATCCTCATTTTGTCAATGCTTACAAACCTCCTTTCTTTGGGGCTCATTTTTGTCTGGTACTGCAAGGACTCTGCTCACGGTTCAACCTGATCTTCTCTTCTTTATCGACATTTTATTTTATTTTTTGCAACCTACTTTTAATAAGAGCTCAACCTCTCCTCTAACCCACACCCAGCAGAGGTATTAGAAGAGAAACGTTATTAGGATATGGTGGAAGTGGACCTGTTCAGCAATAGTCCTTTGGAAGTAAGCTCTCTTCATGGGCAGCAGTTCAGTCCTCCACCAAATATAACTTATCAGCTGCAAACAAGTCCCCTAGACAGGCAGACAATAGGTATAAACCATCAGCTATGGACCAATCCTTTCGGTAAGCAGACACTAGGCAACTGTAGCTCAATCCTTATGAAACCAATTTGCTTGAGGTGAGGCTATGTAAATGTCAAACTGCTGCAGGAACCTCACGAGCAGTATTTGGGCCAGTTTCTCTCAGTTTCAGAGTTATCACAAGTTGACCTCAACAATGCTATATAAGGCAGACCTATACATGTGTGTCTTTAGCAAAAGAATAACAAGGCAGAATAAACCAAGTCAATGCTCTGTGCCCATCTCCCACTGTCTGTGGGGTCATATTTATACTCCTTCATCAAGGGTTCTTTCACATGTTTGCTGTATCCAAACATCCTTCTACCTGTGTCTGCTTCAGCGAAACAGTTTTTCACATGTTTGCTTTAGCAAGACATTCTATGTGCCTCAGGAAAATGTCATTTGGCAGAACTAATGCTCCAAAGAACCACTTCACTCATCCTCAAAGTGCTGCTGTTGTGCCCCCTCTGATTGCTTCTTTGATAAGTTGGCCCCTTAGCGTTTTATGTTGTGAGTCCCATGAAGGTAAGTGTGCAGACCTTATTTCTGTATTTGTCTTTTTTATCTGTTCATTCAGGTGACCTCAGAACTTTCACTTTTGGTTTTGCTATGAGGGTGAGTATGTGGTGACAATCTTTTCTTTCTTCGTCTTTGTCTGCTCATACTGGCAAATAACATACTTTCATTTTGGTCTTGGTTTGAGGGTGAACATGAAGACATCTTTTCTGTCTTCTTTGTCTTTGTCAGCTCATCACTACTAGCTATTCACATTCTGAGGTGGTGGTACTGAGTATCATATCCTGAATGCCTTTTCCATCTTGGGATCTCCTTACAGGCATAGACCCTTTGAGCGATGCCTGAAGGAGTTCCCTGCTTAGACTTTTGTCACCTCATCTGTCATATCTGTCATATCTTTTCATCATTGGTTTTCTATGTGCTAATTGCTATGGGTTCCCTCCTCTCCACCATCAAGGAACCCCAGATTAGAGCATTGAAAACCCTTCAGGTTATACATGGTCTTATAGTTAAGACTCATGACCTCGACCAATTTTGAGAGACGGGCATGATTTTGGTCCCCTGGATATCCACGGAGATCATGTGAGACCCTGTCCTCTGGATGTGTGTTTTCTTCCTTGCTTGCAAGCACAAAGTACCTTCTGAGATTAACACTCCCATTCTCTTTGTCCCCAGGCTACGTGCAGTCATAGCAAGCCTTTAGAATTCTTCCCCAGAGGAAGTGACAGCTAGCTACCCATAACAAACACTGCCAATATCAGGCTAATATTCACCTTTCCATTACTGATCCCATCCCACTTTCTCAGAATGAACATGGTGAGCTCAGAAGTGATGAAGACAGTACCTCTTCTCTGACCCTTTGGCCAACAGACTCCAAGCCATCTTCTAGCCCTGCTGTCCCAGGACCCTCACTCACTAGCCCTGTTGCCCCATTGGTGGTACTCTCATCTTACTTGTAACATGATCTAGGAAGAATTGCTTTCTTGCATTCACTCCTGCTGTGGTAGCTCCTGCAATGCCCATCTCTCATGCTGGACTGCCTCTCTCCCAGGAGCCTCTATCTCCCCTGTTTTCCCTGTCGATCTTGGCCCTGATATAGTGACTAGGTGCTGGATTCCCTCTCCCCTGGCACACTTGGCACTACTCAGAAAAGCTGCCAATGATTGTGGTCCAGATTTCCCTTATTTTAAACAAATACTGAAGCAATGGGCCATGTACGTCCACACCTATTATGATTGATAAAATCTCCTTAAGGTGGTGCTCAACCCTGCTGTGTTTCTTAATTGGGAAACTTGGCTGAGAATAAGACTAGGATTGACTTGGAATATATAGCCTTAGCATTTCTTTTGTTGTGCTTATTGACCACAGAACATACCTTAACTCTGTGACACAGGCCACTATTGGCTGCTTGCTTACTTTAACCAGGTTGCTGATCTTGCCTTTAAGTGCTTAAGGCCTGCACCCCTAGATGCAAGATTGCTTTCACAATCTTGTCCAACAGTCTGTGGAGTCCTTCATGAACTTCCTGTTTCATGTGACTGAAGCAGTAGAAAGGCAGGTCCATGCTAGCTCAGCCAGAGACATCTTTATCAAGTAGCTTGTATGGGAGGGTCTTAACACCCCCACTCACAATGCTGTGGCAGCCATAAAGAATGATGATATACATAAATAGTTTGTTGCCACTCATGATTTGGACCCTGATGTGGGCCCCATTGCTGCCCTGACCTCCTTTATTGACACTTGGGTCATGGAACAAATATCTCCTCCTGTAGGGCCCCCTGATCACACCTGTTGGTGCTTTGGCAAGCCTGGTCACCACAGATAGGAGTGCCCCTCAGCTAAACTCAAGACCAGATGTCCTCCTTGTAACAAAGGTTTCCATTTGGCTAAGGATTTGTCATTCTCAAAATCAGAGAGACAGTTTAAATTCTGAAAGAGACACCCTTGAGTTCCCCTTCCCCCAGTAAGAGGAAGCACTCTTGGCCAGGAGTCCTTTGGACCTTGTCTATGTTTCCTAACTCTCTGATTAGGACTGTATATTTACATGGTATATTAATGTATATTAATGGGTTGGTTGACACAGGGGCAGATGTCACTATAATGACAAAAAATAAATCATGGAGATTCCAGTCTGGTTCCTCCATTACAGGAGTTGGAGGTCAACGGGCCATAAAAATTGACTACTTAACCTGTCCATTGACAAGACTTGGAATTCAATCAGGGATCTTTTATAGCTGTTATGGCTGATGTTTCCCACATCCTTTGGGGAACAGATGTTCAAGAAGACATGGGTGCCATCCTTATTATGAATGATTGAGCCTTATTTGATGATATTATGCAACATTACCAACTAGACCACACAGGTAACATTCAGGGATCACTCCCAATTCTAATACTCACTGCCCACCTAGCACCAATGTGGTTTGTCAAGGAATATCTTGGTTTTCCCATCTATGGTATTGAGAGTTTTCCTGGGTTTAGTAGCCTGGGTTGGTATTTAGTTACTCTTAGTGATTGTATGACATTGTTCAAGATCTTTTAGTTTTTAGAGTCTCCATTGTGAAACCTGGTGTAATTCTGATAGGTCTGTTTTTCCCCTTCACTGTTTTAATATAATTTCATTGTATATGCATTTAATGTTTTGATTTTTATGAGATATAA
This sequence comes from Rattus norvegicus, assembly GCF_021556685.1. Taxonomy (NCBI): domain Eukaryota; kingdom Metazoa; phylum Chordata; class Mammalia; order Rodentia; family Muridae; genus Rattus; species Rattus norvegicus. The sequence continues at coordinate 133,497,455 of NC_141538.1, forward strand.
AGATTTTCTTTTCTGAACCAATCTGTTTTTGGTTCTGGGACTTCTTGTATATTTTTTGGGCATTTCTTTCTTTAGCTTAGGGAAGTTTTCTTTTACGATTGTGTTGAAGATATCCCTGGTCATTTGAATTGGTCACGTTCAATTTCTTCTATACCTACTATTCTTAGATTTCATCTTTCCTCTGTATCATGAATTTCCTGGATGGTTTTGGTTAGAAGCTATTTGTACTGTGTATTTTCTTTGAATCTTTTGTCAGTATCTTCTATGGTATCTTGTATGCCTGGCATTCTTCTATCTCTTATACTCTGTTAGTGATGCTTGGATATGGTACTCCTGATCTCTTTCCTAGGGTTTTCATTTTCAGGGTTGCTTCCATTTGTGATTTCCTTCATGTTTCTATTTCCGTTTTTAGAACCTGGACAGTTTTGTTCAATTCCTTCACCTGTCTGATTGTGTTTTCTTGTATTTCTTTAAGGGATTTATAAGTTTCCTCCTTAAGGACTTCTGATTACCTGTTTTCTCCTATATTTCTTTAATGGAGTTATTTTTGTCCTCCTTAAGGTCCTCTATTATCTTCATGAGTTGGTAGTTTATGTCACAATCTTGCTTATAAGGTAGGTGTGTTTGGGTACCTCATGCTTGCCGTCTTGGGAGAACTGGGTTCTGGTGGTGCTAAGTGGTATTAGGTTCTATTGCATTTTTCTTGAACTTGCCTCTTGACATCTGCTTATCTCCAGTGTTCACTGACCTTGCTGTCTCTGACTGGAGGCTGTCCTTCCTGTGAGCCTGGTTTTGATGGTCCTCCTTGAATCAGGCTGTCTATGGATGTGGGTAGGAATCTGAAGTGCCTGACACGTGAGCCTGGCTCCAATATACTTCCTAGGAGTCAGGCTGATTCTGGTGCCTATGCAAAGGGTGAGTGGGTGGGAGTAGGGACACCCAATTTATTCCCAGGTGCAATTATGGCCAATAAAACAGATGTGTTTAAGGCAGGATAAGGCAGGGTGTCCTACGTCCTCTGTGGCATGAAAAGTTCTCATCTTTGACCCTGGTTGTGTGGGAACTCCTGGGTATCAGGCTCTCTCTGAGTCTGGTGGGTGAAGATGAGCTGGAGAGCGTGATCCCCTCCAGGGCATATTTCCAGACCAGAAGGAAGATTTGTTTTCTGCAGGACGGGAGATTCTGTGTCTCTGGGTACTGGGCAGGGGCCTCCAAGTCCAGCTAGGTGTTGGGGCTGACAGAGGTTTCATTGAGAGCATGACAGTATCAGAATTCCTAGGGGTCAAATTGTCTATAGCTGTAGGTGGTGGTAGGGCTATAGCATACTATCTGAACCTAAGCACAGTTGCAGACCAGAAGAAACATTAACCTACTGCAAAGGAGATCTATAATTAATTATTAAAAACACAGAATTATGATTGATAAAAGCAGTCAAGATTCTATTCTACATTACAGTGTTGTTGAGAAATTCCCAGTCAGGTTTGCATCTGTTATGAATTAATCCAATTAAAGTTCTGTGTTCTTAAACCCTTCAATTTAATAGAAATAAAATTTAAAATATATATAATTTTATATTTCCAGTAAGCATATTAAAAGCTAACAAAATAGATGAGAGTCATTTTGTTACAAATATTTTTTTTTACTTACCAATATATCCATTTTACTTTTTTCTTCTTTTTCCTTTTTTCTATTGTATATATTTTTCTTTTTTCTTTTTTTTTTCTTTTTTTCAGAGCTGGGGACCGAAACCAGGGCCTTGCGCTCGCTAAACAAGCACTCTACCGCTGAGCTAAATCCCCAACCCCTCTATTGTATATTTTTTATTTACATTCAAACATTATCCTCTTTCCCCCACCCAACAACCCACCCTGTCCTGTCTCCCTACACTGACATTCCCCTACACTTGGGGGTCAAGCATTGGCAGAAACAAAGTCTTCTCCTCTCCTTGGTGCTCAACAAGCCCATCATCTGCTACATTTGCAGCTGGAGCCTTGGGTTGGTCCATGTGTACTCAGGCAGCTCTGGTTAATTAATGTTCTTTTTCTTATGAGGTTGCAAACCCCTTAAGCTCCTTCAATCCTTTCTCTAACTCCTGCAATGGAGATTCCATTCTAAGGCCAATGGTGGCCTGCTAGCATTTGCTTCTGTATTTATAAGGATGTGGCAGAGCCTCTCAGGAGACAGCTATATCAGGCTATGTCAGCATACACTTGATATCAGCAATATTGTCTGAGTTTGTTGGCTATATGTATATTAGCTGGATCCCCAGGTAGGGATGGATCTGACAGGCCATCCATTCAGTCTCTGCTCCAAACTTTGTCTCCATATCTCCTGCTATGAATATTTTTGTTCCCTTTCCTAAGAAGGACTGACACATCCACATTTGGTTATCCTTCTTCCTGAGCTTCATGTGGTTTGTATCTTGGGTAATATGAGCTTTTAGACTATTATCCACTTATCAGTGAGTACATGTATATCATGTGTGATTTTTTTTGATTGGGATACCTCACTCAGGATTATATTTCCTAGTTCAATCCATTTGCCTATGTATTTGATGAGATCATTGTTTTTGGAAGCTGAGTAGTACTCCATTGTGTAAATGTACCACATTTTCTGTATCCATTCCTCTGTTGAAGGGCATCTGGGTTCTTTCCAGTTTCTGGCTATTATAAATAAGACCGCTATAAACACAGTGTCTTCTTAAATGTTGTAGAATCTTTTGAGTATGTGCCCAGGAATTGTATAGCTACTTCTTCAGGTAGTACTATGTCCATTTTCTGAGGAACCGCCAGAGAGATTTCCAGAGAGATTGTACCAGCTTCCAATTCAACCAACAATGGAGGAGTGTTCCTCTTTCTGCACATCCTGGCCAGCATCTGTTGTCAGTTGAGTTTTTTTTTCTTTTTCTTAGCCATTCTGGCTAATGTAAGCCATTCAGGGTTGTTTTGATTTGCATTTTCCTGATGACTAAGGATGTTGAACATTTATTTAGGTACTTCAAAACCATTCAATATTCCTCAGCTAATTGAAGGGGCCCGAGACCCCATATGAACAACAATGCCAAGCCACCAGAGCTTCCAGGGACTAAGCCACTACCTAAAGACTATACATGGACTGACCCTGGACTCTGACCTCATAGGTAGCATTGAATATCTTAGTGAGATCACCAGTGGAAGCGGAAGCCCTTGGTCCTGCTAAGACTGAACCCCCAGTGAACGTGATTGTTGGGGAAGGGCGGCAATGGGGGGAGGATGGGGAGGGGAACACCCATAAAGAAGGGGAGGGGGAGGGGCTAGGGGCATGTTGGCCTGGAAACCGGGAAAGGGAATAACACTCGAAATGTAAATATGAAATACTCAAGTTAATAAAAAAAATCAAATAAAAATATTCCCCAGCTAAGAATTCTTTATTTAGCCCTTATCCCACTTTTAAATATGGTAATTTATTCTATGGAATATAACTTCTTGTGTTCTATATGAATATACTGGATATTAGCCCTCTATCAGATGTAGGATTGGTAAAGATCTTTTCCCCACCTGTTGGTAGCCATTTGGTCCTAATAGCAGTTTACATGTCCTTACAGAAGTTTTACATTTTTATGAGGTCCCATCTATTGATTCTTGATCTTAGAGCATAAGCCATTGGTATTTTGTTCAGGAAATTTTTCCCAGTGCCCATGTGGTTGAGATTCTTCCTCGCTTTTTATTCTACTAGATTCATTGTATCTGGTTTTATGTGGAGGTTCTTGATCCACTTGGTCTTGAGCTTTGTACAGGGCAAAGGTATTGATAAATTTGTATTCTTCTACAGGATCAGCTCCAGTTGAACCAACACCATTTGATGAAAAAAGCTCTTTTTCACTATATGGTTTTTAACTCCTTTCTCAAAGATCAAGGGGCCATAGGTTTATTGGTAAATTTCTCAGTCTTCAATTATATTCCATTTTTCTACCTGCCTGTCTCTGTACCAATTCCATACAGTTTTTAACCACTATAGCTCTGAAATACAGTTTGAGGTCAGGGATTGTGATTCTCCCAGAAGTTCTTTTATTGATGAGAATAGTTTTCGTTATGCTGGGTATTTCCACAGGAATTTGCAAATTGCTTTTTCTAACTCTAAGAAGAATTGAGGTGGAACTTTGATGGGGATTGCACTGAATCTGTAGATTTGGCAAGATGACCATCTTTACTATATTAATCCTGCCAATCCATTAGCATGGGAGATCTTTCTGTCTTCTGAGATCTTCCTCAATTTCTTTTTACAGAGAGTTGAATTTGTCATGCACATCTTTCCCTTGCTTGGTTAAGAAATACATGAGGTATTTTATATCATTTGTGAATATGGTGAAGCCTGTCAATTCTGTAATTTCTTTATCAGACTGGTTATATTTTGATTAGAGGAAGCCAACTGATTTGTTTGAGATAATTTGATATACAGCCACTTTGCTGAAGTTATTTATCAGGCTTATTAGATATCTGCCAGAACTTTTGTGGTTACTTAAGTATACTATCATATCATCTGCAAATAGTGATATTTTAATTTCTTCCTTTCCAATTTGTATCCCTTTGATCTCCTTTGTTGTCTGATTCCTATGGCTAGGACTAGAAGAACTATATTGAATAAGTGGGCAAAGTGTGGGCAGCCTTGTCTAGTCCCTGATTTTAGTGGGATTGCTTCACATTTCTATCCATTTAGTTTGATATTGACTACTGGTTGTCTCTCTGTTGCTTTACTATATTTAGGTATGGCCCTTGAATTACTGATCATTCCAAGACATTTATCATGAAGGGGTGCTGAATTTTGTCAAATGCTTTCTCACCAACTAATGAGATGATCATGTGTTTTTCCTTTGTTTTTCTTTACATAGTAGATTAGTTTGGTAGATTTCCACATATTGAGATATCCCTGCATCACTGGGATGAAGCCTATTTGATCATGATGGATGATTGTTTTGATGTACTCTTGGATTCAATTCATGAGAATTCATTGAGTATTTTTGCATCAATATTTTTAAAAGCAATTGGTCTGAAGTTCTCTTTCTTTGTTGGGTCTTTGTGTGCCTTAGGTATAAACATATTGTGAATTCATAGAATGAATAGGGTAATGCTCCTTCTGCTTCTATTTTGTGGAATAGTTTGGATAGTATTAGTATGAGGTCTCCTATGATGATGGAATTTGGCACTAAACCCATCTGGTCCTAGGCTTTTTTTTGGTTCGGAAAACTTTAATGAATTCTTCTATTGCTTTAGGAATTATGGGTTCTTTAGATGTTATATCTAATCCTGATTTCATTTTGGTACATGGTATCTGTCTGGAAAATTGTGCATCTCATGCAGATTTTCCAATTTTGTTGAATATAGGATTTTGTAGTAGGATCACCTCATTTTTTTCTTTATTAATTTGAGTATTTCTTATTTACATTTCGATTGTTATTCCCCATCCCAGTTTCCGGGCCAACATCCTCCTAACCCCTCCCCCTCCCCTTCTACTAGGGCTTCCCCTCCCCATCCTCCCCCCATTAACACCCTCCCACCAACAATCACATTCACTAGGGGTTCTGTCTTGGCAGGAAAAAGGGCTTCCCCTTCCACTGGTGCTCTTACTAGGCTATTCATTGCTACCTATGAGGTTGGAGCCAGGGGTCAGTCCATGTATAGTATTTGGGTAGTGGCTTAGTCCCTGAAAGCTCTGGTTGGTTGGCATTGTTATTCATCTGGGGTCTCCAGCCCCTTTAAGCTCTTCCAGTCCTTTCTCTGACTCCTTCAACGGGGGTCCTGTTCTCAGTTCAGTGGATTGCTGCTGGCATTCGCATATGTATTTGCTGTATTCTGGGTGTGTCTCTCAGGAGAGATCTACATCCAGTTCCTGTTGGCCTGCACTACTTTGCTTCATCCATCTTATCTAGTTTTGTGGCTGTATATGTATGGGCCACATGTGGGGCAGGCTCTGAATGGGTGCTCCTTCTGCCTCTGTTCTAAACTTTGCCTCACTATTCTCTCCCAAGGGTATTCTTGTTCCCCTTTAAATGAAGGAGTGAAGTATACACATTTTAGTCATACTTCTTGCGTTTCATGTGTTCTGTGAATCTAGGGTAATTCAAGCATTTGGGCTAATATCTACTTATCAATGAGTGCATACCATGTGTGTTTTTCTGTGATTAGGTTACCATACTCAGGATGATATTTTCCACTTCCATCCATTTGCCTTTGAATTTCATAAAGTCATTGTTTTTGATAGCTGAGTAATATTCCATTGTGTAGATGTACCACGTTTTCTGTACCCATACTTCTGTTGGAGGACAACTGGGTTCTTTCGAGCTTCTGGCTATTATAAATAAGGCTGATATGAACATAGTGGAGCATGTGTCTTTGATATATGTTGGAGCATCTTTTGGGTATATGCCTCAGAGAGATATAGCTGGGTCCTCAGGTAGTTCAATGTCCAATTTTCTGAGAAACCTCAATCTGCAATCCCACCAACAATGGAGGAGTGTTCTTCTTTCTTCACATCCTCGCCAGCATTTGCTGTCACGTGAGTTTTTGATCTTAGCCATTCTCACTGGTATGAGGTGGAATCTCAGGGTTGTTTTGATTTCCATTTCCCTTATGACTAAAGATGTTGAACATTTTTTTAGGTGTTTCTCAGCCATTCGGCATTCCTCATCTGTGAATTCTTTGTATAGCTCTGAACACCATTTTTAATAGGGTGATTTGTCTCCCTGCAATCTAACTTCTTGAGTTCTTTGTATATTTTGGATATAAGCCCTCTATCAGTTGTAGGATTGGTAAAGATCTTTTCCCAATCTGTTGGTTGGATTTTGTCCTAACAATAGTGTCCTTTGTCTTACAGAAGCTTTGCAGTTTTATGAGATCCCATTTGTCAATTCTTGATCTTAGAGCATAAGCCATTGGTGTTTTGTTCAGGAAATTTTCTCCAGTGCCCATGTGTTCAAGATGCTTCCCCACTGTTTCTGTTATTAGTTTGAGTGTATCTGGTTTGATGTGGAGGTCCTTGATCCACTTGGACTTATGCTTTGTACAGGGTGATAAGAATGGATCAATCTTCATTCTTCTACATGCTGACCTCCAGTTGACCCAGCACCATTTGCTGAAAATGCTATCTTTTTTCTATTGGATGGTTTTGGCTCCTTGGTCAAAAATAAAATGTGTGGGTTGATTTCTGGTCCTCAATTATACTCCACTGGCCTATGTATCTGTCTCTGTACCAATACCGTAGAGTTTTTATCACTGTTGCTCTGTAATACTGCTTGAATTCAGGGATAGTGATTCTCCTGGAAGTCTTTTTATTGTTGATGATAGTTTTAGCTATCCTCGATTTTTCGTTAGTCCAGATGAATTTGCACTTTTTTCTGTATAACTATATAAAGAATTGGATTGGAATTTTGATTGGGATTATATGGGATCTGTAGATCGCATTGGTAAAATGGCCATTTTTCTTATATTAATCCTGCCAATCCATGAGCATGAGAGATCTTTCCATTTTCTGAGATCTTCTTCAATTTCTTTCTTCAGAGGCTTGAAGTTCTTATCACACAGGTCTTTCACTTACTTGGTTAAAGTCACACCAATGTATTTTATATTACTTGGGACTATTATGACAGGATTTGTTCCCCTAATTTCTTTCTCAGCTTATTTCTCTTCTGTATAGAGGAAGGCTACAGATTTAACTGAGTTAATTTTACACCCAGCCACCTTCCTGAAGGTGTTTTATTGGGTTTAGTAGTTCTCTGGTGGAACATTTGGGATCACTTAAATACACTATCATATCATCTGCAAATAGTGATATTTTGACTTCTTCCTTTCCACTCTGTATCCCTTTGATCTCCTACTGTTTTCTCTTTGCTCTGGCTTGTACTTCGAGAACTATATGGAATAAGCAGGGAGAGAGTGGTCAGCCTTGTCCAGTCCCTGATTTTAGTCTGAATGCTTCAAGTTTCTCTCCATTTAGTTTAATATTGGCTACTCATTTACTGTATATGTCTTTTACTATGTTTAAGTATGGGCCTTGAATTCCTGTTATTTCCAGGACTTTTATCACGAAGGGGTGTTAAATCTTTTCAAATGCATTCTCAGCATCTAATGAAATGATCATGTGGTTTTTATCTTTCAGTTTGTTTATATAGGGTTTACGTTGATGGTTTTCCATATATTGAACCATCTCTGCATACCTGGGATGAAGCCTATGTGATCATGAGAGATGATCATTTTGATATGCTGTTGGATTCGGTTTGCAAGAATTTTATTGAGTATTTTGCATCAATATTCATAAAGAAAATTGGTCTGAAGTTCTCTTTCTATGTTGGGTCTTTGTGTGGTTTAGGTATAAGAGTAATTGTGGCTTCATAGAAGGGAATTTGGTAGCACTCCATCTGTTTCAATTTTGTGGAATAGTTTGGATAGTATTGATATGAGTTCTTCTATGAAGGTCTGATAGAATCCTTCACTGACCCCATCTGAACCTGGGCTCTTTTGATTGGGAGACTTTTAATGACTGTTTCTATTTTTCTAGGAGTTATGAGGTTGTTTAAATGGTTTATCTGATCCTGATTTAACTTTGGTACCTGGTATCTGTCTAGGAAATTGTCCATTTCCTCCAGATTTTGAAGTTTTGTTGAATATAGGCTTTTGTAGTAGGATCTGATGATTTTTTGAATTTCCTCTGGCTCTGTTGCTATGTCACACTTTTCAATTCTTTTTTTTTTTTTAATTTAGACACACATTCTCTTTCCTCTGGTTAGTCTGGCTAAGGGTTTACCTATCTTGTTGATTTTCTCAAAGAACCAGCTTTTGGTTCTGTTAATTCTTCATGTAGTCCTTTTTGTTCTACTTTGATGATTTCTGCTCTGAGTTTGATTATTTCCTGCCTTCTACTCCTCCTGGGTATATTTGCTTCTTTTTGTTCTAGAGTTTTAGGTGCGCTGTCAAGCTGCTGATACATGCTGTCCCCTGTTTCTTTCTGCAGGCCCTCACAGCTATAAGTTTTCCTCTTAGCAATGCTTTCATTGTGTCCCATATGTTTTGGTATGTTTTACCTTCATTTTCATTAAATTCTAAGAAGTCTTTAAATTCTTTCTTTATTTCTTCCTTGACCAGGGAATCATTGAGTAGAGCATTGTTCAAATTTTATGGGTATGTGGGCATTCTTTCCTTATTGTTTCTGAAGACCAGCTTTAGCCTGTGGTGGTCTGACAGGATGCATAGGATTATTTCTATCTTTCTGTATCTATTGAGGCCTGCTTTGTGACTGATTACATGGTCAATTTTGGAGAAAGTACCATGAGGTAGTGTGAAGAAGGTATAGCATTTTTTTTATGATATGTTATATGAATATCTGTTGTCCATTTGGTTCATGACTTTTGTTAGTCTGTCTATGTCTCTATTTAATTTCTGTTTCCATGATCTGTCCATTGATGAGAGTGGGGTGTTGAAATCTCCTACTATTGTTGTGTGAGGTGCAATATGTGCTTTGAGCTTTAGTAAGGTTTATTTTATGTATGTAGGTGCCCCTGTATTTGGAGCATAGATATTTAGAATTGTGAGTTCATCTTGGTAGATTTTTCCATTGATGAATATGAAGTGTCCTTCCTTATCTTTTTTGATAACTTTTGGTTGAAAATCGATTTTATCTGATATTAGATTGGCTACTCCATCTTGCATCTTCAAACCATTTGCTTGCAAAGTTGTTTTACAGCCTTTTGCTCTGAGGTAGTGTCTGTCTTTGTCTCTGAGGTGTGTTTCTGTAGGCAGTACAATGCTCGGTCCTCATTGAGTATCCAGTTGTTAATCTCTGTCTTTTTGTTGGGGAATTGAGTCCATTGATGTTGAGAGATATTAAGGAATAGTGAGTGTTGCTTCCTGTTATATTTGTGTTTGGATGTGACATTATGTTTGTGTGCTTGTCTTCTCTTTGTTTTGTTGAAAAATGATTAGTTTCTTGTTTTTTCTAGGGTGTAGCTTGCCTCCTTGTGTTGGGCTTTACCATTTATTATCCTTTGTAGGGCTGGATTTGTAGAAAGATAGTGTGTAAGTTTAGTTTTGCCAAGGAATATCTTGGTTTCTCCATCTATGTTATTTGTGAGTTTTGCTGGATACTGTAACCTGGGCTGGCATTTGTGTTCTCTTAGTGTCTGTATGATATCTGTCCAGGATCTTCTGGCTTTCATAGTCTCTGGTGACAAGTCTGGTGTAATTCTGATAGGTCTGCCTTTATATGTTACTTGTTCTTTTCCCTTATGGCTTTTAATGTTTTTTCTGTTTTGTGCATTTGGTGTTTTGACTATTTTGTGACAGGAGGACTTTTTGTCTGGTCCAATCTATTTGGAGTTCTGCAGGCTTCTTGTATATTTATGGGCATCTCTTTCTTTATGTTACTGAAATTTTCTTTTATGATTTTGTTGAAGATATTTACTAGTCCTTTGATTTGGGAGTTTTCACTCTCTTCTATACCTATTATCCTTAGGTTTTATCTTCTCTTTGTGTCCTGGATTTCCTGTATGTTTTGGGCCAGTAGCTTTTTCTGTTTTACATTATCTTTGACTGTTGTTTTGATGATTTCTATGGAATCTTCTGCTCCTGAGATTCTCTCTTCTATCTCTTGTATTCTGTTGGTGATGCTTATATCTACGGCTCCTTGTCCCTTCCTTTGGCTTTCTATATCCAGGGTTGTCTCCCTTTGTGCTTTTTTATTGCTTCTACTCCAGTTTTAATTCCTTCACCTGTTTGATTGTGTCTTCTTGTAATTCTTTCAGGGATTTTTGTGTTTCCTTTCTATAGGCATCTCCTTTTTTATTTGTATATTCTTCTATTTCTCTGAGTTCTTTATGTATTTCTTGAAGTCCTCCAGCATCATGATCAAATATGATTTAAAATCTAGATCTTGCTTTTCTGGTGTGTTTGGATATTCAGTGTTTGCTTTTGTGGGAGAATTGGGCTCCAATGGTGCCGTGTAGTCTTGGTTTCTGTTGCTTGGATTCCTGTGCTTGCCTCTTGCCATCAGGTTGTCTCTGGTGTTACCTTGTTCTGGTATTTTTGACAATGGCTAGACTGTCCTATAGGCCTGTGTGTCAGGAGTGCCGTAGACCTGTTTTCCTGTTTTCTTTCAGCCAGTTATGGAAACAGAGTGTTCTGCTTTCGGGCGTGTAGTCTTTTCTATCTACAGGTCTTCAGCTGTTCTTGTGGGCGTGTGTCCTGTGTCCACTAGGCAGGTTGCTTGGAGCTGAAAATTTGGTCTTACCTCTGGTCTCAGGCCTGAAGTCACTCCTTGTTGCTGGCTTTTAGCTCTCCATGAGGGCAGCAACCAGAAGGGCCTGCCCCGCCTATATTGGGTCCCTGTGCACAGGTGGTCCAGATGGTGCTAGGCATTTTCCTCTAGAGTCAGAAATGTGGGCAGAGAGTAGTCTCCTCTGGCTTCCCTGGCGTGTCTGCCCCTCTAAATTTCTAGCTCTCCCTCCCACAGGATTTGGGTGCAGGGAGTTGGTTGACCAGGGCCCTTCAGATTCCGGTGCAGTCTGGACCACAGGGCACCTACAGCTTGAGTACCCCTATCTCCCTGTTCCCAGAGGCCCTCTACAGTTTCCTCTTGTGCTAGGGTTGTGGACATGGGTTGGCAGTACTTGCTGTGTCTCCTACCCTACAGTCTCAGGAGTGCCCACCTGTCTGGGCAATGAGCTCTTTCTCCCCTGGAGTTTGGGAGGAGGGATCTCTGGGCCAGGATGAGCAAGATTCAGGCTCCAACTAGAAACCAGAAGTGTCCTATCCCAGAGGAATTTTACCTTTGTGTGTCTTGAGTCCAACAGGCAGGTCACTTGAAGCAGAAAAGTTTGTCTTACCTCTTGTCAAGGGCCTGAAGTTGTTCCTCGGAGCTGGCCTTCAGATCTCCGTGAGGTCAGCAACCAGAAAGACCTGCCCCGCCTTCTCTCAGGTCCCTGATGGTGGGGGCCCAGATGGTGCTAGGCATTTTCCTCTAGAATCAGAAATGTGGGCAGAAAGTAGTCTCCTCTGGCTTCCCAGGCGTGTCTGCCCCTTTGAAGGTCTAGCTCTCCCTCCCTCCGGATTTGGATGCAGGGAGCTGTTTGACAGGTTCCCTTCAGATCCTGGCACAGTCTGGACTGCAGGGCACCTGCAGCTTGTGTAGATGTGCCACATTTTCTTTATCCATTCTTCAATTGAGGGACATCTAGGTCTTTTACAGTTTCTGATTATTACAGACAAAGCTGCTATGAACATAGTTGAGCAGGTAACTTTGTGAGATGATGGAGCATCTTTTGGGTATAATGCTAGGAGTGATTTAGCTAAGTCTTGAGGTAGAAATGTTCCCAGTTTTCTGAGAAACTACCAAACTTTACAACTTTGCACTCACACCAGCAATGGAGGGATGTTCCTCTTGCTCTTCTTCCTTGTAAGCATATGCTATCATTTGGGGTTTTGATCTTAACCATTCTGACTTGTATAAGATGGAATTTCAGAGTTATTTTGATTTGCATTTCTCTGATGGCTAAGGACTTTGAACATTTCTTTAAGTTCTTCTGGGCCATTTGAATTTCCTCTGTTGAGAGTTCTCTGTTTAGCTCTGTGCCCCATTTTTAAATTGGTTTATTTTGATTGTTGTTGTCTAACTTATTCAGTTCTTTATATCTATTTGATACTAGCCCTCTCTCAGATGGAGGATTAGTGAATATACTTTCACAGTCTGTGGGATAGAGTTTTGCCTTATAGACAGTGTCCTTTGCTTTACAAAAGCTTTCCAATTTCATCAGATCCCATTTATAAATTGTTGATCTAAGAGCGAGCACCATTGGTGCTCTGTTAATAAAATTGTCCCCTGTACCAATTCACTCAAGGGTATTTCCCACTTTGTAGTCTATGAGATTTTGTGTGTCCAGTTTTATTTTGAGTTCCTTGATCCTCTTGGTCTTGAGTTTTGAGAACGATGTCAAATTCACCTGTTTTCATTCTTCTGCATGTAGACATCTAGTTAGTCTAGTACCTTTGGATGAAGATGCTTTCTTTATTCCTTTGTGTGGCTTTGGTTTTGTTATCAAATATCAAGTATCCTTAGGTATGTGGATTTATTTCTGGGTCTTTGATTTTATTCCATTTTTCAATATGTCTGTTTCTTTGACAATACCATGCAATTTAATCACTATTGCTCTGTAGTATAGGTTGAGGTCAGGGATGATGATTCCTTACAAAGTTCTTTTATTTCTCAGGATTTTTTGCCTATCCTGGTATTATTATTCTTCATTTGCTATTGAAAATAGTATTTTTCAAGGTCTAAAGGATTATGTCGGAATTTTGATGGCAATCACATTGAATGTGTAGAGTACTTTGGTAAGATGGCTATTTTCATTGTTAACCCTACCTCTCTGTGAGCATTAGATATTTTTCCATCTTCTGATATATACCTCATGTTTTTCTTTAGGCACTTGAATTTCTTGTCTTACAGATATTTCACTTGCTTTGCCAAAGTTTACAACAAGGTACATTACTCATGGCTGTTTTAAAGGGTGTTGATTGCATAATTTTGTTCTTGGCCAGGTTATTATTAGTATAATGAGAGCTACTGATTTCTTTGAGTTAATATTCTATCCAGCCTCTTTGCTGAAGCTGTTTATCAGCTGTAGGATTTCTCTGTTAAAATTTTTAAAAAAAATTTTTACTGAATATTTCTTTATTTACATTCAACTCTTATTCCCTTTCCCAGGTTCCTGTCCATAAGCCCCCTATGCCCTCCCCTCCCATTCTTCTATAAGGGTTTTCCCCTCCCTATCCATCTCCACCTTATCATTCCCCCTAGGATTTTTGTGCTTACTTATGTATGCTATCATCTTATCTGAAGATAGCAATACTTTGACTTCTTAATGTTCAATTTGTATCCTCTTGATCTCCTTTAGTTTTCTTATTACTCTGACCTGAACTTCAAATATTATATTGAATTAACAGGGAAGGTGGGCATCCTTGTCTTGTCCCTATTTTTAGTGGAATTTCTTTAATGTTTCCCTTCATTTAGCTTTCTGTTTGCTTTTGGCTTGTATTTTGCATTATGTTCATTATGTGCCTTGTGTATCTCATATTTCAATGTGAAGGAGTGTTGGATTTGGTCAAAGTCTTTTTTGCCTTTTGTTTTTTGCATTTAATGAAATGGCCATGTATTTTTTTTTCTTTCACTTTGTTTATATGGTAGATCAACTTGATTTATTTTTGTGTATTGAACCATCCATGTATCTCTGGAATGAAACCACTTTGATCATGATGGATGATGTTTTTGAAGTGTTCTTGGATTCAGTTGCAAGTTTTATTGAGTATGTTTGCAGCAATATTTATAAGAGAAATCAGTCTGAACTTCTCTTTCTTCATTGAGTCTTTGTGTGCTTTAGGTGGCATTATGACTGTGCAATCACAGAATGAGTTTGGTGGTGTTCTTTCTGTTTCTGTTTTGTGGAATTGTTTGAGGAATATTACTATTAGCTCTCCTTTGAATGTCTAGTAGAAATCTGCACTAAAATGATCTGACCTTGGACTTTTTTGTAGTTAGGAGACTTTTAATGACTGCTTATATTTAGTGATTTTTAGGGCAGTATACATAGTTTGATTCCTGATTTAAATTGGTAAGTGTTATCTGTGTAGAAATCATCAATTTAATTAATATTTTCCAATTTTGTGGAGTAAAGCCTTTTAAAGTCAGACCTAATGATTCTTTGAATTTCTTCATTGTCTGTTGTTATATCTCATTTTTCATTTCTGATTTTATTTGGATACTGTTTTGTGTCTTTTGGATACTTTGGCTAGGGGTTTATCTACCTTGTTTATTTTCCAAAAGAACAAACTCTGGGTTTTGTTGCTTTATTTCTATTGTTTTCTTTGTTTCTCACTGTTTGAATTCAACTCTCAGTTTGGTTATTTCCTTCCTTTCCTTGTCTTTGGTGTGCTTGCTCCTTTTTGCTAAAGTTATCAGGTGTAGTTTTAAATTGCTGTTATGAAGACTTTCTAATTTCGTTATGGATGCAAGTAGTGCTATGAAACTTCCTCTTAGAACTGCATTCATTGTGTCCCATAAATTTTTATATGTTGTACCTACCTTTTCATTGAGTTTTAGAATATCCTTTTTGCTTTCCTGACCCAGAGATCATTAAGTCTGGAGTTGTTCAATTTCCATGAATGTATAGGCCTTCTGGTGTTTCTGCTGCTGTTAAAGTCCAGCTTTTTTTTTTCTGAAAAACAAACCTCTTTGTTCATTTTTTTCTTTTATTAGATATTTTCATTTACATATCAGATGTTATTCCCTTTCCCTGTTTCTCCTCCAGAAGCATGATACTTCCCCCTGCTTCTATGAGGGTGCTCCCCCACCCACTCACCAACTTCCTCCCACCATGACATTCCCCTACACTGGGGTATCCAATGTTGACAGGACCAAGGGTCTCTCCTCTTATTGGTGCCTTACAAGGCCATCCTCTGCTATATATGTGGTTGGAGCCATTGGTTCATCACTCTGTACTCTGGATATGGTGGTTTAATCCCTAGGAGCTCTGGGGCAGCAGAAGGGTCTGGTCGGTTGATAGTGTTGTTCTTTTTATGGGGTTGCAAACCCCTTTAGCTCCTTCAGTCCTTTCTCTAACTCCTCTATTGGGGACCCATTCTTAGTTCATTGGTTGGCTGTGAACATCTGCCCCTGTATTTGGGGGCTTTGGCAAAGCGTCTCAGGATACAGTTATATCAGGCTCTGGTCAGCATGCTCTTCTTGGTATCTCCAATATTATCTGGGTTTGGTGGCTGTATATGGGTTGGATCCTTAGGTGGGGAAGTGTCTGGATGTCCTTTCCTTCATTATCTGCTCCTCTCTTTATCTCCATATTTTCTCCTGTGGGTATTTTTGTTCCTCCTTCTAAGAAGGACTGAAGCATTCACCCAGACTTTGTTCTTCATTCCTCTTGAGCTTCATGTGATCTGTGAATTGTCTCTTATGTGTTCTGAACTTTTGAACTATCTTTAATCTGTGGTGTTCTGATATGATACAAGGCATCATTTGATTTTATTTGATCTGTTGAAACTTGCTCTAAGCACTTCTTGGCATCTGTAATATTGTCTGCATGATGGATCCTGTTTTTCACTCATCCTGTTAACTTGTATATTTTTTATTGGGGAATTAAGTCCATTGATGTCAAGAGATATTAAAGACCAGTGGTTTTTACTTCCTGTTACTTTGTGGGATTTTTTATGTAATTATCCACCTTGCATTTGAGGTGCATATCTATATGATCAATTTTGGAGAAGGATCCATGAGGTGTTGAGAAGGAAGTACATTCTTATTTTATTTTTTACTCAATATTCTTTATGTGTCTGTTAGGTTCATTTGATTCATAATACCTGTTAGTTTTGTTATTTCTCTGTTTAGTTTTTGTGTGGATGGTCTGTCAACTGGTGAGAATGGGGAGTTGAAATTTCTCACTGTTAATGTATGGAATTCAGTGTGTAATTTAGCCTTTAGCAATGCTTGATTTACAAATGTGGGTATCCTTGTCTTTGTGGCAGAGTTGTTCAGAATTGGTATATAATCTTAGTAGATTTTTCCATTGATGAATATGATGTGTCCTTTCCTGTTTCTTTTGATTAGTTCTAGTTCAAAGTTTATTTCATCAAATATTAGAATGGCTACTTCAGCTGGCTGCTTGGGTCCATTTGCTTAGAAAAGTTTTTCCAGCTCTTTACTCTGGGGTAATGTGTATATTTATAACTGAAGTGTGTTTCTTATATGCAGCAGCATGATGGATCTTGGTTTTTCAACCATTCTGTTAACCTATGTATTTTTATTGGGGAATTAAGTCCATTGATGCCAAGAGATAGCAATGACCAGAATTGTTATTTCCTCTTACTTTGTTTTTTCTTATGTAATAATCCACCTTGCATTTGAATTTTCTGTCCAGTATTTATATTTATATTTATATTTATATTTTTTATTTTTTTAGGGATGGGTTTTCAGATTTGTCTTGAAATATCTTCTTTTCTCCGTTTATGATGATAAAGAGTTTTGCTGAGTATAGTTAGGTTGGCATCTATGGACTTTTATAGGTTGCAAGATATTTGTCCTAGTCCTTCTAGATTTTAGAGTCTTTATTGGGAACTCGGCTGTAATTTCAATAGTTATGCCTTTCCATGTTCTCTGCCATGTTTCCCTTGCTGCTTTTAATAGTCTTTCTTTGTTCTGTAGATTTTTATGTCTTGATTATTATGTACTGAAAGGACTTTTTTTTCTGGTCCAGGTTATTGGTGTTCTATAAGCTCCTTTTATGTTTGTAGCCATCTATTTTTTAGGTTGAGAAAGATTTCTTTTATAATTTCATTGATAATTATTTTTTTTGCCCTTAGAGCTGAAACCTTTCACCTACTTCTGTTCCTATTATTCTTAAGTGGGGCATTTTTATGGTGTTCCAGATTTCTTGGATATTTTGTATCAGGAATGTTTTAGAGTTAAAAGTTTCTTTGACTGGTGTCTTCTTGCTCCAGGGGAATCAGAAATCTAATATTATATATTAGATTCTTTCTTCCATCTCCTGTATTTTGTTGGTGAAGCTTTCATTTTTTTGTTCTTATTCTCTTCTCTAGGTTTTCTATCTCCAGGATTCCATTTGTTTGTGTTTCATTCATTGCTTCTATTTCCATTTTCAGGTCTCGAACTATTTTATTCATTTCCTTTACCTGTTTGTATTTTTCTGTATGTCTCTAAAGGATTTATTTGTCTCCCCTTTAAAGGCCTATATCATCTTTATATGATTGAATTTAAGGTCATTTTCTTGCGATTCAGATTTGTTCAGATAACTAGAGCTTACTGTGGTAGGATATCTATGCTCTAATGATGCCATAGTGCTCTTGCATTTGTTTATTATGTTTTTAAAAGAACCGTTAGCCATTCGGATGACTTTGTTCCCTAGATGTTCCTGTTTTAGTATGTAATGCGTGTGTGTGTGTGTGTGTGTGTGTGTGTGTGTGTGTGTGTGTGTGTGTGTGTGTGTTGGGGGCATAACATCAATTATAGTAGTATGGCAAACCTCTAATAGCTACCTTAGTTAATTGGTTCAGGATTTACATGTCTGTTTTTTCAGGGGTTGAAGGTCTGATTAAGTTGATCAAAAGTTGTTGAGAAAATGGAGGTCCATCTGGGATATCAGGCTTCTTAGGGCAGTTCTTCTCGCTCCAGGGGACTCAGCAAGCAGGGAAGCTCAGTAGGGGAAGGAAAGCTTACCTGTATGGTTCTGTATCCAACCCCGTATCTTGTAAGATCAAGTCTTACCCACCATCAATGCTCTTTCCCTGGTGCTGCATCAAGAAGAACCTACAAGAAAGAAGACTCTTGCCAGGGCTCACCTCTGGCAGCCAGTAACAGAAAATTAATGTTTAGCCAGACAATAATTCTATTATTATTATTATTATTATTATTATTATTAATCATTGTTTTTACTTTTTCATATGCCTAATTTTTAAATGTTTATTTATTTATTACATATAAGTACACTGTAGCTGTCTGCAGACATAACAAAATAGAGCATCAGATCTCATTACAGATGGTTGTGAGCCACCATGTGGTTGCTGGGATTTGAACTCAGGACCTCTGGAAGAGCAGTCAGTACTCTTAACCACTGAGCCATCTCTCCAGACCTCTCTAGGCCTTATCTGCCTCATTCCCTCATTCGTTTTTTTAAGTCTTTTTTTTATTTGAATATTTTTCCTTACATTTCAAATGTTATAACCTTTCCCAGTTTCCTATCCATAAGCTCCCAGTCCTTCCCGCTCTCCTTCTTCTAGAAGGGTGTTTTCCCTCCCAAATCATGTCCCTACATTTCCCTTAGACAGGAACAATTCTGTGTTCATATTTTTCAGATGGGTGCATAGCCCCATTCCTTAACCAACGGCTGTACCTAACCTCTGGATATGGTCTTTACAGATATTCTCTTGCCTTTTTGGATATTTTACCTAATGCCTTTTCTGTTGGGTCCTGAGTGACTCTTGCTTTAGTGGTATCTGGAACTTTCTAATGAGTACTGTCAGTTCCCCAGCCCCCACTGCTACACACATCCATTCAAATTCCTGACCCTCTGTACTTCTCCCCTGTCTCTTCCCACACTTGATCATGTACCCCCTTTAACCTTCCATCTCTGTCCCTAGTTCCTCCCTACCACAACTCCTGGTATTATTTTGTTCCCCCTTCTAAGTAGGACTGAAGCATTCACATTTTGGTCTTCCTTTTTTGGGGGGGTTTCATATGGTCTGTGAGTTGTATTTTAGGTACTCTGAGCTTTTGGCAAATATCCACTTATAGGCGAGTATATACCATGTGTATTCTTTTGTGACTGATTTATTTCATTCAAGATATTTTTTAGTTCCATCCATTTGCCTGTGAATTTTATGAAGGCGTTGTTTTTAATAGCTGAGTACTACTCCATGGTCTAAGTACACCACATTTTCTGTATCCATCCTCTGTTTAGGAACATCTGGGTCCTTTCTGACTTCTGGCTATTATACATAAGGCTGCTATGAACATAGTGGGGCATGTGTTTTTATTATATGCTGGAGCACCTTTTGTTTATATGCCCAGTAGTGGTATAAATAGGTTCTCAAGTAGTACTATCTTCAATTTTCTGAGTAAGTGCCAGACTGATTTCCAGAGTGGTTATACCAGATGCCAATCCTATCAGGAATGGAGGAGAGCTCCTCTTTCTCCACATCCTTACCAGCTTCTGCTGCCACCTAAGTTATTTTGATCTTAGCCATTCTGACTGGTGTGAGGTTTACCCTTAGGGTCATTTTGATTTGCATTTCCCGGATGATTAATGGTGTTTAACATTTTTTAGTTGTTTCTTGGCCATTTGAGGTTCCTTGGTTGAGAATTCCTTGTTTAGCACTGTATCCCATTTTTAATAGGATTGTTTGTTTTCTGAACTCTAACTTCTTGAGTTCTCTTTATATATTCTATATTAGCCCTGTATCAGATGTAAAATTGGTAAAGAACTTTTCCAAATCTGTAGGTTGCCATTTTGTTCTGTTGATAGTGTCCTTTGCCTTACAGAAACTTCAATTTTATGAGATCCCATTTGCCTAGATTTGATTTTAGAGCCAGAGCCATTGGTGCTCTTTTCAGGAAATTTTTCCCTGTGCCAATGTGTTTGAGGCTTTTCCCCACTTTCTATTCTATTAGATTCAGTGTATCTGGTTTTATGTGGAGGTTATTGACCCCCTTCAACTTGAGCTTTGTTCAAGAAGATAAGAATGGATCAATTTGCATTCTTCTACATGGACTAACACTGGAATCAGCATCATTTGTTGAATATGCTGTCTTTTTTCCATTCGTTTGTTTTGGCTTCTTTGTCAAATATCAGTTGAACATAGGTGTTGGCCTTTAATTCTGTGTCTTCAATTCTGTTCCATTGATATACCTTTCTGTCTCTGTACTAATCTCTTGTAATTTTTATCACTATTGATCTGTAGTATAACTTGATGTCAGGGATGGTGATTCTGGCAGAAGTTCTCCTGTGGTTGAGAATAGTTTTCGCTCTGCTGGGTTTTGTGTGCTTGTTTGTTTGTTTGTTTGTTTGTTTGTTTGTTTTTTGTGATTCCAGATGAATTTGAGTATTGCTCCTTCTATCTCTGTAAAAAATTTAGTTGGAATTTTGGTGGAGATTGTATTGAATCTGTAGATTGCTTTTGGTAAGATGGTCATTTTTACTATGTTAATCCCTATGATCAATGGACATGAGAGAACTTTATATATTCTGAGGTCTTCAATTTTTCTTCAGAGACTTGAAGTTCTTGACATACAGATCTTTCACTCACTTGTCTAGTTACAACAAGATATTTCATATTATGTGTGACTATTGTGAACGGATTCATTTCCATAATTTCTTTCTCAGTCCATTAATCTTTTGAGCAGGAGATTTCTAGTGATTTCTTTGAATGAATTTTATATGCAGCCATTTTGCTGAATTTGTTTAACACCTACAGGGTTCTCTGGTGAAATTTTGGGGGTCATTTATATATACTATCATGTCATCTTCAAATAGTAATATGTTGACTTGATCCTTTCCAATTTTTATAATTTTGACTTCACTTTGTTGTCAAAATCCTCTGTCTAGAATTTTTAGTACTATATTGAATAGAAGGAGAGAGTAGGTAGCCTTGTCTGGTGCCTGATTTTAGTGAGAATGCTTCAAGTTCTTCTCCATTCAGCCTGGTGTTGGCTGTTAGTTTCTTATATTTTTCTTTTATTTTGTTAGGTATGGGCCTGGAATTCCTGATCTTTCAAAGACGTTTAACATGGTAGGGTATTGTATTGTATTTTGTATGCTTTTACAGCATATGATATCATTACCATGTCCTTTTTTTCCTTTGAGTTTGTTTATATAGTAGATTATGCTGATGGATTTCAGTATATTGAACCATCCCTACATCACTGGTATGACGCCTACTTGGTCATGTTGAGTAAAAATTCTGATGTGTTCTTTTATTCACTTTGGAAGAATTGTACTGAGCATGTTTGCATCAACATTCATATAGGAATTTGGTCTGAAGTTCTCAAATCCTTCTTAGGTATTTGTATGATTTAAGTATCAGTGCAATGAGGGATTCTTATAACAAGCTAAGTAGTATTCCCTGTGGTGCTATTTTGTGGAATAGTTTGAAGACTATTGGTATTAGGTCTTCTTTGAAAGTCTGATAAAATTTTGTACTAAAACCATCTGATACTTGACTATTTTTGGTTTGAGTCTTTTATTGAGTTCTATTTCTTTAGGGGTCATTGGACAGTTTGCATGCTTTATCTTCTCCTGGTTTATCTTTGGTACCTGATGTCTGTCTAGAAAATCATCCATTTCATCTACATTTTCCAGGGTTTTTTTTTTTGAGTTTAGGCTTTTGTAGTAGGACCTGATGATTTTTTGTAAATTTCTTCAGTTCCTGTTGCTATATTTCCCTTTTCATTTCTGATTTTTGTTTATTTGGATAGTGTCTATGTGCTCTCTGGTTAGTCTGACTAAGGATTTATCTACCTTGTTTTCTTTTCACAAAGAAATAGCTCCTGGTAGTGTTAATTGTTTGTGTAGTTATCTTTGTTTCTAGTTTCTTGATTTTTCTCCCTAAGATTGATTATTTTCTGCCTTCTAGGAATTTGCTTTTTCTTTTTTATTCTAGCACTTTCTGATATGCTATTAAGCTGCTAGTGTATGATTTATCCAGTTTCTTTATGATAGCACTCAGAGCTATGAGTTTTACTCTTAGCACTGCTTTGTGTCATATAAGATTGAGTATCTTGTGCCTTCATTTTTGTTATATTCTAAAACATGTTTGATTTCTTTATATCTTCCTGAACCAAGTTTATTTTTTAAGCTCTATACTGCTGTCTTTATTGTTCTCAGTAAAAATATTTTTTGAGGTTTTAGTATAACATTTTATTAGCATATATTAATCATATAAGATAGTGAGTTGCATTGTGACATTTTGAATCATACATAAAAAGTGGCTCACTTTGGTACTGCCCCTTAATTACACTCTTATCTCCCCTCCTCACCCTGGTTCCCTTGTGAGGGGTATTTTTTTTCTTGTTTTTTATTTTTTATTTTTATTGGATTTTTTTTAATTTATTTAATACTTAATAATAATTCTTTGGTTTCCGGACAAACATCCCCCTCCCCCCTCCCCTTCCATAGGTGTTCCCCTCCCAACCCTCCCCCCATTGCCGCCCTCCCCCCAACAGTCTAGTTCACTGGGGGTTCAGTCTTAGCAGGACCCAGGGCTTCCCCTTCCACTGGTGCTCTTACTAGGATATTCATTGCTACCTATGAGGTTGGAGTCCAGGGTCAGTCCATGTATAGTCTTTAGGTAGTGGCTTAGTCCCTGGAAGCTCTGGTTGCTTGGCATTGTTGTACCTATGGGGTCTCGAGCCCCTTCAAGCTCTTCCACCGAACCAAGTTTATTATTGAGTATAGAGTTTGTCAGTTTCTATGAGTATATGGGATTTCTGTGGGGTTTTTTTATATTGTAGTTGAAGACCAGCTGTATACATGGTTATCTGATTGGATGTGTAGGATTATTTCAATCTTCTTGTATCAGTTAAGCCTTGTTTTGTCTGATTACACAGTCACTTTAGAAGAAGGTACCATGAGGTGCTGAAAAGAAGATATATTCTTTTGTTTTATGGTGAAATGTTCTATAGATATATGTTAAATACATTTGGTTCATAACTTCTGTTATTTTCATTGTTCCTGCATATATTTTCTGTTTCCAAGACTTGTCCATTGGTGAGATAGTGGTGTTGAAGATTCCCCCTATTATTGTGTATGGTTTAATGTGTACTTTCATCTTTAGTAACATTTATTTTACAAATGTGCTTGCCCTTGCATTTGGAGCATTGATGTTCAGAATTGAGAGTTCATCTTAGTAGATTGTTCCTTTGATGAATATGAAGTGTCATTCCTCAAATTTTTGATAACTTTTGGTTGAAAGTTCATTTTATTTGATATTACAAAGGCTACTCTAGTTTGTTTTTTGGGAACATTTGCTTGGAAGATTTATATCTAGCTTTTTACTCTGAGGTAGTGTTTGTCTATGTCACTGAGATGTGATTCCTGTGTGCAATAAAAAGACTGGATCCTGTTTATATATTCAGTCTGTTAGTTTACAATTAGCAATAATTGCACCTTCGATGAATTTCATTGGCTTTTATACTGCCACTGTGCAAAGCTCAGTCTGTTAATCTATATATTTTTATTGGTGAGTTGAGTCCAATGATGTTAAGAGATATTAATGACCAATGATTATTGCTTCCTGTAATTTTTGTTGTTAGAGATCGAATTATGTTTGTATGGGTCTCTTCTTTTGTTTTTGCTTTTTTGTAAAGATATTAATTTCTTGATTTTTCTTGGCTGTAGTTTTCCTCCAGGTGTTCTAGTTTTTCATTATCCTTTGTAGGCCCGGATTTCTGGAAACATATTTTTGAAATTTGGCTTTGTCATGGAATGCCTTGATTTCTCCATCTATGATAAAAATTTTGCTCAGTAAAGTAGCCCATGCTGGAATTTTTATTCTTAGGGTCTATATGACATCTGCCCAGGTTTCTTCTGTCTTTTATAATCTCTGTTTAGATGTTTAGTATAATTTCGATAGCTTTTTTTAGAGGAAAATATTCTTTATTTTTTATTGGAGTGTTCATGTATTTACACATCAAATATTATCCCCTTTCTCAATTCCCCCCTCCAATCCCCCTTACCCTGCTTAAATGAGGATATGCCCCCTCCCAGCCACCAACTCCCATCTCAACACCCTGGCATTCCCTTACAGTAGGGAAAGGAGCTTTTACAGGACCAAGGGACTATCCTCCAATTGATGCCAGACAATAACATCCTCTGCTACATATGTAGATGGAGTCGTGGGTACCCACATGTGTATTCTTTGGTTGGTGGTTTAGTCCTTGCAAGATCAAAGGTATCTGGATAGTTGATATTGTTGTTCTTCCTATGGGGTTGCAAACCCCTTCAGCTCCTTCAGTCCTTTCTCTAACTCCTCCATTGGGTTCCTCTGCTCAGTCTGATGGTGAGCTGCAAGCATCTTAATCTGCATTAGTAAGTCTCTGGCAGAGTCAGGCAACATCCAAATTGGGCACCTGTCAGAAAGCACTTCTTGACATTAGCAATAGTATTTTGGTGGCTGCATATAGGAAGAATCCCCAGGTGGGGCAGTCTCTAGACGGCCTTTCTTCCACTCTCTGTTCCACTTATTACCCTATATTTCTCCCTTTGAGTATTTGTGCCTCCTTCTAAGAAGGACTGATACATCCACATTTTGGTTTTCCTTTAGTAACTGGGTTACTGCAGTCAGAATGATATTTTCTGGATCCATCCATTTCCCTAAAAGTATCATGAAGTCATTCTTTTTAATAGCTGAGTAGTACTCCATTATGTGAATGTGCTACCTTTTCTATATTCATTCCTCTGTTGAAGGACATATGAGCTTTTTCAGTTCTGGCTATTATAAATGAAGATGCTATGAACATAGTAGAACATGTCCTTGTTATATGTTGGAGAATCGTTTGGGTATAAACAGAGGAGTGGTACAGCTGGGTCCTCAGGTAGTACTATGTCCAATTTTCTGAGTAATCATCAGACTGATTTCCAGAGTGGTTGTACCCATCAAAAATGGTGGCTTGTTCCAATTTTTCACCATCCTTGCCGGCATCTACTGTCACCTGAATTTTTGATCTTAGCCATTATGACTTGTATGAGGTAGTACCACAGAGTTGTTTTGATTTCTATTTCCCTGATGACTAAGGATGTTGAACATTCGTTTAGGTGCTTCTCAGCCACTTGTTATTCCTCAGTTGAAAATTCTTTGTTTTGCTCTGTAACCCAGTTTTAAATGGGATTATTTAGTTCTCCGGAGTCTAACTTCTGAGTTATTTGTATATAATAGATAGTAGCTCTCTATCTGATGTAGGATTGATTGATAAAGGCCTTTTCCCAGTATGGTGCCTGCTGTCTTGTGCTATTGTCAGCGTCTTAAGCCTTACAGAAGCTTTGCAATTTTATGAGGTCCCATTTTGTGATTCTTGATCTTAGAGCATAACCCATTGATGTTCTGTTCAGGGAATTTCACTGTGCCTATGTGTTCAAGGCTTTTCATCACTTTGTCTTCTATTACTTTCAGTCTACTTGGTTATATGTGGAGCACTTTAATCCACATGTACTTGAGCTGAGTACAAGGAGATAAGAATGGGTCAATTTGCGTTTTTCTTTTTTTCTCCATCTTTATTAACTTGGGTATTTCTTACTTACATTTCAATTGTTATTCCCTTTCCTGGTTTCCTGTCCAACACCCCCCTAACTCCTCCCCTTCCCTTCTAAATGGGTGTTCCCCTCCCCATCCCCCCATTACTGCCCTCCCCGCAAAAATCAGGTTCACTGGGGGTTCAGTCTGTGCAAGACCAAGGGCTTCCCCTTCCACTGGTGCCCTTAATAGGCTATTTATTGCTACCTAGGCAGTTGGAGCCAGGGTCAGTCCATAGGTCAGCCTTTGGGTAGTGGCTTAGTCACTGGAAGCTCTGATTGGTTGGCAATGTTGTTTATATGGGATTTCAACCCCCTTCGAGTGCTTTCAGTCCTTTCTCTGATTCTTTCAATGGGGGTACCATTAACACTTCAGTGGTTTGCTGCTGGCATTCGCCTATGTATTTGCCATATTCTGACTGTGTCTCTCAGGAGAGATCTATATCCAGTTCCTGTCAGCATGCAATTCTTTGCTTCATCCATCTTATCTGGTTTAGTGGCTGTATATGTATGGGCCACAGGTAGGGCAGGCTCTGATTGGGTGTTCCTTCAGCCACTGTTCTCAATTTGACTCCCTACTCCCTCCCAAGGGTATTATTGTTCCCCTTTTAAAGAAGGAGTGAAGCATTGCATTTTGGTCATCCTACTTGAGTTTCATGTGTTCTGTGCATCTAGGGTAATCTGAGTATTTGGGCTAAAATCCACTTATCAATGAATGCATACCATGTATGTTTTTCTGTGATTGGGTCACCTCACTCAGGATGATATTTTCCAGTTCCATCCATTTGCCTAGGAATTTCATAAAATCACTGTTTTTAATAGCTGAGTAGTATTCCACTGTGTAGATGTACCATATTTTCTGTATCCATTCCTCTATTGAATGGCATCTGGGATCTATCCAGCTTCTGGCTACTATAAGGCTGCTATGAACATAGTAGAGCATGTGTTTTTGTTATATGTTGGAGCATCTTTTGGGTATATGCCCAAGAGAGGTATAGCTGGGTCCTCAGGTAGTTCAATGTCCAATTTTCTGGGGAACCTACAGACTGATTTCCAGAGTGGTTGTACCAGTCTGCAATCTCAGCAACAATGGAGGAGTGTTCCTCTTTCTCCACATCCTCACCAGCACCTGCTGTCGCTGGAGTATTTGATCTTAGCCACTCTGAATTGTGTGAGGTGGAATGTCAGGGTTGTTTTGATTTGCATTTCCCTTATGACTAAAGCTGTTGAACATTTCTATAGGTGCTTCTCAGCCATACGTCATTCCTCAGCTGTGAATTCTTTGTTTAGCACTGAACCCCATTTTTCTTAGGGTTATTTGTCTCCCTGCGGTCTAACTTCTGGTGTTCTTTCTATATTTTGGATATAACCCCTCTATCAGTTGTAGGATTGGTAAATATCTTTTCCCAATCTGTTGGTTGCCATTTTCTCCTAAGAACAGTTTCCTTTGCCTTACAGTAGCTTTACAGTTTTATGAGATCCCATTTGTTGATTCTTGATCTTAGAGCATAAACCATGAGGGTTTTGTTCATGAAATTTTCTCTAGTGCCCATGTGTTCGAGATTCTTCCCAACTTTTTCTTCTACTAGTTTGAGTGTATTTGGTTTGATGTGGAGGTCCTTGATCCACTTGGACTTAAGCTTTGTACAGGGTGATAAGCATGGATCGATCTGCATTCTTCTAGATGCTGACCTCCAGTTGAACCAGCACCATTTGCTGAAAATGCTATCTTTCTTCCATTGGATTGTTTTGGCTCCTTTGTCAAAAACCAAGTGACCATAGGTGTGTGGGTTCATTTCTGGGTCTTCAATTGTATTCCACAGGTCTATCTGTATGTCTCTGTACCAATACCATATAGTTTTTATCACTATTTCTCTGTAATACTGCTTGAGTTCAGGGATAATGATTCTCCCGTGAGTCTTTTTATTGTTGAGGATAGTTTTAGCTGGCCTGTTTTGTTTTGTTTGGTTTGGTTTGGTTTGTTATTCCAGATAAATTTGCAAATTGTTCTGTCTAACTCTATGAAGAATTGGGTTGGAATTTTTTATGGGGATTGCATTGAATCTGTAGATCGCTTTTGGTAAAATGGCCATTTTTACTATATTAATCCTGCCAATCCATGAGCATGGGAGATCTTTCCATCTTCTGAGATCTTCTTCAATTTCTTTCTTCGGAGGCTTGACATTCTTATCATAAGATCTTTCACTTGCTTGGTTAAAGTAACACTGAGGTATTTTATATTATTTGGGACTATTATGAAGGGTGTCATTTCTCTAATTTCTTTCTCGGCTTGTTTCTCTTTTGTGTAGAGGTAGGCTACTGGTTTATTTGAGTTAATTTTATACTCAGCCACTTTGCTAAACTTGTTTATCAGGTTTAGTAGTTCTCTGGTGGAACCTTTGTGATCACTTAAGTATTCAATCATATCATCTGCAAATAGTGATATTTTGACTTCTTCCTTTCAAATCTGTATCCCTTTGACCTCCTATTGTTTGCTGATTGCTATGGCTAGGATTGGAGAACTATATTGAATAAGTAGGGAAAGAGTGGGCAGCCTTGTCTAGTCCCTGATTTTAGTGGGATTGCTTCAAGTTTCTCTCCATTAAGTTTAATGGTAGCTACTGGTTTGCTGCATATGGCTTTTACTATGTTTAGTTATGGGCCTTGAATTCCTATTTTTTCCAGGACTTTTATCATGAAGGGATGTTGAATTTTGTCAAATGCTTTCTCAGCATCTAATGATATGATCATGTGGTTTTTGTCTTTCAGTTCATTTTTATATTAGAGTACATTGATGGTTTTACTTATATTAAACCATCCCTGCATGCCTGGAATGAAACCTACTTGATCATGATGGATGATTTTTTTTGATGTGCTCTTGGATGCAGTTTGCCAGCAATTTTATTGAGTATTTTTGTGTTGATATTTGTAAGGGGAATTGTCTGAAGTTCTCTTTCTTTATTGGGTCTTTGTGTGGTTAAGGTATAAGAGTAATTGTGGCTTCATAGAATTCGGTAGCTCTCCATCTATTTCAATTTTGTGGAATAGTTTGCATAGTATTGGTATGAGGTCCTCTATGAAGGTCTGATAGAATTCTGCACTAAACCCGTCTGGACCTGGGCTCTTTTTGGTTGGGAGACCTTTAATGACTGCTTCTATTTCTTTAGGAGTTATGGGGTTGTTTAACTGGTTTATCTGTTCCTGATTTAACTTCAGTACCTGGTATCTGTCTAGGAAATTGTCCATTTCCTTCAGATTTTCAAGATTTGTTGAATATAGGTTTTTTAATAGGATCTGATGATTTTTTGAATTTCCTCTGATTCTGGAATTATGTCTCACTTTTCATTTCTGATTTTGTTAATTGGTACACACTCTCTGTGTCCTCTCGTTAGTCTGGCTAAGGGTCCATCTATCGTGTTGATTTTCTCAAACAACCACCTTTTGGTTCTGTTGATTCTTTGTATGGTCCTTTTTGTTTCTACTTGGTTGATTTCTGCTCTGAGTTTGATTATTTCCTACCTCTACTCCTCCTGGTTGTATTTGATTATTTTTGTTCTAGAGCTTTTAGGTGTGCTGTCAAGCTGCTGACATATGCTCTCTCCTGTTTCTTTCTGCAGGCACTCAGAGCTATGAGTTTTCCTCTTAGCACAGCTTTCATTGTGTCCCATACGTTTGGGTATGTTGTAACTTCATTTTCATTAAATTCTAAGAAGTCTTTAATTTCTTTCTTTTTTTCTTCCTTGACCAGGGTATCATTGAGTAGAGCATTGTTCATCTTCCATGTATATGTGGGCGTTCTTCCCTTATTGTTGTTGAAGACCAGCTTTAGCCCGTGGTGGTCTGATAGAATGCATGGATTTATTTCTTACTTTCTGTATCTATTGAGGCCTGTTTCATGACCAATTAAATGGTCAATTTTGGAGAAAGTACCATGAGGTGGTTATAAGAAGGTATATCCTTTAGTTTTAGGATAGAATTTTCTATAAATATCTGTTAAGTCCATTTGGTTCATGGCTTCCCTTAGTCTGTCTATGTCTCTGTTTAATTTCTGTTTCCATGATCAGTCCATTGATGAGAGTGGGGTGCTGAAATCTCCTATTATTATTGTGTGAGGTGCATTGTGTGCTTTGAGCTTTAGTAAAGTTTCTTTTATGTATTTAGGTGCCCTTTTATTTGGAGCATATATATTTAAGATTGAGAGTTCATCTTGTTGGATTTTTCCTTTTATGAATATGAAGTGTCCTTCCTTGACTTTTTTGATGACTTTTGGTTGAAAATCGATTTTATTCTATATTAGAGTTGCTACTCCAGCTTGCTTCTTCAGACCATTTGCTTGGAAAGTTGTTCTCCAGCCTTTCCCTCTGATGTAGTGTCTGTCTTTGTCTCTGAAGAGTGTTTCCTGTAGGCAGCAAATGCAGGGTCCTCGTTGCGTATGCAGTTTGTTAATCTATGTCCTTTTATTGGGTAGTTGAGTCCATTGATGTTGAGAGATATTAAAGAATAGTGAGTGTTGCTTCCTGTTTTATTCATATTTGGACATGAGATGTTTGTGTGCTTTTCTTCTCTTTGTTTTGTTGCCAAGACGATTAGTTTCTTGCTTTTTCTAGAGTTTGGCTTTCCTCCTTATGTTGGGCTTTACCATTTATTATCCTTTGTAGGGCTGGATTTGTAGAAAGATAGTGTGTAAATTTGGTTTTGTCATGGAGTATCTTGGTTTCTCCATCTATGTTAATTGAGAGTTTTGCAGGATACAGTAACCTGGGCTGGCATTTGTGTTCTCTTAGGGTCTGTATGACATCTGTCCAGGATCTTCTGGCTTTCATACTATCTGGTGAGAAGTCTGGTGTAATCCTGATAGGTCTGTCATTATAAGTTATTTGACCTTTTCCCCTTACTGCTTTTAATATTCTTTCTTTGTTTTGTGCATTTAATGTTTTGACTATTATGTTAAGTGAGGAATTTCTTTTCTGTTCCAATATATTTAGAATTCTGTAAGCATCTTGTATGTTTATGGACATGACTTTCTTTAGGTTAGAAAAGTTTTCTTCTTCTATAATTTTTTGAAGATATTTAGCGGCCCTTTAAGTTGGGAGGCTTCACCCTCTCCTATACCTATTAACCTTAGATTTGATCTTTGCATTGTGTCCTGGATTTCCTGGTAGTTTTGGGCTAGGAGCATTTTTTGTTTTACACTCTCTTTGGTGGCGATGTATTCTATGCTATCGTCTGCTCCTGAGATTATTTCTTCTATCTCCTGCATTCTGTTGATGATGCTTGCATTTTTGTCTCCTGATCTCTTCCCTAAATTTTCTATCTCTAGGGTTGTCCTCCTTTGTGCTTTTTTATTGTTTCTATTTCCATTTTTAAATCCTGGATGGTTTTGTTCAATTTGTTCACCTGTTTGGTTCTGTTTCCCTGTGATTCTTTAAGGGATTTTTGTTTTTCCTCTTTAAGGGTCTCTCCTTGTTTACTTGTCTTGTTCTGTATTTTAAAGGGAGTTATTTATGCCCTCCTTACATCCTCTATAATCATCATCATCAACTCTGATTTTAAATCTAAATCTTGCTTTTCTGGTGTATTTGGATATCCAGTATTTGCTTTGGTGGTAGAACTGTGCTCTATTGATGCCAACTTGTCTTTATTTCTGTTGCTTAGGTTTCTGGGCTTGCCTCTTGCCATCAGTTTGCCTGTGGTGTTAGCTTGTCATGCTATCTTTGACGGTGGCTTGACCCTCCTGTAGGCCTGTGTCAGCACTCCTGTAGACCTGTTTTCTTTCAGTTGGATTTGGGAAGAGGGAGCTTTGCACTCAGGTGTGTAGGCACTCCTGGCAACTGATTTCCAGCTCTTGGCCCAGGAAGAAACCTGAAGGGTCCTTCTCCTGTCTGCTCCTATGTCCCTGTGCCCAGAGAGCACAGATGGCACTAGGTGATTTCCTTTAGGGTCATGAATTTGGGCAAAAAACAGTTGTCTCCTCTGAGTTCTCTGGAGCATCCACACTTCTAAGGGTCCAGCTCTCTCCCCCATGGGATTTAGGTGTAGGGAGCTGTATGACCAATTCAGTTCAGTTCTGGGTGCAGGCAGCAACCATCAGGTTCCTGCTGTTGACTGCTCCTCTGTTCCTGTATCCAGAAGCCTATGCAGTTTCCTCTTGGGCCAGGGATGTGGGCAGAAGTGGGTAGAAATGACCATCTGTCCTGGGGTCTCAGAATTGTCCCCACACCTGGTAGTTCAGCCCTCTCCCCCATGGGATTTATGTGTAGGGTCTGTGGAATCAGTTCAGTTTAGTTCCAGGCACATCCAGAAACTGTAAGTGTCCTGTCCTAGGGGACTTTTGCCCTTGTGTGTCCTGAGTCCACCAGACAGTTCACTTGGAGCAGAAAAGTTGGTCTTATCTCTGCTCTCAGGTGTGTAGATGTTACTAGCAACTGGCTTTCAGCTCCCAGTGCAGGCAGAAAACCAAAGGGTCCTGCCCCTGACTGCTCCTATGTCCCTGTGCCTGGCAGGCAAGATGGCACTAGGCAATTTCCTCTTGGGTCAGGAATTTGGGCAAAAAAGGGTTGTCTCCTATGAGTAGGAGTGTCCACACTCTTGAGGGTCCAGCTCTCTTCCCCATGTGATTTGTGTGACTGGTTCAGTTCAGTCCTGGGCGCAGGCAGCAACCACCAGGTTCCTGTCATTGAGTGCTCCTATATTTTTGTACCTAGAGGCACTATGCAGTTTCTTCTCAGGCCAAAGGTATGGGCCAAAGTGGGCAGAGTGGCAGTCTGTCCTGAGGTCTCAGGATTGTCCACACTTCCAGGAGTAGAGTTCTCTCCCTCACTGAATTTGAGTGCAGGGAGCTGTGGGATCAGTCATCATTTGATTTTTTTTTGAGAGTGGGATCTAAGTTTATTATTCCAAATGTGGTCTCTTCAGGAAAGGTGCAAGTTACATCTCCTCATCCTACCATTGTTTCTCTCTTTTTGTCAAATCTAAGACTACTGTAGAGGATAGCATCATTCTTCTCATTTTATATTATCATCTCTACTCATGTGGGAAAATTCTTTCATGACAGGCAGACAAGCCTCACTTTTATGTCTTATCATTCACAGTAAAGATTTGACTGCTGACAGATTTATTATGATTTGCTTTTGTCATATGTATTACTTTCAGAGAGTGTAATATATAGTCACCCAGACAGTTGAGGTGCATCTCTATACTCACATAATACACACCTCATTCATCAATGAGGCATTTCATCTGATACCATATAAAGGTTTCCACACTGAAAACATCCCATCCTTTACAAAGCATGCTCTACTTTCAGATATCTCAGCCTTGGTTGCATGAATGATAACTCATTACAGTGAACTATTACTACAGCAAAGAGGCTCATCATTCCATGTCACATGGTGTAGATATTGATTTTTGCCTTGCACAGATATTTTACAGTCAGATTGACCAGACTCACCTTTGCAATTGTACAAGTTTGACAGTTACTAATCTGCAACATTTCCTGAGTAGACAAAATGTATTTAGAGTTATTTAAAAGGTCTTGTGTAAGAGTTTACTTACTTGAAATTATGTAATTCAAAATAAATAGCTATAATTCTAAGTGGTTCATTCTGGCATGGACAATAATGAATACTCATTACATCCTACAGCTCCTAGATCAACTTGGATGTCAATCAACATAGGTAAAAGTGAATTCAACTTGACTCAAGTAAAGCATACTCCAAAATTTCTGAACATAATAGTTGGAAGCTCCACCTGCAAAAGCAGAGGATGTAGAACCAAAATGTTGGTGAGGACTTTGTAAATGTAAGTTTTAGGGAAAGGGTTCTTATGCCCCTTTTGTTCCATGATAACTTCTGGGCATTTCTACACCTGCTATATCCCATTTTAGCTCCCAAATAAATAACATAGCAACCTATTTTTTATTACAATCTACAAACACTCAGCTGGGCATATTATTCTAATGTTATTGGCCTGCCTACTACTCCACCAAATTCTCCATTATTTGCCATATAATTTTTCCCTAGCTTGCTCTAGTCTATGTCTATTCTCTTGGCTACTCTCTCAATATTAGCTCATATTGAATCACTCTGGTCCATCTACATGGTCTCGCTTCTCTTCCTCCTTCTGTGTCTTTCTGGAATACTCTGACTGACATCAGAAATCTCACCCTGTTCTCTTTTGCCCAGCTTGTGGCTGATCAGCAATTATTAACCAATCAAGATGATGGAAAATAATCAAACAATCTTTATATAACATTGAGACTAGAGATGTTTGACCATGCCATTGTCCAGGCTGCAACCAGATCTTTATCAGCATTTGAATACACAATACACAAATCTTACTCAATGCGAGATATATATAGATAGATAGAGATATAGATATATAGATATATAGATGTATAGGTGTATATACCATTAACTTAGGAATTTATGGAAAAACTGGCTTGGGAAGTAATAATTGGATAGGTTTAGTTACTTCCCCTCTTTCGACATATTTTCTCTACCTCTCAAATCTACTTACTATGTATGTTACTGTATATGGAATGTTGCTGAAAACAGTAAGTAATGTAGAAGGCTGTGAGCACAAATGCTGTTGTACTCAGAATCATTATCCAAATAGTTTGCCATGAAAACATTTCACCTGAAGCAGTGAGTCACAAATCTTAGCACTAAGAAAACTTGACTCAGGCACACCTAGCTAGGATTGGTGATTCATCTGAAGTATGTTACAATTTAAGCTACCACGTTGAATATTAGACTTGGGGAAGTATAGAGAGACAGTTATGATGGATTAGATAAAGATCAGGACGTGACCAGAGTAAATGTAAGCCATGTAGAATTTAGTGTCAGGTTGATTAAAAGTATATAGATATCTCATTTCTTTCCATCTATTCTGCCTCATAAACTTCCTGGGTGAAAAGAAAGAGGTTTTCACATCTTTTAGAGCTTATTAATATATAAAGCCTCCCCTTCCCTAATTCTCAGATGTATGTTTCTAAAGATTACTATAAAGTGAGTCTAATCAGTACTGTAGTCCTCATATCTGAAGGATCTCAATGTTTGCAATTCTCAATTTAATGTCTCATTGAATCTGGGGCTACAAGTTCTGTGCATATCTAGAGACTTAAATCTGTGTACATTTCCCTTTTCTCTCTTTCATATGAATTTTCATCTCTTTTTCCCAGGAAAATTTCTACATTCTCTAAAACATACCATCATGTCTAGCAGGAGGCTATTTTAAAGACCAACAAGAAATCTCCTACATCATTTTCAATATTTGTTGGTTGTGGGATAATCCTTTATTTAGTTATTACTTCCATACATGTAATTCACTGGTGTTAGTTTCTTTCCCAGACATACACTCATATTTTATAAGCTAATGAGCTCAAAATGTAATTGGAACAGCTTGCCAGTTAGTAACAAATTCCAACATAATTGAATTGGATCATTATCTTTGTGTTATCCAGCTTGAGAGTTCTTTATGGTTAATGAATGAAACATTTGTTTGAATATTTCTACTTCATAAAACTGCAACAAAATCTCCAAACTTTGTGCTAATTACAATTATTTTAAAAATATGTCTAGAGTCCATAAATACTTAAGAAAAATGCATGCCCCTAATTGCTCCTAGGTCCTAGCACCCAGTAGGCACAGTTGCACCATGTGATTCTATCTTGGTCTGGACTGTGAGCAGAAGGTAGTCTCCTCTGATTTCTCAGGAGTGTCCACACTTCTGAGGGTCCAGCTCTCTACCCCACAGGATTTTGGGTGTAGGGAGCTTTTTGGCCAGTTCAGTTCAGTTCTGGGCACAGAGCAGAACTACAGATACCAGCAGCTGTCTGTTCCTATATTCTTGTGTCCAGAGGCACTGTGCAGTTTCCCCTTGGAACAGGGATGTGGGCAGAGGTGTGCAGAAGAGGCAGTCTGTCCTGCTGTCTCAGGATGTCTGCACTCCTGGGTTTTCAACTCTCTTTCACACAGGATTTGGTTGCAGAGAACTGTGGGATGGTACCAGTTCACTTCTGGGCAGAGCCAGAAACAGGAAGTGCCTTGACCCAGAGGACTTCTGCTTCTGTGTGTCCTGAATCCACCAGACAGGTCACTTGGTAGCAGAAAAGTGGGTCTTACCTCTACTCTCAGGTGTGTTGGCACTCCTGGAGACTGTCTTCCAGTTCTAGGCATGGGCAGGAATCAAAGGGTCCTGCACCTGATTGCTCCTAGGTCCTTGCACCCAGCGGACACAGTAGGCACTAGGAAATTTCTTCTTGGGTCTGGACTGTGGGCAGAGGTATCTGTGGAGGTTTGCTTTGTTACTGAGTATATGAGCAGTTTTAAAGAAGACTCCATGAGATGATGAGAAGAAAGTATATTCTTTTGTGTTTGGGTGAAATGTTTTGTAGAAATCTGTTAGGTCCATTTGTTTCATTAGATCTGTTGGTTTCTTTTCTTTTCTTGTCTTGTCTTTTCCTTTTCTTTCTTTCTTCCTTCCTCCCTCCCTTTCTTTCTTTCTTTCTTTTTTTATTCTTTCTTTCCTTTTTATAGTCTCTGTTTTGATGACTGGTCCATTGTTGAGTGGGATATTGAAGTCTCTGCTATTACCGTGTGATGCAATTTAAGCTTTTGTAATGTTTCTTTTTAAAACGTGGTTGTCCTTGTATTTGGGGCATAGATGTTCAGAACTGAGATATCATTTTGGAGGATTCTTTCTTTGATTAATTAAAACTGTCTGCTCATATTTTTTATTGCTTTTGGGTGAAAGTTTATTTTATTAAATACTAAAATGGCTACTCCAGCTTTTTTCTTGGGTTTGTTTGCAAAATATTTTTACAGTCCTCTATTCTGAGGTAAGCCAGCAAATTCACCAGAATCTTGTGCATCTTGCTCATGGCAGGAGCAGATAGCCTAAGTATCAGAATCTGTGTGTATCTCCCTCCTGTCAGAAGCAGATAGTCTGAGTCATCTGGTCCATGGCAGGGATGGGCTGGTCTGTGTTTTCCAGCTTGAAGCTGGCAAGGTTGTCAGAATCTGTGTAAATTTTGCCCATGACAGGAACAGGTTGTCTGAGTTATTCCATGTCTGCTTGCAGAAGTAGGCAATTGGTTTGTGTCTATTCTGCCTGTGGGGTAATCTGAGTTACTCTGTTTGTGGCAGGGATGGACTGTCTGTATCTTCCTTTGTGTTTTTGGACTTGGATTGATGAAATTTTGGACTGGGAGAGACTGTTTCCTCACTTTAATCTTATTCTGACTCATTTTAAAGAAGTTATGACTAAGGACCACTCTATGCAAGTTGGAGTGACCTGTTTTTGATGTGAAGTGGCTGCCAGAGAGAAAACATTTATCTCCCCAGAGTGTCAGCAGTAGATGATAAAATGTTCTAGAAGTTTTCACTCTTCTCCCTTGATAACACTGCTTTATCAACAGGAACAACAAAAACCGACTCTATCCCAGCAACCAGCTCCATACTTGTTGACGGCACCAGTTTTAGGAATGGAGAGATGGCTCAGCGGTTAAGAGCACTGACTGTTCTTCCAGAGGTCCTGAGTTTAGTTTCCAGTAGTCACTTGGTGTCTTCCTTTCTTCTCAGGACTGGTTTCTCCCCATCCCCCTTTCCTGAGTGCAGGCATTGTGCAGGCATGGTGCATACTGTCATCCAGGGTCCCTGGCAGGAGAGGCCCCAAGTGGGCATACGTATCCCTCAACAGAGCTTGCAACTGAATTCTGGTCATTCATTTTGTTCAGTAAATGACTATCCTTCTTGCTCAGAGAAATGCTTTTTCCCTGTCAGCACAAATATAGTCTCTATGTTATTAAAATAAAAGAGATAAAGAGATGAAAAGAAAACAAGGAAGGGACAAATAACCCCTCTTACAGTGTCAACCATACCTGACTGTTACCAGGTAACTTTGGGGTAGGGTTTAGAATGAAGGCTAACACCTACACACCAAAAGTTCTTGCAGGTTCTCTTTACCACAGACAGAGGCCAAGACTAGAGATTCACTGCAGTTAAAGGTGGGGGACATCCCTAGATTTGCCACCAAACTCTGTAAGCAGATATCAACAATAATTTAGCCAAGGTTTAGATACAATATCAGGTAAGAGAAAACAGAATTCTAGTATGGTAGCCCTGGCTTTCATCAATTAGTTCCAAATATTAGAAAAAAAATTAAAGTTGAAGGGATGGTGGAGAAAAGTACAGATCAAGATATGAAAAAAATTAATTAGAGCCCTTCTAGCCAATAAAACTTCAGATCCAGGAGAAAAGAAATTCTAAGCTTCAATAAATTTACTTTGGGACTTATGACCACCCACCCCTGAAATTCTGATTGATGGCTCATTAATGCCTACATGATTCATTATAGGACTTTACTAACCAATCCTGGATGAGAGATATTTTCCAACCACCTGTTTCCCTGAACCCTGTGACTCTTCTGCCTGATCCTGACTTGGGCTGTCCACTCCATCAAAAATGTTTCTCCTCTGTTAGAGACAGAGCTGACCTGGTTTACAGACAGAAGCAGCTTCAACCATGAAGATCAGAAGAGAGCAGAGGCAGAGGTGACAATGAAAATGTAGGCTATTTGGATATGGTCTCTTCCTCCAGGTACTTCAACTCAAAGGGTCAAGCCAATAACATTAACATAGGCCTTCAACATAGGAAAAGAAACAAATGGCTAAAGATAACGGCCTAACTGACAATATTGCTAAGGAGGTAGCCTTAAAAGAAATAGCCATCTATAGATTGGCCACTGTTCTACCTTAACCATCTAGAGCAACTGATATGTGCAGAAAAAGAAATTAAATGGGTTGGTAAGGATTGACTGAAGGTAAGCTAATATTATTCACCTCTTTAACAAGAACTATTCTCAGAAAGATCCACAGAGTCACTCACTTGGGAGTAAAATGCATGACAGACACAGTGAAACAATCTAATATGCCTTATTCTGCCTAACCTTAATTTCCCAAAGCCAGGAATACTTTGCTTTTGAATGGAAAGATCCTGAGAGGGGCCACACAAGACAGCTCACCTGGACCAGGCTGCTCCAGGGCTTCAAGAACTCTCCAACCCAG
This sequence comes from Rattus norvegicus, assembly GCF_021556685.1. Lineage (NCBI taxonomy): Eukaryota > Metazoa > Chordata > Mammalia > Rodentia > Muridae > Rattus > Rattus norvegicus. The sequence continues at coordinate 133,536,340 of NC_141538.1, forward strand.
TTCAATGACACCCTACATTGTGACCTCACCATCTATCATGAGTCTAACCCACAGCTGACCTTCCTGCAATATATACATGACCTTTAAATTGCAGTAGAGACTAAGGAAGACTCCCTAAGGGTCACAGAACTAAGTGAATTGGGTTATCAAGCGTTAGCCAAGAAAGCCCTGTCAATGTCAGGTGAACTACCTGGGGTACCTGTTAAAGGATGGGAGGCAGTGGTTATCAGAGGCCAAGAAAGAAATCATCCTTCATATCCTTGCCACAAAGACCCCCAGCAAGAAAGGCTGGACAGCCTTTTTACTGGGGCAAAGGAGAACAACAGGCATTCGATGCCATTAAGAGGGCTTTTGAGGAAGCACCTGCTTTAGGGCTGCCTGATGTCACCAAGTCCTTTCATTTCTTCGTGGATGAGAACTGAGCCATGGCTAAGGGGGTGCTAACCCAATCATTGGGCCCACAGAAACACCCTATTGCTTACCTGTCAAATAAACTGAACCCAGTAGCAGACAGTTGGCCTGTCTGTCTGAAAATAATTGTGGTGGTGGCAGTCCTGGTCAAGGATGCAGATAAGCTGACTTTGGGACAGGATTTGAATGTGACAGCCACCCATGCCCTTGAGAGTGTGGTGCACCAGCCCCCTTATTGGTGACTCACTAATGCCCTTATGACTCACTACCAGATTTTTTTACAGAACTTGGATCAAGTCACTTTCACACTTCCAGTGAGCCTCAAACTGGCTACTCTATTACCTGACCCTGATCCTGAGGTGCCTGACCACAACTGTTTGCAGGTTCTAGCAGAGGAACAGGGGTGGTAGAAACATCTCTCTGATCAGTCACTGCCTGACGCTGAGGTTACCTGGTTCATTGACAGCAGCAGCTATCTCCTTAATGAGCAGCACAAGGCTGAAGCAGCTATGGTACATGGGCAATGAGTGCTCTGGGCAGAACCATTGCTCCTTGGAATGTCAGCCCAGAAAGCAGAACTAATCATACTCACCAAGGCTGGGAGCTGGGAAGAGGATCAACACCAGTATCAGGTATGCTTTCGCTATAGCTCATATGCATGGGACAATATGCCAGCAGAGGGGTCTCCTGACATCCAATGGCAAGGAAATTATGAAGGCACTCTTGGAGGTTCTCCTGATACCATAAATGGTGAACATCATCCATTGCCCAGGCCACAAAAAAGGAAAAGACTTTCAAAGCTAGGAAAAACAACCTTGCAGATAAAATGGCAAAAGAGGTTGCTACTGAAGACCCAGCCACAGTTATCATCCAACTTATAAGGATAAAGAAAAGGTGAGGGGAGGTAAATGACTGGACTAATGTCTAGCTTCTTCTACAGTATTCACCAGAGGAACCAGTTCAGATCTCTGGCTATCCCACTTTTATCTTAAAGAAGATAGACATTGGAAGGCACAAGAAGGAAAAGTTATTTTGCCTCAGGTCCAAGCAAGAGACCTGTCTCTGTTTGCCCAAATTCACCAATGGACTCATCTGGGTACCAAGAAACTAGTACAAGAAGTCATAGTTCTCAAGTATTTATTATAAATCTTAGAAACCTGGCAGAAGAAATAGTAAAATGATGCCAGGTTTGTCAATAAGTGAATTCCTGACACACCGAGTTAGAGGAAGGAAAAAAGGTCTATGAGAAGAAGGCCAGGAGGTATTGGAAAATAGATTTTACTAAGATCAAGCCTGGGAAATATGCTTACAAATATTTGCTAGTTTTTGTATATCTTTTCAGGATGGGTGGAGTTCTTCCCACTAAAAAAGGAGACCGCCACAGTAGTTGCAAAAAAATTACTAGATGAGATTTCTTTCTCAGATTTGCAGCAGAAAAGGGGCCTGCCTTCATATTTTAGGTAAGTCAGGGACTTGCTAAGGTTTTGGGAACCTAATTAGAAACTTCATTGTGGAGCCTCTGGGTTACCTTGGATAAGGGTACAGCAGCGGCAGGTCCCCTGCGTCTGAGACACCGCAGGAACCTCACGGGACCAACCAGATAAACAGTTCTCTGCACCCAAATCCCGTGGGAGGGAGAGCTAAACCTTCAGAGAGGCAGACAAGCCTGGGAAACCAGAAGAGACTGCACTCTGCCCACATTACGGATTCAAGAGGAAGACACCAAATGCCATCTGGAACCCTGGTGCAGGGAAGCACCCGGAAAGGGCAACGCAGATCTTCCTGGTTGCTGCCCACACGAAGAGCTCATAAGCAACACCCCACGAGCAAACTTGAGCCTCAGGACCACAGGTAAGAAAAACCTTCCTACTCCAAGCGACCTGCCTGGTGAACTCAGGACACAGGCCACAGGAACAGCTGAATACCTGTAGATAGGAAAAACTACATGCCCGAAAGCAGAACACTCTGTTCCCATAACTGGCTGAAAGAAAACAGGAAAACAGGTCTACAGCACCCCTGACACACAGGCTTATAGGACAGTCTAGCCACTGTCAGAAATAGCAAAACAAAGTAACACTAGAGATAATCTGATGGCAAGAGGCAAGCACAGGAACCCAAGCAACAGAAACCAAGACTACACGGCATCATCGGAGCCCAATTCTCTCACCAAAGCAAACACAGAATATCCAAACACACCCGAAAAGCAAAATCTAGTTTCAAAATCATATTTGATCATGATGCTGGAGGACTTCAAGAAAGACATGAAGAACTCCCTTAGAGAAATACAGGAAAACATAAATAAACAAGTAGAAGCCTACAGAGAGGAATCACAAAAATCCCTGAAAGAATTCAGGAAAACACAATTAAACAGTTGAAGGAATTAAAAATGGAAATAGAAGCAATCAAGAAAGAACACATAGAAACAACCCTGGATATAGAAAACCAAAAGAAGAGACAAGGAGCCGTAGATACAAGCTTCACCAACAGAATACAAGGGATAGAAGAGAGAATCTCAGGAGCAGAAGATTCCATAGAAATCATCGACTCAACTGTCAAAATAATGTAAAGCGGAAAAAGCTACTGGTCCAAAACATACAGGAAATCCAGGAGTCAATGAGAAGATCAAAACTAAGGATAATAGGTTTAGAAGAGAGTGAAGAGTCCCAGCTCAAAGGACCAATGAATATCTTCAAAAAAATCTTAGAAGAAACTTCCCTACCTAGAGAAAGAGATACGCATAAGCATACAAGAAGCCTACAGAACTCCAAACAGATTGGACCAGGAAAGGAATTCCTCCTGTCACATAATAGTCAAAACACCAAATGCACAAAATAAAGAAAGAATATTAAAAGCAGTAAGGGAAAAAGGTCAAGTAACATGTAAAGGCAGACCTATGAGAATCACACCAGACTTCTTGCCAGAGATTTTGAAAGCCAGAAGATCCTGGACATATGTCATACAGACCTTAAGAGAACACAAATGCCAGCACAGGTTACTGTATCCTGCAAAACTCTCAATTAACATAGATGGAGAAACCAAGATATTCCATGATAAAACCAAATTTACACAATATCTTCTATAAATCAAGCCCTACAAAGGAAAATAAATGGTAAGCCCAACATAAGGAGGCAAGCTATACCCTAGAAGAAGCAAGAAACTAATAGTCTTGGCAACAAAACAAAGAGAAGAAAAGCACACAAACATAACCTCATATCCAAATATGAATATAACAGGAAGCAATAATCACTATTCCTTAATACCTTTCAACATCAGTGGCCTCAACTCCCCCATAAAAAGACATAGATTAACAAACTGCATACGCAATGAGGACCCTGCATTCTACTGCCTACAGGAAACACAGCTCAGAGACAAAGACAGACACTACCTCAGAGTGAAAGGGTGGAAAAGCACTTTCCAAGCAAATGGTCAGAAGAAGCACGCTGGAGTAGCCATTCTAATATCAAATAAAATCAATTTTCAACTAAAAGTCATCAAAAAAGATAAGGAAGGACACTTCATATTCATCAAAGGAAAAATCCACCAAGATGAACTCTCAATCCTAAATATCTATGCCCCAAATACAAGGGCACCTACATACGTAAAAGAAACCTTAGTAAAGCTCAAAACACACATTGCACCTCACACAATAATAGTAGGAGATTTCAACACCCCACTCTCATCAATGGACAGATCATGGAAACAGAAATTAAACAGAGACATAGACAGACTAAGAGAAGTCATGAACCAAATGGACTTAACAGATATTTATAGAACATTCTATCCTAAAGCAAAAGGATATGCCTTCTTCTCAGCTTTTCATGGTACTTTCTCCAAAATTGACCATATAATTGGTCAAAAAAATGGGCCTCCACAGGTACAGATAGATAGAAATAATCCCATGCGTGCTATCAGACCACCATGGCCTAAAGATGGTCTTCAATAACAATAAGAGAAGAACGACCACATATCCGTGGAAGTTGAACAATACTCTACTCAACTATAACCTGATCAAGGAAGAAATAAAGAAAGAAATTAAAGACTTCTTAGAATTTAATGAATATGAAGGTACAGCATAGCCAAACTTATGGGACACAATGAAAGCTGTGCTAAGAGGAAAACTCATAGTGCTGAGTGACTGCAGAAAGAAACAGGAAAGAGCATATGTCAGCAGCTTGACAGCACACATAAAGCTCTAGAACAAAAAGAAACAAATGCACCCAGGAGGAGTAGAAGGCAGGAAATAATCAAACTCATAGCAGAAATCAACCAAGTACAAACAAAAAGGACCATAAAGAGAATCAACAGAACCAAAAGTTGGTTCTTTGAGAAAATCAACGAGATAGATAAACCCTTAGCCAGACTAACGAGAGGACACAGAGAGTGTGTCCAAATTAACAAAATTAGAAATGAAGAGGGAGACATAACTACAGATTCATAGGAAATTCAAAAAATCATCAGATCTTACTATAAAACCCTATATTCAACAAAACTTGAAAATCTACAGGAAATGGACAATTTCCTAGACAGATACCAGGTACCGAAGTTAAATCAGGAACAGATAAACCAGTTATACAACCCCATAACTCCTAAGGAAATAGAAGCAGTCATTAAAGGTCTCCCAACCAAAAAGAGCCCAGGTCCAGACAGGTTTAGTGCAGAATTCTATCAGACCTTCACAGAAGACCTCATACCAATATTATCCAAACTATTCCACAAAATTGAAACAGATGGAGCACTACTGAATTCCTTCAATGAAGCCACAATTACTCTTATATGTAAACCACAAAAAGACCCAACAAAGAAAGACAACTTCAGACCAATTTCCCTTATGAATATCGACGAAAAATACTCAATAAAATTCTGGCAAACCGAATCCAAGAGCGAATCAAAACAATCATTCATCATGACCAAGTAGCTTCATCCCATGAAGGGATAGTTTAATATATGGAAAACCATCAACGTGATCCATTACATAAACAAACTGAAAGAACAAACCCACATGATCATTTCATTAGATGCTGAGAAAGCATTTGACAAAATTCAACACCCCTTCATGATTAAAGTCCTGGAAAGAATAGGAATTCAAGGCCCATACCTAAACATAGTAAAAGCCATATACAGCAAACCAGTTGCTAACATTAAACTAAATGGAGAGAAACTTGAAGCATTCCCACTAAGATCAGGGACTAGACAAGGCTGCCCACTCTCTCCCTACTTATTCAATATAGTTCTTGAAGTTCTAGACAGAGTAATCAGACAACAAAAGGATATCAAGGGGATACAGATCGGAAAAGAAGAGGTCAAAATATCACTTTTTGCAGATGATATGATTGTATATTTCAGTGATCCCAAAAGTTCCACCAGAGAACTACTAAAGCTGATAAACAACTTCAGCAAAGTGGCTGGGTATAAAATTAACTCAAATAAATCAGTAGCCTTCCTCTACACAAAAGAGAAACAAGCCGAGAAAGAAATTAGGGAAACAACACCCTTCATAATAGACCCAAACAATATAAAGTACCTCGGTGTGACTTTAACCAAGCAAGTAAAAGATCTGTACAATAAGAACTTCAAGAGTCTGAAGAAAGAAATTGAAGAAGACCTCAGAAGATGGAAAGATCTCCCATGCTCATGGATTGGCAGGATTAATATAGTAAAAATGGTCATTTTACCAAAAGCAATCTACAGACTCAATGCAATCCCCATCAAAACACCAATCCAATTCTTCAAAAAGTTAGACAGAACAATTTGTAAATTCATCTGGAATAACAAAAAACCCAGGATAGATAAAACTATCCTCAACAATAAAAAGACTTCAGGGGGAATCACTATCCCTGAACTCAAGCAGTATTACAGAGCAATAGTGCTAAAAACTGCATGGTATTGATACAGAGACAGACAGATAGACCTATGGAACAGAATGAAAGACCCAGAAATGAACCCACACACCTGTGGGCACTTGATTTTTGACAAAGGAGCCAAAACCATCCAATGGAAAGGAGATAGCATTTTCAGCAAATGGTGCTGGTTCAACTGGAGGTCAACATGTGGAAGAATGCAGATCGCTCCATGCTTATCACCATGTACAAAGCTTAAATCCAAGTGGATCAAGGACCTCCACATCAAACCAGATACACTCAAACTTATAGAAGAAAAAGTGGGGAAGAATCTCGAACACATGGGCACTGGAGAAAATTTCCTGAACAAAACACCAATGGCTTATGCTCTAAGATCAAGTATCGACAAATGTGATCTCATAAAACTGCAAAGCTTCTGTAAGGCAAAGGACACTGTGGTTAGGACAAAACGGCAACCAACAGATTGGGAAAAGATCTTTACCAATTCTACAACAGATAAAGGGCTTACATCCAAAATATACAAAGAACTCAAGAAGTTAGACCGCAGGGAGACAAATAACCCCATTAAAAATGGGGTTCAGAGCTAAACAAAGAATTCACAGCTGAGGAATGCCAAATGGCTGAGAAACACCTAAAGAAATGTTCAACATCTTTAGTCATAAGGGAAATGCAAATCAAAACAACCCTAAGATTTCACCTCACACCAGTGAGAATGGCTAAGATCAAATCTCAGGTGACAGCAAATGCTGGCAAGGATGTGGAGAAAGAGGAAGACTCCTCCATTGTTGGTGGGATTGCAGACTGGTACAACCATTCTGGAAATCAGTCTGGAGGTTCCTCAGAAAATTGGACATTGAATTGCCTGAGGATCCAGCTATACCTCTCTTGGGCATATACCCAAAAGATGCCCCAACATAAAAAAAGACACGTGCTCCACTATGTTCATAGCAGCCTTATTTATAATAGCCAGAAGCTGGAAAGAACCCAAATGCCCTTCAACAGAGGAATGGATACAGAAAATGTGGTACATCTACACAATGGAATATTACTCAGCTATCAAAAACAATGACTTTATGAAATTCATAGGCAAATGGAATGAACTAGAAAATAATCATCCTGAGTGAGGTAACCCAGTCACAGAAAAATGCACATGGTATGCACTCATTGGTAAGTGGATGTTAGCCTAAATGCTTGAATTACCCAAGATACACAGACCATATGAAACTCAAGAAGGAAGTCCAAAATGCCAATGCTTCACTCCTTCTTTAAAAGCAGAACAAAAATATCCATAGGAGGAGATAAGGAGACAAAGTTTAGAACAGAGATTGAAGGAATGGCCATTCAGAGCCTGACCATATGTGGATACAGATTATATATATATATATATATATATATATATATATATATATATATATATATCCACCAAAACAAGGTAAGATCGATCCAGACGAATGGATACAAAAAATGTGGTACATCTACACAATGGAATATTACTCAGCTATCAAAAACAATGACTTTATGAAATTCGTAGGCAAATGGATGTGACTGGAAAATATCCTGAGTGAGGTAACCCAATCACAGAAAAACACACATGGTATGCACTCATTGTATAATGCTTGAATTACCCTAGATACCTAGAACACATGAAACTCAAGACGGATGATCAAAATTCGAATGGTTTACTCATTCTTTAAAAGGGGAACAAGAATAGCCTTGGGAGGGAATAGAGAAGCAAAGATTAAAACAGAGACAGAAGGAACACCCATTCAGAGCCTGCCCCACATGTGGCCCATACATATACAGCCACCCAATTAGACAAGATGGACGAAGCAAAGAAGTGCAGGTAGACAGGAGCCAGATGTAGATCTCTCCTGAGAGACACATCCCGAATACAGCAAATACAGAGGCGAATGCCAGCAGCAAAGCACTGAACTGAGAACAGGACCCCCATTGAAGGAATCAGAGAAAGAACTGGAAAGCTTGACGGGGCCCGAGACCCCATATGAACAATAATGCCAAGCAACCAGAGCTTCCAGGGACTAAGCCACTACCTAAAGACTATACATGGACTGACTGTGGACTCTGACCTCATAGGTAACATTGAATATCCTAGTAAGATCACCAGTGTAAGGGGAAGCCCTGGGTCCTGCTAAGACTGAACCCCCAGTGAACGTGATTGTTGGGGGGAGGGCGGCAATGGGGGGAGGATGGGGAGGGGAACACCCATTAAGAAGGGGAGGGGGAGGGGCTAGGGGGATGTTGGCCCATAAACCGGGAAAGGGAATAACACTCCAAATGTAAATAAGAAATACTCAAGCTAATTAAAAAAAAAGAAACTTCATTATGCATATTATCCCCAGAGTTAAGGGCAGGTAAAAAAGACAAATAAAATTCTAAAAGAGACCTTAACTAAATTAGCCTTGATGACTGGTGGGGACTGGATGATACACCTTCCCTTTGACCTATATTAGATGTATATGACATTCTCCCTCCCCCATTGTATCCAGTTTACAGTTGGCAGCTACTACAGATCTGAAAATGATAATTTAATATTTAAGGTAAGAGCTACCCAATAGGCTCATGAATATCTTTGGTCTAAACTATGTGCCTTCTATGAAGCAGGCCTGGTTCCAGAACCACACAAGTGTAAAGAAACTGGGTCTTACCAAGGTGCATCTAACGAAGGTTTTCACATCTGGGTGTACTACAACCACACCAGCCCTGCTTCTTCACTGAAGATTACCTGGCTCTAGCTCTACCAAAATAGAGGGTCCAAAAGGACACCAACCCCCTCAAATTAAAGTTGATTTAGTCTCAGTCCTGAGTCTAGTGTCCCTGATCTCCCCATTATAAGAAAATACAGTTCAGTTAATGATCTTATGACAACACTGTATTCAGCTGGGAGCATGGAAGCAAGAGTATGAGCTAGAGGAATATAAGCTTCAGGATGGAAGCTATGCTAAAAGAAAAAGGGGGGAATGAAATTGCCAGAGTTGGGGCCTATCTAGGGTCAATGGGAGAATTCCCACCACAAACATCTGAGTACAAAAGCCCCTCCCTTCCAGGAAGAAAAAAGCTGGTTTAGTTCCCAGAATAGCTACAACCCAAACTGTCACACAAAGCTACCTGTGGCTTCCAACCGACTGCAAGCCCCACCTTTAGGGTTTCTTGAATGGTACACTAAGTCCAATCTGAAAGATGTTTTGCTCCACCAAATATGCATAGTACCCTGCCTAGTTACCATTGTAAAAATTCTGGCCAATTGTTTGCAAGATATATCATTCCCTGTCAGAGTCTGCTCTGGGTCATCTCCCCTTGAAGTGGGAGGACTCCAACATGTTGAAATTAAACTCCTCTTGCTTTTACATTGATCACTACCTTCCTGAATCTCATTGTAAAGTTCCTTGAAGAGGATCAACTCAGATCTCACATAACCAACACAGTTAAGATGATGAGTACTTTAAAATTCTCCTCAGAAGTATTGAAAGAGTTGAAGCAGCTTGCAACCCCATAAAAGCAACAATGAGAACCAACCAGAGCTTCCAGGGACTAAACCACTACGGAAAGACTATACGTGGACTGACCCAGGGCTCCACCTGAATATGTAACAGAGAATAGCCATGTTGGGCACCAGGGGAAGGGGAAGCCCTTGGACCCGAAGTGCAGGGGAATGTGGGGGAGGGGTAATATGGATGGATGGGGGGAATACCCATATGGTGGAGGGGGAGGGGATGCAGGCTTATGGGCAGGAAACTGGGAAAGGGAATAATTTTTGAAATGTAAGTAAAGAAATATATCTAATAAAAAATAAAATAAAAAAGAAATAAATACTTGGAGATCATATTGTAGGAAGCAGAATTGATCTTCAAAATATCCATACATACTACCTGAAGATTGGTAACATGTTCTGTGAAAAAAGGAGGATTCTGATATCATTGAAGCTATAAGTTTTAAAATAACAAGACAATTTGGGATTATTTATGTGGAGTAAATCTAATAAAAAGAACCTTTAAAAACAGAGCTTTTTACTTTATGACATCAGAATGAAGAGGACTGAAAGACACATGACTCATTATTGTTGGCCAAGTCTCCTGGGATGCAAATAATTCAAATAAGTCTTTATATGACAGTTCTCAAGAAAACAGGCCTGCATAGCTACAATTACATGGAAATAAAGTAGTCCAATATTATAAACAAATGTGAGGTGGGGTTCTTACTTTCCTCTTTCCCCTTCTTGCTCTTTGTTCTTCTCCATTCTTGCCCCTACCCCCTAACCCACCCCGACCCCTGTCCATGTCCCCATAGCCAGCTACCTTTCCTCTATTCTTCTATTCTTGTCTCATTAAACCTCTCCATGTGGAAAAAAACGAACTTGGGAATGCACAAATGAAACTCTGATAAGCACTATAATTGTACACTCTATGCAATTAGAAGCTATACAAGGGAAGAGTATTGGTACTCCCTAGACCTTTTGGGAAACCCTGTGTTTAGTTCACTGAAAACCATTTCAGTCTTTTGACTCCCAGAGCTATAAGAAAAAAATATGTTTTAATTTGAGTCACTAAATTTAAGGTAATTTGTTGTGCTTACCAAAAAGGATATACCATTGAAAGGACACAATGAATTCTATAGTAATACATCACAAAGGAACAATCCCATGTATGAATTGCCTAACAACTGTTACTCATTTATTTTTTTAGATGGCTCAGAGAAATACAAAAGAACACTGATAACTTGGGAAATGGCCAATAATAAAGAGATACACAATCCACAGTTTTATTCTTTAGGTCAGATTTAAATCATCAGAGTCTAGGATTCTACAAACAAAAGTGAAATCAGCATGAGAAAGAAATCACTTGTCCTAGTTGTCTTGTGAATAAAGAAATAAAATGTTCTAGATTTCTTTTGTAAATGTGTCTATGATTCTTTTTGCCAGCCTACAACTGGAGATTTTCTCTCTTTAACAGGGTCTATTGCAAAGAAGAATTGCATTATTTTTTATTATAGTAAAATTTACCTGATATTAAATTTACCAAATTAGTTATTTTCTACTTTATGGTTTGTGACATTAAATACATTCATTTGGTACAATTCTTATTGTCATTCATCTCTGTAAATGTTTTTATCCTCATGAGTTAAATTCTTTATTTATCAAACAGTAATTCCATCTCTTTTCCTACCTTAATCTCCTGTAAATCTCTACTCTATTTTCTCTATAGAAGATCCGGACTACTTTAAGGGGCCTATACATGTGGAATTATACAGTATCTTTTTTATTCAAATAACATATTGCCAAATTTTCAATTTACCCTTCTTTCTCTTAAGGCTGTTGGTATGTTCATTTCATAGGAAAGAATGAATGAAAAACTCCTCTGTATTTATTCAATCCAGTCTTGTGATTGTGTGGTATAATTGGGCTATAGCCCTGGCTAGTTATAATACTGCAGTTGAGATCCTCTTTTGTGTAACAAGCATTAGAAAATGCATATATCTACTGGTCTTAGGAACCTCTAACTATGATTTTACTTTTGTTTCTACTTCATAACTTTAATTTTGCCACAGGTAGTATTTCAGTTCTTAAGACCATTGGAAATTTGTGTTTTCTAATGATTCAAACCCACAGGTAGGGAACCACTGCAGTATAATGTATCATTTTATCTCATTGCTCTGTGTCTTGCTTATATAATTTTCATAAGGCCTTTAAAAATAAAGACATTTTCAAATATGTTTCATCCTTGTTTTTAAATTTACAATTGATTTCACCATCAATGATAAAATGAAAGAATAGCTTCAGCTGTGTATTACCAGTGTTAAAATTAAACAGAATTTTTAGTCAGGTAGGAAATTATGAGAAGGGTGTCTTTATTTGCATCAACCTCTAAAAGAAATATTTTAATTTAAAATTAATTTTTCACAATGGCTATGTGTTTTTAAATTTATATTATCAAATTTTTGTCTAATACTAGCATTTTACATTGAAAATTATTATTAGAACAAATTTTTCTTTTGTGAATGTTTGTTTTATTTTGTATTTATTCTTTGAAAAGTTATTTTTTTAATTTAATGTTTTATTTTTAAACCATTCTGATTACTATTTCTCCTACCCTTACTCTTCTCAGTCCCTTCTTGCCTCCATAACTCCCCAAATTCAAACTAAGTTTATTATCTGAAAATGCAAATTTTTATATTTAATACAATGTCTCTTGACCACTGTCCATCCTTCCCCAATCCCACTGCAACATCCTCTGAGATAGCAAATAGTGTCCCCTCTCAATTTCATATCCTTTATTTAGGTTTTGTTTTCCAATGAGTTTAATGGGTATTCCATATTTGTTGGGTGTGGTTTCATACACTGAGACATAGACAACCTACCAATGGGCACACGTCCAAAGAAAACTGTTTATTCCCCCTGTGTATAGTAACCGCTAAAATTTTCTCAATTAGGGTTGAAGCCTTGGAAGCTCAGGCTTTTACTCTTGGAATTTTAACAGATTTTAACTGGGCTATAAAACTTTAAGATACTGGAGCTAGTGAGACAATACAGCTGTTAAGAACACTTCTTGCACATGAAGAACTCCCTTAGAGGAACACAGGAAAATATTAATAAACAAGTAAAAGACTATAGAGAGGAATCACAAAAATCCCTGAAAGAATGCCAGAAAAACATAATCAAACAGGTGAAGGAGTTAAAAATGGAAATAGAAGCAATAAAGAAAGGACACAGGGAAACAACCCTGGATATAGAAAACCAAAGGAAGAGACAAGGAGCTGCAGATACAAGCATCACAAACAGAGTACAAGAGATAGAAGAGAGAATCTCAGGAGCAGAAGATTCCATAGAAATCATCAACACAACTGTCAAAGATAATGTAAGCAGAAAAAGGTACTGGTCCAAAACATATAGGAAATCCAGGACTCAATGAGAAGATCAAACCTAAGGATAATAGGTATAGAAGAGAGTGAAGACTCCCAGCTCAAAGGACCAATAAATATCTTCAACAAAATCATAGAAGAAAATTTCAGTAACATAAAGAAAGAGATGCCCATAATTATACAAGAAGCCTGCAAAACTCCAAATAGATTGGACCAGACAAAAAGTCCTCCTGTCAAAAATACTCAAAACACCAATGCACAAAACAGAAAAAAATATTAAAAGCAGTAAGGGAAAAGAACAAGTAACATATAAAGACAGACCTATCAGAATTATACCAGACATCTCACCAGAGACTATGAAAGCCAGAAGATCCTGGACAGATATCATATGGACACTAAGAAAACACAAATGCCAGCCCAGGTTACAGTATCCAGCAAAACTCACAAATAACATGGAGAAACGAAGATATTCCATGACAAAATCAAATTTGCACAATATCTTTCTACAAATCCAGCCCTACAAAGGATAATAAATGGTAAAGCCCAACACAAGGAGGCAAGCTACACCCTAGAAAAAGCAAGAAACTAATTGTTTTGAAGCAAAACAAAGAGAAGACAAGCACACAAACATAATCTCACATCCAAACACGAATATAACAGGAAGCAACACTCACTATTCCTTAATATCTCTCAACATCAATGGATTCAATTACCTAATAAAAAGCCACAGATTAACAAACTGGATACTCAATGAAGAGCGAGCATTGTGCTGCCTACAAGAAACACACCTCAGAGAAAGACAGACACTACCTCAGAGGAAAAGACTAGAAAACAACTTTGCAAGCAAAAGGTTTGAAGATGCAAGATGGAGTAGCCAATCTAATATCAGATAAAATCGATTTTCTACCGAAAGTTATCAAAAAAGATAAGGAAGGACACGTCATATTCATCAAAGGAAAAAATCTACCAAGATGAACTCACAATTCTAAATATCTATGCTCCAAATACAGGGGCACCTACATACATAAAATAAACCTTACTAAAGCTCAAAGCACGTATTGCACCTCACACAATAATAGTAGGAGATTTTAACACCCCACTAATCAATGGATAGATCATGGAACAGAAATTAAACAGAGACATAGACAGACTAACAAAAGTCATGAACCAAATGGACAACATATATTTACAGAACATTATATCATAAAACAAAATGTTATACCTTCTTCACACCACCTCATGGTACTTTCTCCAAAATTGACCATATAATCAGTCACGAAGCAGGCCTCAACAGATACAGAAAGATAGAAGTAATCCCATGTATCCGATCAGACCACCAAGGGCTAAAGCTGGTCTTCAGTAACAATAAGGAAAGAATGACCACATTACCATGGAAGTTGAACAATGCTCTACTCAATGATACCCTGGTTAAGGAAGAAATAAAGAAAGAATTTAAAGACTCCTTAGAATTTAATGAAAATGAAGGTACAACATACCAAAACTTATGGGACACAATGAAAGCTGTGCTAAGAGGAAAACCCATAGCTCTGAGGGCCTGCAGAAAGAAACGGGACAGCATGTATCAGCAGCTTGACAGCACACCTAAAAGCTCTAGAACAAAAAGAAGCAAACACACCCAGGAGGAGTAGAAGGCAGGAAATAATCAAACTCAGACCTGAGATCAACCAAGTAGAAACAAAAAGGACCATACAAATAATCAACAGAAACAAAAGCTGATTCTTTGACAAAATCAACAAGATAGATAAACCCTTAGCCAGACTAACGAGAGGACAGAGAGCATGTATCCAAATTCACAAAAAAAGAAATGAAAAGAGAGACATAGCAACAGATTCAGAGGAAATTCAAAAAATCATCAGATCATACTACAAAAGCCTATATTCAACAAAACTTCAAAATCTGGAGGAAATGGACAATTTCCTAGACAGATACCAGGTACCAAAGTTAAATCAGGATCAGATAAACCATTTAAACAATCCCAAAACTCCTAGAAAATAGAAGCAGTCATTAAAATTCTCCCAATCAAAAGAGCCCAGGTTCAGATGGGGTCAGTGAAGGATTCTATCAGACCTTCATAGAAGAACTCATATCAATACTATCCAAACTATTCCACAAAATTGAAACAGATGGAGTGCTACCAAATTCCTTCTATGAAGCCACAATTACTCTTATACCTAAACCACACAAAGACCCAACATAGAAAGAGAACTTCAGACCAATTTCCCTTATGAATATCGATGCAAAAATACTCAATAAAAATCTTGCAAACCGAATCCAAGAGCATATCAAAACAATCCTCTATCATGATCAAGTAGGCTTCATCCCAGGTATGCAGGGATGGTTAAATATATGGAAAACCATCAACGTGAACCCTATATAAACAAACTGAAAGATAAAACCCACATGATCATTTCATTAGATGCTGAGAAAGCATTTGAAAAACTTTAACACCCATTCATGATAAAAGTCCTGGAAATAACAGGAATTCAATGCCCATACCTAAACATAGTAAAAGCCATATACAGCAAATGAGTAGCCAATATTAAACTAAATGGAGAGAAACTTAAAACATTCCCACTAAAATCAGGGACTGGACAAGGCTGCCCACTCTCTCCCTACTTATTCAATAGTTCTCGAAGTACTAATCAGAGCTAACAGAAAACAATAAGAAATCAAAGGCATACAGAGTGGAAAGGAAGAAGTCAAAATATCACTATTTGCAGATGATATAAGAGTGTATTTAAGTGATCCCATATATTCCATCAGAGAACTACTAAACCCGATAAAACACCTTCAGGAAAGTGGCTGGGTATAAAATTAACTCAAATAAATCAGTAGCCTTCCTCTATACAAAAGAGAAACAAGCTGAGGAAGTAATTAGGGGAACGAATCCCTTCATAATAGTCCCAAATAATATAAAATACATCGGTGTGAATTTAACCAAGCAAGTAAAAGACCTCTGTGATAAGAACTTCAAGCCTCTGAAGAAAGAAATTGAAGATCTCAGAAAATGGAAAGATCTCTCATGCTCATGGATTGGCAGGATTAATATAAGAAAAATGGCCATTTTACCAATGCGATCTACAGATTAAATGCAATCCCAATAAAAATTCCAATCCAATTCTTCATAGACTGATACAGAAAAAATTGCAAATTCATCTGAAATAACAAAAAATCCAGGATAGCTAAAACTATCATCAACAATAAAAAGACTTCCAGGAGAATCACTATCCCAGAATTCAAGCAGAATTACAGAGCAACAGTGATAAAACTGCATGGTATTGGTACAGAGACAGATAGATAAACCAATGGAACAGAATTGAAGACCCAGAAATGAATCCACACATTTTATTTTTGACAAAGGAGACAAAACCATCCAATGGAAAAAAGATGGCATTTTCAGCAAATGGTGCTGGTTCAACTGGAGGTCAGCATGTAGAATAATGAAGATTGATCCATTCTTATCACCCTGTATAAAGATTAAGCCCAAGTGGATCAAGGACCTCCACATCAAACCAGATACACTCAAACTTATAGAAGAAAAAGTGGGGAAGAATCTCGAACACATGGGCACTGGAGAAAATTTCCTGAACAAAACACCAATGGCTTATGCTCTAAGATCAAGAATCGACAAATGGGATCTCATAAAATTGCAAAGCTTCTGTAAGGCAAAGGAAACTGTTGTTAGGACAAATCGGCAACCAACAGATTGGGAAAAGATCTTTACCAATTCTACAACTGATAGAAGGCTTATTTCCAAAATATACAAAGAACTCATGAAGTTAGGTTGCAGGGAGACAAATATCCATATTAAAAATGTGGTTCAGAGCCAAACAAACAATTCACAGCTGAGGAATGATGTATGTCTGAGAAGCACCTAAAGAAATGTTCAACATCTTTAATCATGAGGGAACTGCAAATCAAAACAACCCTGAGATTTCACCTCATACCAGTCAGAATGGCTAAGGTCAAAAACTCCAGCGACAGCAAATGCTGGCGAGGATGTGGAGAAAGCAGAACACTCCTCCATTTTTGGTGGGATTGCAGACTGGTACAAACATTCTGGAAATCAGTCTGGAGGTTACTCAGAAAATTGGACTGAGGACTCAGCTATATACAGTATATACTCCTGGGCATATACCCAAAAGATGTTCCAACATACAACAAAGATACATGCTCCACTATGTTCATAGCAATTTTATTTATAATATCCAGAAACGGGAAAGAACCCAGATGTCCTTCAACAGAGGAATGGATACAGAAAATGTGGTACATCTGCACAATGGAATACTACTCAGCTATCAAAAACAATGACTTTATGAAATTCATAGGCAAATGGATGGAACTAGAAAATATCATCCTGAGTGAGATAGCCTAATCAGAGAAAAACACACATGGTATGCACTCGTTGATAAGTGGATATTAGCCCAAATGCTCGATTTACCCTAGATGCACAGAACACATGAAACTCAAGACGGATGATCAAAATGCGAATGCTTCACTCCTTCTTTAAAAGGGGAACAAGAATACCCTTGGGAGGGAATAGCGAGGCAAAATTGAGAACAGAGGCTGAAGGAATGCTCATTCAGAGCCTGCCCCACCTGTGGCCCATACATATACAGCCACCAAACTAGATAAGATGGATGAAGCAAATAAGTGCAGGCTGACAGGAACTGGATGTAGATCTCTCCTGAGAGACACAGCCAGAATATGGCAAATACATAGGTGAATGCCACCAGCAAACCACTGAACTGAGAATGGGACCCCCATTGAAGGAATCAGAGATAGGACTGAAAGAGCTTGAAGGGACTTGAGAGCCCATATGAACAACAATGCCAACCAACCAGAGCTTCCAGGGACTAAGCGACTACCCAAAGACTGTACATGGACTGACCCAGGGCTCCAATTGCATATATGCAGAGAATAGCCTATTAAGGGCACCAGTGGAAGGGGAAGCCCTTCCTGCAAAGACTGAACCCCCAGTGAACAGGATTGTTGGGGGGATGCTGGTAATGGCGGGAGGATGGGGAGGGGAACACCCATATAGAAGGGGAGGGCTAGGGGTTAGGGGGATGTTTGCCTGGAAACTGGGAAACGTAATAACAATTGAAATGTAAATAAGAAATACCCAATTTAATAGAGATGGAGAAAAAATGGAAAAAAAAGAAATACAATTCAGCTACAAAAATAAACCATCATGAATTTTGTAGGCAAATGGATGAATCTTGACCATACCATTCTGAGTGAGGTGAAACACCGCAGAATTACATGCCTGGTATGTATTCACTTATAAAAGGGTATCAGTCATAAAACTCAGGATACCCATGCTACACCTCACGAACCCAAGGAGACTTGATAGGAAGTAGGGCACAAGCAAGTGTGCTTAAGTCTCAACTTTAAGGCAGAATGGAATGGTTGTTGAAGTGTGTAGGCTGTTGACTATGGGGGAAAGCCTGGTAAAGTTGAATAAAAGCTTGAAGTCCTGGAGACCCTGAAGGGAGAGGAGGAGCTTCATCTGATTCCAGCACAAGAACCCTGTCGTATACCCACAGGGTCCCACCCATATATGTTCAAATCAGAGTTCTCCATGCTATTGAGTTATCTAGAGGTCCCGAGGGAGTTCCAATAAGTCCCTTGCCAGATATTCCTCACTGCAAAAGGTATTTAATTTCAGGTCCAACCTCAGAATTGGGGTATGATTTTACACATCCAATTTCCACTATGACAATAAACTGTTTAGAACTAGGCACTGCCTCTTTTCTTTTTTATTCATTGCATATCTTTTACTTACATTTTAAATGTTATCCCCTTTCCTGGATTCCCATCCAGAAACCTACTATCTCTCACTGCTTCTATGAGGGTGCTCGCCTACCCACTCACCCACTCCCTCCCACCTCCCTGTCCTGAAATTCCCCTACACTGGGGCATCAAACCTTGACTGGACAAAGGCCTTTCCTCCAAACGATGCTCAAGAAGGCATCCTCTTGTACTTATGTGGCTGGAGCCATGAGTCAATCCCTGTGTACTCTTGAGATGGTGGTTTAGTCCCTGGGAGCTCTGGGGAGTAGGGTTGATAGTTCTTATGGGTTGCAAACCCCTTCATTCCTTTCTCTAACTCCTCCCGTTGGGACTCCATTCTCAGTTCAATGATTGGCTACAATCCTGTATTCATGAGGCTCTAGCAGAGCCTCTCAGGATACAGCTATATCAGGCTCCGGTCAGCATGTACTTCTTAGCATCCACGATATTGTCTAGGTTTGGTATCTGTATATGAGACAGATTCCCAGGTAGGGAACTGTCTGGATGGCCTTTCCTTTATTTCATACTTTGTCCCCATATTTTCTCCTGAGTGTTTTTGTTCCCCTTTCTTTTTCAAGCTTTCCTGTCCATCAGCCCCCTAACTGCTCCCCCTCACCTTCTATATGGGTGATCTGCTGCCCATCTACCCCCAATTACCACCCCCCAACAATCCCTTACACTTGGGGTCCACCTTTGGTAAGACCATGGACTTCACCTTGCACTGGTGCCCCAACAAGCCTATTTACTGCAACCTATGCAGTTGGAGCCCAGGTTCAGTCCGTGAAGTCTTCAGGTAGTGGTTTAGTCCCTGGGAGCTCTGGTTGGTAGTCATCGTTGTTCATATGGGGTCACAAGCCATTTGGGCTCTTTCAGTCCTTTCTTTAATTCCTCCAACAGGGTTTCCGTTGTTCTCAGTTCAGTGGCATTTGCCTCTGTACTCAGCATGTTCTGGCTGTGTCTCTCAGGACAGATATATTTCTGATTCCTGTCTACATGCACTTCTTTTTTTTTTTTTAATTAACTTGAGTATTTCTTATTTACATTTCGAGTGTTATTCCCTTTCCTGGTTTACGGGCCAACATCCCCCAACCCATCCCCCTCCCCTTCTTTATAGGTGTTCCCCTCCCCATCCTCACCCATTGCCGCCCTCCCCCCAACAATCACGTTCGCTAGGGGTTCAGTCTTAGCAGGACCAAGGGCTTCCCCTTACACTGGTGATCTTACTAGGATATTCAATGCTACCTATGAGGTCAGAGTCCACGGTCAGTCCATGTATATAGTCTTTAGGTAGTGGTTTAGTCCCTGGAAGCTCTGGTTGCTTGGCATTGTTGTTCATATGGGGTCACGGGCCCCGTCAAGCTTTACAGTTCTTTCTCTGATTCCTTCAATGGGGGTCCTGTTCTCAGTTCAGTGCTTTGCTGCTGGCATTCGCCTCTGTATTTGCTGTATGCTGGCTGTGTCTCTCAGGAGAGATCTACATCCGGCTCCTGTCTGCCTGCACTTCTTTGCTTCATCCATCTTGTCTAATTGGGTGGCTGTATATGTATGGGCCACATGTGGGGCAGGCTCTGAATGGGTGTTCCTTCTGCATCTATTTTAAACTTTGCCTCCCTATTCCCTCCCAAGGCTATTCTTGTTCCCCTTTTAAAGAATGAGTAAACCATTCGAATTTTGATCATCCGTCTTGAGTTTCATGTGTTCTAGGCATCTAGGGTAATTCAAGCATTTGGGCTAATAGCCACTTATCAATGAGTGCATACCATGTGTGTTTTTCTGTGTTTGGGTTACCTCACTCAGGATGATATTTTCCAGTTCCAACCACTTGCCGATGAATTTCATAAAGGCACTGTTTATTATAGCTGAGTAATATTCCATTGTGTAGATGTACCACATTTTCTGTATCCATTCCTCTGTTGAAGGACATCTGGGTTCTTTCCAGCTTCTGGCTATTATAAATAAGGCTGCTATGAACATAGTGGAGCACGTGTCATTTTTTAATATATTGGGGCATCTTTTGGGTATATGCCCAAGAGAGGTATAACTGGATCCTCAGGCAGTTAAATGTCCAATTTTCTGAGGAACCTCCAGACTGATTTCCAGAATGGTTGTACCAGTCTGCAATCCCACCAACAATGGAGGAGTGTTCCTCTTTCTCCACATCCTTGCCAGCATTTGCTGTCACTTGAGTTTTTTGATCTTAGCCATTCTCACTGGTGTGAGGTGAAATCTAAGGGTTGTTTTGATTTGCATTTCCCTTATGACTAAAGATGTAGAACATTTCCTTAGGTGTTTCTCAGCATTCGGCATTCCTCAGCTGTGAATTCTTTGTTTAGCTCTGATCCCCATTTTGTAACAGGGTTATTTGTCTCCCTGCGGTCTAACTTCTTGAGTTCTTTGTATATTTTGGATATATGGCCTCTATCTGTTGTAGGATTGGTAAAGATCTTTTGCCAATTTGTTGGTTGCCATTTTGTCCTAACAACAGTGTCCTTTGTCTTACAGAAGCTTTGCAGTTTTATGAGATCCCATTTGTTGATTCTTGATCTTAGAGCATAAGCCATTGGTGTTTTGTTCAGGAAATTTTCTCCAGTGCCCATGTATTCGAGATGCCTCCCCAATTTTACTTCTATTAGTTTGAGTGTATCTGGTTTTATGTGGAGGTTCTTGATCCACTTGGACTTAAGCTTTGTACAGGGTGATAAGCATGGATCGATCTGCATTCTTCTACTTGTTGACTTCCAGTTGAACCAGCACCATTTGCTGAAAATGCTATCTTTTTTCCATTGGATGGTTTTGGTTCCTTTGGCAAAAATCAAGTGCCCATAGGTGTGTGGGTTCATTTCTGGGTCTTCAACTCTGTTCCATTGGTCGATCTGTCTGTCTCTGTATCAATACCATGCAGTTTTTAGCACTACTGCTCTGTAATACCGCTTGAGTTCAGGGATAGTGATTCTGCCGGAAGTCCTTTTATTGTTGAGGATAGTTTTATCTGTCCTGGGTTTTTTGTTATTCCAGATGAATTTGCAAATTGTTCTAACTCTTTGAAGAAATGGATTGGTATTTTGATGGGGATTGCATTTAATCTGCAGATCACTTTTGGTAAAATAACCATTTTTACTATATTAATCCTGCCAATCCATGAGCATGGGAGATCTTTCCATCTTCTGAGGTCTTCTTCAATTTCTTTCTTCAGACTCTTGAAGTACTTATTGTACAGATCTTTTACTTGCTTGGTTAAAGTCATACCAAGGTACTTTATATTATTTGGGTCTATCATGAAGGGTGTCGTTTCCCTAATTTCTTTCTTGGCTTGTTTCTCTTTTGTGTAGAGGAAGGCTACAGATTTATTTGAGATAATTTTATACCCAGCCACTTTGCTGAAGTTGTTTATCAGCTTTAGTAGTTCTCTGGTGGAACTTTTGGGATCACTTAAATATATTATCATATCATCTGCAAATAGTGATATTTCGACTTCTTTTCCGATCTATATCCCCGTGATATACTTTTGTTGTCTGATTACTCTAGATAGAACTTCAAGAACTATATTGAATAAGTAGGGAGAGAGTGGGCAGCCTTGGCTAGTCCCTGATTTTAGTGGGATTGCTTCAAGTTTCTCTCCATTTAGTTTAATGTTAGCAACTGGTTTGCTGTATGTAGCTTTTACTATGTTTAGGTATGGGCCTTGAATTCCTATTCTTTCCAGGACTTTAATCATGAAGGGGTGTTGAATTTTGTGAAATGCTTTCTCAGCATCTAATGATATGATCATGTGGTTTTGTTCTTTCAGTTTGTTTTTATGTAATGGATCACGTTGATGTTTTTCTTTATATTAAACCATCCCTGCATGCCTGGGATGAAGCCTACTTGATCATGATGGATGATTGTTTTGATGTGCTCTTAGATTCGGTTTGCCAGAATTTTATTGAGTATTTTTGCGTCGCTATTCATAAGGGAAATTGGTCTGAAGTTCTCTTTCTTTGTTGTGTCTTTGTGTGGTTTAGGTATAAGAGTAATTGTGGCTTCATAGAAGGAATTCGGTAGTGCTCCATCTGTTTCAATTTTGTGGAATAGTTTGCATAGTATTGGTATGAGGCCTTCAATGAAGGTCTGATAGAATTCTGCACTAAACCCGTCTGGGCCTGGGCTCTTTTTGTTTGGGAGATCTTTAATGACTGCTTCTATTTCCTTAGGAGTTATGGGGTTGTTTAACTGGATTATCTGTTCCTGATTTAACCTCCGTACATGGTATCTGTCTAGGAAATTGTCCATTTCCTGCAGATTTTCAAGTTTTGTTGAATATAGGCTTTTATAGTAAGAGCTGATGATTTTTTTGAATTTCCTCTGAATCTGTAGTTATGTCTCCCTTTTCATTTCTGATTTTGTTAATTTGGACACACTCTCTGTGTCCTCTCATTAGTTTGGCTAAGGGTTTGTCTATCTTGTTGATTTTCTCAAAGGATCAAATTTTGGTTCTGTTGATTCTTTCTATGGTCCTTTTTGTTTCTACTTGGTTGATTTTGGCTCTGAGTTTCATTATTTCCTGCCTTCTACTCCTCCTGCGTGTATTTGCTTCTTTTTGTTCTAGAGCTTTTAGGTGTGCTGTCAAACTGGTGACATATGCTTTCTCCTGTTTCTTTCAGCAGGCATTCACAGCTATGAGTTTTCCTCTTAGCACAGCTTTCATTATGTCCCATAAGTTTGGGTATGTTGCACCTTCATTTTCATTAAATTCTAAGAAGTCTTTAATATCCTTCTTTATTTCTTCCTTGACCAGGTTATCATTGAGTAGAGCATTGTTCAACTTCCACGTATATGTGGGCGTTCTTCCCTCATTGTTATTGAAGACCATCTTTAGGCCGTGGTGGTCTGATAGCACACATGGGATTATTTCTATCTTTCTGTACCTGTTGAGGCCCGTTCTTTGACCTATTATATGGTCTATTTTGGAGAAAGTACCATGAGGAGCTGAGAAGAAGGTATATCCTTTTTCTTTAGGATAGAATGTTCTATAAATATCTCTTAAGTCCATTTGGTTCATGACTTCTCTTAGTCTGTCTACGTCTCTTTTTAATTTCTGTTTCCATGATCTGTCCACTGTTGACAGTGGGGTGTTGAAATCTCCTACTATTATTGTGTGAGGTGCAATGTGTGTTTTGAGCTTTACTAAGGTTTCTTTTACGTATGTAGGTGCCCTTTAATTTGGGGCATAGATATTTAGGATTGAGAGTTCATCTTGGTGGATTTTTCCTTTGATGAATATGAAGTGTCCTTCCTTATCTTTTTTGATGACTTTTAGTTGAAAATTGATTTTATTTGATATTAGAATGGCTACTCCAGAGGGCTTTTTCCGATCATTTGCTTGGAAAGTGGTTTTCCAGCCTTTCACTCTGAGGTAGTGTCTGTCTTTTTCTCTGAGGTATGTTTCCTGTAGGCAGCAGAATTCAGGGTCCTCGTTGTGTATCCAGTTTGTTGGGGAGTTGAGGCCATTGATGTTGAGAGATATTAAGGAATAGTGATTATTGCTTCCTGTTATATTCATATTTGGACATGAGGTTATGTTTGTGTGCTTTTCTACTCTTTGTTTTGTTGCCAAGACTGTTAGTTTCTTGCTTCTTCTAGGGTATAGCTTGCCTCCTTATGTTTGCTTTACCATTTATTTTCTTTTGTAGTGCTGGATTTGTAGAAAGATATTGTGTAAATTTGGTTTTGTCATGGAGTATCTTGGTTTCTCCATCTATGTTAATTGAGAGTTTTGCAGGATACAGTAACCTGGGCTGGCATTTGTGTTCTCTTAGGGTCTGTATGACATCTGTCCAGGACCTTCTGGCTTTCATAGTCTCTGGTGAGAAGTCTGGTGTGATTCTCATAGGTCTGCCTTTATATGTTACTTGACTTTTTCCCTTACTGCTTTTAATATTCTTTCTTTATTTTGTGCTTTTGGTGTTTTGACTATTATGTGACGGGAGGAATTTCTTTTCTGGCCGAATATATTTGGAGTCCTGTACGCTTCTTGTATGCTTATGCATATCTCTTTCTTTAGGTTAGGGAAGTTTTCTTCTATGATTTTGATCAAGATATTTACTGGTCCTTTGAGCTGAGAGTCTTCACTCTCTTCTATACCTATTATCCTTAGGTTTGATCTTCTCATTGAGTCCTGGATTTCCTGTATGTTTTTGGACCAGTAGCTTTTTCCGCTTTACATTATTTTGACAGTTGAGTCGATGATTTCTATGGAATCTTCGGCTCCTGAGATTCTCTCTTCTATCCCTTGTATTCTGTTGGTGAAGCTTGTATCTACGGCTCCTTGTCTCTTCTTTTGGTTTTCTATATCCAGGGTTGTTTCTATGTGTTCTTTCTTGATTGCTTCTATTTCCATTTTTAATTCCTTCAACTGTTTGATTGTGTTTTCCTGAATTCTTTCAGGGATTTTTGTGATTCCTCTCTGTAGGCTTCTACTTGTTTATTTATGTTTTCCTGTGTTTCTCTAAGGGAGTTCTTCATGTCTTTCTTGAAGTCCTCCAGCAACATGATCAAATATGATTTTGAAACTAGATCTTGCTTTTCTGGTGTGTTTGGATATTCCGTGTTTGCTTTGGTGAGAGAATTGGGCTCTGATGATGCCATGTAGTCTTGGTTTCTGTTCCTTGGGTTCCTGCGCTTGCCTCTCGCCATCAGATTATCTCTAGTGTTACTTTGTTCTTCTATTTCTGACAGAGGCTAGACTGTCCTATAAGCCTGTGTGTCAGGAGTGATGTAGACCTGTTTTCCTGTTTTCTTTCAGCCAGTTATGGGAACAGAGAGTTCTTCTTTCGGGCATGTAGTTTTTCCTATCTACATATCTTTAGCTGTTCCTGTGGGCCTGTGTCTTGAGTTTACCAGGCAGGTCGCTTGGAGCAGGAAGGTTTATCTTACCTGTGGTCCTGCGGCTCAAGTTTGCTCGTGGTGTTGCTTATGAGCTCTCCTCCGGGGCAGCAACCAGGGAGATCTGCGCTGCCCTTTCCGGGAGCTTCCCTGTACCCACATGCACTTCTTTTTTTTTTTTTTAACTTGAGTATTTCTTATTTACATTTCAAGTGTTATTCCCTTTCCCGGTTTACGGGCCAAAATCCCCCTAACCCCCTCCCCTTCTTTATAGGTGTTCCCCTCCCCATCCTCACCCATTGCCGCCCTCCCCCCAACAATCACGTTCACTGGGGGTTCAGTCTTAGCAGGACCCAGGGCTTCCCCTTACACTGGTGATATTACTAGGATATTCAATGTTACCTATGAGGTCAGAGTCCACGGTCAGTCCATGTATAGTCTTTAGGTAGTGGCTTAGTCCCTGGAAGTTCTAGTTGCTTGGCATTGTTGTTCATATGGGGTCTCGGGCCCCCTCAAGCTTTCCAGTTCCTTCTCTGATTCCTTCAATGGAGGTCCTGTTCTCAGTTCAGTGCTTTGCTGCTGGTATTGGCCTCTGTATTTGCTGTATTCTGGCTGTGTCTCTCAGGAGAGATCTACATCCGGCTCCTGTCTGCCTGTACTTCTTTGCTTCATCCATCTTGTCTAATTGGGTGGCTGTATATGTATGGGCCACATGTGGGGCAGGCTCTGAATGGGTGTTCCTTCTCTCTCTGTTTTAATCTTTGCCTCTCTATTCCCTGCCAAGGGTATTCTTGTTACTCTTTTAAAGAAGGAGGAAGCATTCGCATTTTGATCATCTGTCTTGAGTTTCATGTGTTCTAGGCATCTAGGGTAATTCAAGCATTTGGGCTACTAGCCACTTATCAATGAGTGCATACCATGTGTGTTTTTCTGTGTTTGGGTTACCTCACTCAGGATGATATTTTCTAGTTCCACCCATTTGCCTATGAATTTCATAAAGTCATTGTTTTTGATAGCTGAGTAATATTCCATTGGTATATATATATATATATATATATATATATATATATATATATATATGTAACCACATATGGGTCAGGCTCTGAATGGCCATTCCTTCAATCTCTGTTCTAAATTTTGTCTCCCTATCTCCTCCTATGGATATTTTTGTTCTGCTTTTAAAGAAGGAGTGAAGCATTGGCATTTTGGACTTCCTTCTTGAGTTTCATATGGTCTGTGTGTCTTGGATAATTCAAGCATTTGGGCTGACATCCACTTACCAATGAGTGCATACCATGTGCATTTTTCTGTGACTGGGTTACCTCACTCAGGATGATTATTTTCTAGTTCCATCCATTTGCCTATGAATTTCATGAAGTCATTGTTTTTGATAGCTGAGTAGCTCTCCATTGTGTAGATAAGAACGACTGGCACATCGACACATTGCTTTACCTTCTTGAGCTACATGTGGTCTATGAATTGTATCTGGATATCCCAAACTAACATCCATTACCAATGAGTGTGTACCACTTCTGTTCTTTTGTGATTGGGTTACCTCATTCAGAATATTTTCCATTTCCTTCCACTTGCCTAAGAATTTCATGAAGGCATTATTTTTAATAGCTGAGTAGTATTTCATTGTGTAAATGCAACACATTTTCTGTAACCATTCCTCTGTTGAAGGACATCTGGGTTGTGTCCAGCTTCTGGTCATGGGAACTATGCTATGAACATAGTGGAGCTTTGTCCCCATTATATGTTGGAGCATCGTTTTGGGACTATTCCCAGGAGTGGTATAGCTGGTCCTCAGTTAGTACATGTCCAATTTTCTGAGGAACCACCAGACTAATTTACTGAGTGGGGAAACATGCAGACTTTCTTTGCCTACAGAGCCACAGTTTACTCTCCTGTAGAAGGCCTCTCTATTCTCCCAACCACAACTGCCACCAAGCCTGCCACTGCCAAGCCAAGGAATCTCCCTGCTGGAGCTTTCCTCCTGAGACCTGGCTAGATACTGTTCCCAGTGCAAGGGCCTCCCCACTCAGTTCTCAGCTCTTCTGAGACTCCCAATGGAGCCTGGAAAAATAAGTGGTCCAGGCCTCTTCACAGGCAAGGGGACCCCAAAA